>NW_027141280.1:1459368-1798585 GCF_036365525.1 Heterodontus francisci
AGTGTCAGAGAGTGATGGACAGTGTCAGAGAGAGTGTGAGTGTGTCAGAGAGTTTCAGAGAGTGATAGAGAGTGTCTGAGAGTGGCTGAGAGTGACAGAGAGTTTTTGAGAGTTTCAGTGAGTGCCAGAGAGTGATAGAGAGTGTCTGAGAGTGTCTGAGAGTGACAGAGAGGGTCTGAGAGTTTCAGTGATTGCCAGAGAGTGATAGAGAGTGTCTGATGGTGCCAGAGTGTGTCAGAGAGTGTCAGAGAGTGATAGGGAGTGATGGAGAATGTTTGAAAGTGTCAGAGAGTGTCAGAGAGTCATAGAGAGAGTCAGAGAGTGATAGAGAGTCTGAGTGTGTCAGAAAGTGTCAGAGTGTGTCAGAGAGTGTCAGAGAGCGATAGAGAGTGTCAGAGTGTGTCAGAGAGTGTCAGAGAGTGTCAGAGAGTGATGGAGAGTGTCAGAGAGAGTGTGAGTGTGTCAGAGAGTTTCATAGAGTGTCATAGAGTAAGAGAGAGTGTCTGAGAGTGTCTGAGAGTGACATAGAGTGATACAGAGTTTCAGAGAGAGTCAGAGAGTGATAGAGAGTGATAGAGAGTGTCAGAGAGTGATAGAGAGTGTCTGAGAGTGTCAGAGAGTCATAGAGAGTGATAGAGAGTGTCAGAGAGTGATAGAGAGTGTCTGCGAGTGTCAGAGAGTCATAGAGAGTGATAGAGAGTGTCAGAGAGTGATAGAGAGTGTCTGAGAGTGTCAGAGAGAGATAGAGAGTGATAGAGAGTGTCAGAGAGTGTCAGAGAGTGATAGAGAGTGTCTGAGAGTGTCAGAGAGTGAGAGAGAGTGATAGAGAGTGCCAGAGAGTGATAGAGAGTGTCTGAGAGTGTCAGAGAGTGAGAGAGAGCGATAGAGAGTGCCAGAGAGTGATAGAGAGTGTCTGAGAGTGTCAGAGAGTGAGAGAGAGTGATAGAGAGTGCCAGAGAGTGATAGAGAGTTTCTGAGAGTGTCAGAGAGTGTCAGAGAGTGATAGGGAGTGATAGAGAGCGTCTGAGAGTGTCAGAGAGAGTCAGAGAGTGATAGAGAGTGATAGAGAGTGTCAGAGAGTGATAGGGAGTGTCTGAGAGTGTCAGAGAGAGATAGAGAGTGTCAGAGAGAGTCAGAGAGTGATAGAGAGTGATAAAGAGTGTCAGAGAGTGATAGAGATTGTCTAAGAGTGTCAGAGAGAGATAGAGAGTGATAGAGATTGTCAGAGAGTGTCTGAGAGTGTCAGAGAGTGATAGAGAGTGATAGAGAGTGTCAGAGAGTGATAGGGAGTGTCTGAGAGTGTCAGAGAGAGATAGAGAGTGATAGAGATTGTCAGAGAGCGACAGAGAGTGTCTGAGAGTGTCAGAGAGTGATAGAGAGTGTCTGAGAGTGACAGAGAGTGTCTGAGAGTGTCAGAGAGTGACAGAGAGTGTCTGAGAGGGTCAAGAGTGTCAGCGACTCTAAGAGTATGTCAGAGAGTAATAGAGAGTGACAGAGAGTGTCAGAGAATGTCAGAGTGTGTCAGAGGGTGATAGAGAGTGTCTGAGAGTGTCAGGGAGTGTCAGAGAGTGATAGAGAGTGTCAGAGAGTGTCAGAGATTGTCAGACAGAGATAGAGAGTGATAGAGAGTGTCTGAGAGAGTCAGAGAGTGTCAGAGAGTGTCAGAGAGTGTCAGAGAGTGATAGAGAGTGTCAGAGAGTGTCATCGAGTGATAGAGAGCTACTGAGATTGTCAGACAGTGATACAGAGTGTCAAATTGTGTCAGAGGTTGATAGAGAGTGATAGAGAGTGATAGAGAGAGTCTGAGTGTGTCAGAAAGTGTCAGAGTGTGTCAGAGAGTGTCAGAGAGCGATAGAGAGTGTCAGAGTGTGTCAGAGAGTGTCAGAGAGTGTCAGAGAGTGATGGAGAGTGTCAGAGAGAGTGTGAGTGTGTCAGAGAGTTTCATAGAGTGTCATAGAGTAAGAGAGAGTGTCTGAGAGTGTCTGAGAGTGACATAGAGTGATACAGAGTTTCAGAGAGAGTCAGAGAGTGATAGAGAGTGATAGAGAGTGTCAGAGAGTGATAGAGAGTGTCTGAGAGTGTCAGAGAGTCATAGAGAGTGATAGAGAGTGTCAGAGAGTGATAGAGAGTGTCTGCGAGTGTCAGAGAGTCATAGAGAGTGATAGAGAGTGTCAGAGAGTGATAGAGAGTGTCTGAGAGTGTCAGAGAGAGATAGAGAGTGATAGAGAGTGTCAGAGAGTGTCAGAGAGTGATAGAGAGTGTCTGAGAGTGTCAGAGAGTGAGAGAGAGTGATAGAGAGTGCCAGAGAGTGATAGAGAGTGTCTGAGAGTGTCAGAGAGTGAGAGAGAGCGATAGAGAGTGCCAGAGAGTGATAGAGAGTGTCTGAGAGTGTCAGAGAGTGAGAGAGAGTGATAGAGAGTGCCAGAGAGTGATAGAGAGTTTCTGAGAGTGTCAGAGAGTGTCAGAGAGTGATAGGGAGTGATAGAGAGCGTCTGAGAGTGTCAGAGAGAGTCAGAGAGTGATAGAGAGTGATAGAGAGTGTCAGAGAGTGATAGGGAGTGTCTGAGAGTGTCAGAGAGAGATAGAGAGTGTCAGAGAGAGTCAGAGAGTGATAGAGAGTGATAAAGAGTGTCAGAGAGTGATAGAGATTGTCTAAGAGTGTCAGAGAGAGATAGAGAGTGATAGAGATTGTCAGAGAGTGTCTGAGAGTGTCAGAGAGTGATAGAGAGTGATAGAGAGTGTCAGAGAGTGATAGGGAGTGTCTGAGAGTGTCAGAGAGAGATAGAGAGTGATAGAGATTGTCAGAGAGCGACAGAGAGTGTCTGAGAGTGTCAGAGAGTGATAGAGAGTGTCTGAGAGTGACAGAGAGTGTCTGAGAGTGTCAGAGAGTGACAGAGAGTGTCTGAGAGGGTCAAGAGTGTCAGCGACTCTAAGAGTATGTCAGAGAGTAATAGAGAGTGACAGAGAGTGTCAGAGAATGTCAGAGTGTGTCAGAGGGTGATAGAGAGTGTCTGAGAGTGTCAGGGAGTGTCAGAGAGTGATAGAGAGTGTCAGAGAGTGTCAGAGATTGTCAGACAGAGATAGAGAGTGATAGAGAGTGTCTGAGAGAGTCAGAGAGTGTCAGAGAGTGTCAGAGAGTGTCAGAGAGTGATAGAGAGTGTCAGAGAGTGTCATCGAGTGATAGAGAGCTACTGAGATTGTCAGACAGTGATACAGAGTGTCAAATTGTGTCAGAGGTTGATAGAGAGTGATAGAGAGTGATAGAGAGAGTCTGAGTGTGTCAGAAAGTGTCAGAGTGTGTCAGAGAGTGTCAGAGAGCGATAGAGAGTGTCAGAGTGTGTCAGAGAGTGTCAGAGAGTGTCAGAGAGTGATGGAGAGTGTCAGAGAGAGTGTGAGTGTGTCAGAGAGTTTCATAGAGTGTCATAGAGTAAGAGAGAGTGTCTGAGAGTGTCTGAGAGTGACATAGAGTGATACAGAGTTTCAGAGAGAGTCAGAGAGTGATAGAGAGTGATAGAGAGTGTCAGAGAGTGATAGAGAGTGTCTGAGAGTGTCAGAGAGTCATAGAGAGTGATAGAGAGTGTCAGAGAGTGATAGAGAGTGTCTGCGAGTGTCAGAGAGTCATAGAGAGTGATAGAGAGTGTCAGAGAGTGATAGAGAGTGTCTGAGAGTGTCAGAGAGAGATAGAGAGTGATAGAGAGTGTCAGAGAGTGTCAGAGAGTGATAGAGAGTGTCTGAGAGTGTCAGAGAGTGAGAGAGAGTGATAGAGAGTGCCAGAGAGTGATAGAGAGTGTCTGAGAGTGTCAGAGAGTGAGAGAGAGCGATAGAGAGTGCCAGAGAGTGATAGAGAGTGTCTGAGAGTGTCAGAGAGTGAGAGAGAGTGATAGAGAGTGCCAGAGAGTGATAGAGAGTTTCTGAGAGTGTCAGAGAGTGTCAGAGAGTGATAGGGAGTGATAGAGAGCGTCTGAGAGTGTCAGAGAGAGTCAGAGAGTGATAGAGAGTGATAGAGAGTGTCAGAGAGTGATAGGGAGTGTCTGAGAGTGTCAGAGAGAGATAGAGAGTGTCAGAGAGAGTCAGAGAGTGATAGAGAGTGATAAAGAGTGTCAGAGAGTGATAGAGATTGTCTAAGAGTGTCAGAGAGAGATAGAGAGTGATAGAGATTGTCAGAGAGTGTCTGAGAGTGTCAGAGAGTGATAGAGAGTGATAGAGAGTGTCAGAGAGTGATAGGGAGTGTCTGAGAGTGTCAGAGAGAGATAGAGAGTGATAGAGATTGTCAGAGAGCGACAGAGAGTGTCTGAGAGTGTCAGAGAGTGATAGAGAGTGTCTGAGAGTGACAGAGAGTGTCTGAGAGTGTCAGAGAGTGACAGAGAGTGTCTGAGAGGGTCAAGAGTGTCAGCGACTCTAAGAGTATGTCAGAGAGTAATAGAGAGTGACAGAGAGTGTCAGAGAATGTCAGAGTGTGTCAGAGGGTGATAGAGAGTGTCTGAGAGTGTCAGGGAGTGTCAGAGAGTGATAGAGAGTGTCAGAGAGTGTCAGAGATTGTCAGACAGAGATAGAGAGTGATAGAGAGTGTCTGAGAGAGTCAGAGAGTGTCAGAGAGTGTCAGAGAGTGTCAGAGAGTGATAGAGAGTGTCAGAGAGTGTCATCGAGTGATAGAGAGCTACTGAGATTGTCAGACAGTGATAGAGAGTGTCAAATTGTGTCAGAGGTTGATAGAGAGTGATAGAGAGTGATAGAGAGAGTCTGAGTGTGTCAGAAAGTGTCAGAGTGTTTCAGAGAGTGTCAGAGAGCGATAGAGATTGTCAGAGAGCGATAGAGAGTGTCAGAGAGTGTCAGAGAGTTTCAGAGAGTGTCAGAGAGTGTCAGAGAGTGATGGACAGTGTCAGAAAGAGTGTGAGTGCGTCAGAGAGTTTCAGAGAGTGATAGAGAGTGTCTGAGAGTGGCTGAGAGTGACAGAGAGTTTTTGAGAGTTTCAGTGAGTGCCAGAGAGTGATAGAGAGTGTCTGAGAGTGTCTGAGAGTGACAGAGAGGGTCTGAGAGTTTCAGTGAGTGCCAGAGAGTGATAGAGAGTGTCTGATAGTGTCAGAGTGTGTCAGAGAGTGTCAGAGAGTGATAGGGAGTGATGGAGAATGTCTGAAAGTGTCAGAGAGTGTCAGAGAGTGATAGAGAGAGTCAGAGAGTGATAGAGAGAGTCTGAGTGTGTCAGAAAGTGTCAGAGTGTGTCAGAGAGCGATAGAGAGTGTCAGAGAGTGATAGAGAGTGTCAAATTGTGTCAGAGGGTGATAGAGAGTGATAGAGAGAGTCTGAGCGTGTCAGAAAGTGTCAGAGTGTTTCAGAGAGTGTCAGAGAGCGATAGAGATTGTCAGAGAGCGATAGAGAGTGCCAGAGAGTGTCAGAGAGTTTCAGAGAGTGTCAGAGAGTTTCAGAGAGTGATAGAGAGTGTCTGAGAGTGGCTGAGAGTGACAGAGAGTTTTTGAGAGTTTCAGTGAGTGCCAGAGAGTGATAGAGAGTGTCTGAGAGTGTCTGAGAGTGACAGAGAGGGTCTGAGAGTTTCAGTGAGTGCCAGAGAGTGATAGAGAGTGTCTGATAGTGTCGGAGTGTGTCAGAGAGTGTCAGAGAGTGATAGGGAGTGATGGAGAATGTCTGAAAGTGTCACAGAGTGTCAGAGAGTGATAGAGAGAGTCAGAGAGTGATAGAGAGAGTCTGAGTGTGTCAGAAAGTGTCAGAGTGTGTCAGAGAGTGTCAGAGAGTGATGGAGAGTGTCAGAGAGAGTGTGAGTGTGTCAGAGAGTTTCATAGAGTGTCATAGAGTAAGAGAGAGTGTCTGAGAGTGACAGAGAGTGATAGAGAGTTTCAGAGAGAGTCAGAGAGTGATAGAGAGTGATAGAGAGTGTCAGAGAATGATAGAGAGTGTCTGAGAGTGTCAGAGAGTCATAGAGAGTGATAGAGAGTGTCAGAGAGTGATAGAGAGTGTCTGAGAGTGTCAGAGAGAGATAGAGAGTGATAGAGAGTGATAGAGAGTGTCAGAGAGTGTCAGAGAGTGTCAGAGAGTGAGAGAGAGTGATAGAGAGTGCCAGAGAGTGATAGAGAGTGTCTGAGAGTGGCAGAGAGTGAGAGAGAGTGATAGAGAGTGCCAGAGAGTGATAGAGAGTGTCTGAGAGTGTCAGAGAGTGTCAGAGAGTGATAGAGAGCGTCTGAGAGTGTCAGAGAGAGTCAGAGAGTGATAGAGAGTAATAGAGAGTGTCAGAGAGTGATAGAGAGTGTCAGAGAGAGTCAGAGAATGATAGAGAGTGATAGAGAGTGTCAGAGAGTGATAGAGAGTGATAGAGAGTGTCAGAGAGCGATAGAGAGTGTCAGAGAGAGATAGAGAGTGATAGAGATTGTCAGAGAGAGTCTGAGAGTGTCAGAGAGTGATAGAGAGTGATAGAGAGTGTCAGAGAGTGTCAGAGAGTGTCAGAGAGTGATAGGGAGTGTCTGAGAGTGTCAGAGAGAGATAGAGAGTGATAGAGAGTGTCAGAGAGTGATAGAGACTGTCTGAGAGTGTCAGAGAGTGTCAGAGAGTGATAGAGAGTGTCTGAGAGTGACAGAGAGTGTCTGAGAGTGTCAGAGAGTGACAGAGAGTGTCTGAGAGGGTCAAGAGTGTCAGCGACTCTAAGAGTATGTCAGAGAGTAATAGAGAGTGACAGAGAGTGTCAGAGAATGTCAGAGTGTGTCATAGAGTGATAGAGAGTGTCAGAGAGTGTCATCGAGTGATAGAGAGCTTCTGAGATTGTCAGACAGTGATAGAGAGTGTCAAATTGTGTCAGAGGGTGATAGAGAGTGATAGAGAGTGATAGAGAGTGATTGAGAGAGTCTGAGTGTGTCAGAAAGTGTCAGAGTGTTTCAGAGAGTGTCAGAGAGCGATAGAGATTGTCAGAGAGCGATAGAGAGTGCCAGAGAGTGTCAGAGAGTTTCAGAGAGTGTCAGAGAGTGTCAGAGAGTGATGGACAGTGTCAGAGAGAGTGTGAGTCTGTCAGAGAGTTTCAGAGAGTGATAGAGAGTGTCTGAGAGTGGCTGAGAGTGACAGAGAGTTTTTGAGAGTTTCAGTGAGTGCCAGAGAGTGATAGAGAGTGTCTGAGAGTGTCTGAGAGTGACAGAGAGGGTCTGAGAGTTTCAGTGAGTGCCAGAGTGTGATAGAGAGTGTCTGATAGTGTCAGAGTGCGTCAGAGAGTGTCAGAGAGTGATAGGGAGTGATGGAGAATGTCTGAAAGTGTCACAGAGTGTCAGAGAGTGATAGAGAGAGTCAGAGAGTGATAGAGAGAGTCTGAGTGTGTCAGAAAGTGTCAGAGTGTGTCAGAGAGTGATAGAGAGTGATAGAGAGTGTCAGAGAGTCATAGAGAGTGTCTGAGAGTGTCAGAGAGTCATAGAGAGTGATAGAGAGTGTCAGAGAGTGATAGAGAGTGTCTGAGAGTGTCAGAGAGAGATAGAGAGTGATAGAGAGTGTCAGAGAGTGTCAGAGAGTGAGAGTGTCAGAGAGTGAGAGAGAGTGATAGAGAGTGCCAGAGAGTGATAGAGAGTGTCTGAGAGTGTCAGAGAGTGAGAGAGAGTGATAGAGAGTGCCAGAGAGTGATAGAGAGTGTCTGAGAGTGTCAGAGAGTGTCAGAGAGTGATAGGGAGTGATAGAGAGCGTCTGAGAGTGTCAGAGAGAGTCAGAGAGTGATAGAGAGTGATAGAGAGTGTCAGAGAGTGATAGAGAGTGTCAGAGAGAGTCAGAGAATGATAGAGAGTGATAGAGAGTGTCAGAGAGTGATAGAGAGTGTCTGAGAGTGTCAGTGAGTGATAGAGAGTGATAGAGAGTGTCAGAGAGCGATAGAGAGTGTCAGAGAGAGATAGAGAGTGATAGAGATTGTCAGAGAGAGTCTGAGAGTGTCAGAGAGTGATAGAGAGTGATAGAGAGTGTCATGAGTGTCAGAGAGTGATAGGGAGTGTCTGAGAGTGTCAGAGAGAGATAGAGAGTGATAGAGAGTGGCAGAGAGTGATAGAGACTGTCTGAGAGTGTCAGAGAGTGTCAGAGAGTGATAGAGAGTGTCTGAGAGTGACAGAGAGTGTCTGAGAGTGTCAGAGAGTGACAGAGAGTGTCTGAGAGGGTCAAGAGTGTCAGCGACTCTAAGAGTATGTCAGAGAGTAATAGAGAGTGACAGAGAGTGTCAGAGAATGTCAGAGTTTGTCATAGAGTGATAGAGAGTGTCTGAGAGTGTCAGGGAGTGTCAGAGAGTGATAGAGAGTGTCAGAGAGTGTCAGAGATTGTCAGACAGAGATAGAGAGTGATAGAGAGTGTCTGAGAGAGTCAGAGAGTGTCAGAGAGTGTCAGAGAGTGATAGAGAGAGTCAGAGAGTGATAGAGAGTGTCTGAGAGTGTCTCCAAGTGACAGAGAGTGTCTGAGAGTGCCAGTGAGTGTCAGAGAGTGATGGAGAGTGTCTGAGAGTGTCAGAGATTGTCAGAGTTTGTCAGAGTGTCTCAGAGAGTAATAGAGATTGATAGAGAGTGTCTGAGAGTTGTCAGAGTTGTCAGAATGTGTCAGAGAGAGTCAGAGAGTGATAGAGAGTGTAAGAGTTAGTCAGAGAGTGTCAGAGAGTGATAGAGAGTTTCAGAGAGTGCTAGAGAGTGTCTGAGAGTGTCAGAGAGTGATAGGGAATGTCTGAGAGTGTCTGCGAGTGTCAGAGAGTGTCAGAGAGTTACAGAGAGTGATAGAGAGTGTCATAGAGTGATAGAGAGTGTCTGAGATTGTCAGAGTGATAGAGAGTGTCAGATTGTGTCAGAGTGTGAAAGAGAGTGATAGAGAGTTTCAGAGTGTGTCAGAGAGTGTCAGACAGTGATAGAAAGTGTCAGAGAGTGATAGAGTGTGTCTGAGAGTATCTGAGAGTGACAGAGAGTGTCTGAGAGTGTCAGTCAGTGTCAGAGAGTGATAGAGAGTGTCTGAGATTGTCAGAGATTGTCGGATTGTGTCAGAGTGTGTCAGAAAGTGATAGAGAGTGATAGAGAGTGTCTGAGTGTGTCAGAGTGTGTCAGAGAGTGTCAGAGAGCGATAGAGAGTGTCAGAGAGCGATAGAGAGTGTCAGAGTGTGTCAGAGAGTGATTGAGAGTGTCAGAGAGAGTCAGAGAGAGTGTGAGTGTGTCAGAGAGTTTCAGAGAGTGTCAGAGAGTGAGAGAGAGTGTCTGAGAGCGTCTGAGAGTGACAGAGCGTGTCTGAGAGTGTCAGTCAGTGTCAGAGAGTGATAGAGAGTGTCTGAGAGTGCCAGTGAGTGTCAGAGAGTGATAGAGAGTGTCTGAGAGTGTCAGAGATTGTCAGAGTGAGTCAGAGTGTCTCAGAGATTACTAGAGAGTGACAGAGAGTGTCTGAGAGTCTCAGAGTTGTCAGAATGTGTCAGAGAGAGTCAGAGATTGATAGAGAGTGTAAGAGTTAGTCAGAGAGTGTCAGAGAGTGATAGAGAGTTTCACAGGGTGCTGGAGAGTGATAGAGAGTGTCAGAGAGTGATAAAGAGTGTCAGAGAGTGTCAGAGAGTGATATAGAATGTCTGAGAGTGTCTGCGAGTGTCAGAGAGTGTCAGAGAGTGATAGAGAGTGATAGAGAGTGTCTGAGAGTGTCGGAGAGTGACAGAGCGTGTCTGAGAGTGTCAGAGAGTGTCAGAGTGTGTTTAGAGATTGTCTGAGTATGTCTGAGAGTGTCAGAGAAAGTCCGAGTGTGTCAGAGAGTGATAGAGTGTGATTGAGAGTGTCTGAGAGTGTCGGAGACTGTCAGAGTGTGTCAGAGAGTGTCAGAGCGTGATGGAGAGTGTCTGAGAGTATCTGAGAGTGTCAGAGATTGTCAGAGTGTGTCAGAGTGTCTCAGAGAGTAATAGAGAGCGATAGAGAGTGTCTGAGAGTTTCAGAGTGTGTCAGAGTGTGTCAGAGAGAGTCAGAAAGTGATAAAAAGTGTAAGAGTTAGTCAGAGAGTGTCAGAGAGTGATAGAGAGTTTCTGAGAGTGCTGGCGAGTGATAGAGAGTGTCACAGAGTGATAGAGAGTGTCTGAGAGTGTCAGAGAGTGATAGAGAATGTCTGAGAGTGTCTGCGAGTGTCAGAGAGTGTCAGAGATTGATAGAGAGTGATAGAGAGTGTCTGAGAGTGTCGTAGACTGTCAGAGTGTGTCAGAGAGTGTCAGAGCGTGATGGAGAGTGTCTGAGAGTATCTGAGAGTGTCAGAGATTGTCAGAGTGTGTCAGAGAGTGTCAGAGAGTGATAAAGAGTAATAGAGACTATCAGAGTGTGTCAGAGTGTGTCAGAGAGTGTCAGAGTGTGTCAGAGTGTATCAGAGAGGGATAGAGAGAGATAGAGAGTTTCGGAGAGTGTCTGAGTGTGATAGAGATTGTCAGAGAGTGTCAGAGGGCGATAGAGAGTGTCTGAGAGTGTTAGAGTGTGAAAGAGAATGTCACAGAGTGTGAGAGAGTGTCTGTGAGTGTCAGAGAGTGATAGAGAGTGTCAGAGAGTGATAGAGAGTGTCAGAGAGTGTCAGAGAGTGTCAGACAGTGATAGAGAGTGATAGAGAGTGTCTGAGAGAGTCAGAGATTGTCAGAGAGTGTCAGAGAGTGTCAGAGAGTGATAGAGAGTGATAGAGAGTGTCTGAGAAGGTCAGAGAGTGTCAGAGAGCGACAGAGAGTGTCTGAGAGTGTCAGTGAGTGTCAGAGAGTGATAGAGAGTGTCTGAGAGTGTCTGAGAGTGTCAGAGACTGTCAGAGTGTGTCAGAGAGTGATAGAGAGTGATAGAGAGTGTCTGAGAGTGTCAGAGAGTGACAGAGAGCTTCTGAGAGTGTCAGAGAGTGATATAGAGTGTCAAATTGTGACAGAGAGTGATAGAGAGTGTCAGAGAGATTCAGAGTGTGTCAGAGAGTGTCAGTGAGTGATAGAATGAGTCAGAGAGTGATAGAGAGTGTCTGAGAGTGTCAGGGAGTGTTAGAGAGTGATAGAGAGTGTCAGAGAGTGATAGAGAGTGTCTGAGAGTGTCTGAAAGTGACAGAGAGTGTCAGAGTGTGTCAGAGTGTCTCAGAGAGTAATAGAGAGTGATAGAGAGTGTCTGAGAGTTTCAGAGTGTGTCAGAGTGTGTCAGAGAGAGTCAGAAAGTGATAAAAAGTGTAAGAGTTAGTCAGAGAGTGTCAGAGAGTGATAGAGAGTTTCTGAGAGTGCTGGCGAGTGATAGAGAGTGTCACAGAGTGATAGAGAGTGTCTGAGAGTGTCAGAGAGTGATAGAGAATGTCTGAGAGTGTCTGCGAGTGTCAGAGAGTGTCAGAGATTGATAGAGAGTGATAGAGAGTGTCTGAGAGTGTCAGAGAGTGTCAGAGTGTGTTTAGAGATTGTCTGAGAATGTCTGAGAGTGTCAGAGAAAGTCGGAGTGCGTCAGAGAGTGATAGAGAGTGATTGAGTGTGTCTGAGAGTGTCGGAGACTGTCAGAGTGTGTCAGAGAGTGTCAGAGAGTGATAGAGCGTGATGGAGAGTGATAGAGCGTGATGGAGAGTGATAGAGTGTGATAGAGAGTGTCAGAGAGTGTTAGAGAATGTCAGAGAGTGTGAGAGAGTGTCTGTGAGTGTCAGAGTGTGATAGAGAGTGTCAGAGGGTGATAGAGTGTGTCTGAGAGTGTCAGAGTGTGAAATAAAATGTCAGAGAGTGTGAGAGAGTGTATGTGAGTGTTAGAGAGCGATAGAGAGTGTCAGAGAGTGAGAGAGAATGCCTGAGAGTGTCAGAGAGTGTCTGAGAGTGTCAGAGAGTGCCAGAGAGTGTCTGAGAGTGTCAGAGAGTGTCTGTGGGTGTCAGAGAGTGATAGAGAATGTCTGAGAGTGTCTGAGAGTGTCAGATAGTGTCAGATAGTGTCAGAGAGTGTCAGAGAGTTATAGAGAGTGTCAGAGTGTGTGAGAGTGATAGAGAGTGTCAGAGTGTGTCAGAGAGTGATAGAGAGTGATAGTGTCTGAGAGTATCAGAGAGTGATAGAGAGTGTCAGAGAGTGATAGAGAGTTTCAGAGTGTGTCAGAGAGTGATAGAGAGTGATCGAGAGTGTCAGAGAGTGATAGAGAGTGTCTGAGAGTGTCAGAGAGTGATAGAGAGTGATAGAGAGTGTCTGAAAGTGACAGAGAGTGTCAGAGTGTGTCAGAGTGTCTCAGAGAGTAATAGAGAGTGATAGAGAGTGTCTGAGAGTTTCAGCGTGTGTCAGAGTGTGTCAGAGAGAGTCAGAAAGTGATAAAAAGTGTAAGAGTTAGTCAGAGAGTGTCAGAGAGTGATAGAGAGTTTCTGAGAGTGCTGGCGAGTGATAGAGAGTGTCACAGAGTGATAGAGAGTGTCTGAGAGTGTCAGAGAGTGATAGAGAGTGTCTGAGAGTGTCAGAGAGTGATAGAGAGTGATAGAGAGTGTCTGAAAGTGACAGAGAGTGTCAGAGTGTGTCAGAGTGTCTCAGAGAGTAATAGAGAGTGATAGAGAGTGTCTGAGAGTTTCAGCGTGTGTCAGAGTGTGTCAGAGAGAGTCAGAAAGTGATAAAAAGTGTAAGAGTTAGTCAGAGAGTGTCAGAGAGTGATAGAGAGTTTCTGAGAGTGCTGGCGAGTGATAGAGAGTGTCACAGAGTGATAGAGAGTGTCTGAGAGTGTCAGAGAGTGATAGAGAATGTCTGAGAGTGTCTGCGAGTGTCAGAGAGTGTCAGAGATTGATAGAGAGTGATGGAGAGTGTCTGAGAGTGTCAGAGAGTGTCAGAGTGTGTTTAGAGATTGTCTGAGAATGTCTGAGAGTGTCAGAGAAAGTCGGAGTGCGTCAGAGAGTGATAGAGAGTGATTGAGTGTGTCTGAGAGTGTCGGAGACTGTCAGAGTGTGTCAGAGAGTGTCAGAGAGTGATAGAGCGTGATGGAGAGTGATAGAGCGTGATGGAGAGTGATAGAGTGTGATAGAGAGTGTCAGAGAGTGTCAGAGAGTGTTAGAGAATGTCAGAGAGTGTGAGAGAGTGTCTGTGAGTGTCAGAGAGTGATAGAGAGTGTCAGAGGGCGATAGAGTGTGTCTGAGAGTGTCAGAGTGTGAAATAAAATGTCAGAGAGTGTGAGAGAGTGTATGTGAGTGTTAGAGAGCGATAGAGAGTGTCAGAGAGTGAGAGAGAATGCCTGAGAGTGTCAGAGAGTGTCTGAGAGTGTCAGAGAGTGCTAGAGAGTGTCTGAGAGTGTCAGAGAGTGTCTGTGGGTGTCAGAGAGTGATAGAGAATGTCTGAGAGTGTCTGAGAGTGTCAGATAGTGTCAGATAGTGTCAGAGAGTGTCAGAGAGTGTCAGAGAGTTATAGAGAGTGTCAGAGTGTGTGAGAGTGATAGAGAGTGTCAGAGTGTGTCAGAGAGTGACAGAGAGTGATAGTGTCTGAGAGTATCAGAGAGTGATAGAGAGTGTCAGAGAGTGATAGAGAATTTCAGAGTGTGTCAGAGAGTGATAGAGAGTGATCGAGAGTGTCAGAGAGTGATAGAGAGTGTCTGAGAGTGTCAGAGAGTGATAGAGAGTGATAGAGAGTGTCAGAGAGTGATAGAGAGTGTCTGAGAGTGTCAGAGAGTGATAGAGAGTGATAGAGAGTGTCATGGAGTGATGGAGAGTGTCTGAGAGTGACAGAGAGTGTCTGAGAGTGTCAGAGACAGTCAGAGTGTGTCAGAGAGTGATAGAGAGTGTCTGAGAGTGTCAGAGAGTGTCAGAGTGTGTCAGAGAGAGATAGAGAATGTCTGAGAGTGTCTGCGAGTGATAGAGAGTGTCTGAGAGTGTCAGAGAGTGATAGGGAGTGTCAAATGGTGTCAGAGATAGATAGAGAGTAATAGAGAGTGTCAGAGAGTTTCAGAGTGTGTCAGAGAGTGATAGAAAGTGTCAGAGAGTGATAGAGAGTGTCTGAGAGTGTCAGAGAGTAACAGAGAGTGTCTGAGAGTGTCAGTCAGTGTCAGAGAGTGATAGAGAGTGTCTGAGAGTGTCAGAGATTGTCAGATTGTGTCACAGTTTGTCAGAGAGGGATATAGAGTGATCGAGAGTGTCTGAGAGTGTCTGAGAGTGTCAGAGAGTGATAGAGAGTGATAGAGAGTGTCTGAGAAGGTCAGAGAGTGTCAGAGAGCGACAGAGAGTGTCTGAGAGTGTCAGTGAGTGTCAGAGAGTGATAGAGAGTGTCTGAGAGTGTCTGAGAGTGTCAGTGAGTGTCAGAGAGTGATAGAGATTGTCTGAGAGTGTCTGAGAGTGTCAGAGACTGTCAGAGTGTGTCAGAGAGTGATAGAGAGTGATAGAGAGTGTCTGAGAGTGTCAGAGAGTGACAGAGAGCTTCTGAGAGTGTCAGAGAGTGATATAGAGTGTCAAATTGTGACAGAGAGTGATAGAGAGTTTCAGAGAGATTCAGAGTGTGTCAGAGAGTGTCAGTGAGTGATAGAATGAGTCAGAGAGTGATAGAGAGTGTCTGAGAGTGTCAGGGAGTGTCAGAGAGTGATAGAGAGTGTCAGAGAGTGTCAGAGAGTGTCAGACAGTGATAGAGAGTGATAGAGAGTGTCTGAGAGAGTCAGAGAGTGTCAGAGAGTGATAGAGAGAGTCAGAGAGTGATAGAGAGTGTCAGAGAGTGTCAGAGTGTGTCAGAGAGTCTCAGAGAGTAATAGAGAGTGATAGAGAGTGTCTGAGAGTTTCAGAGTGTGTCAGAGTGTGTCAGAGAGAGTCAGAAAGTGATAAAAAGTGTAAGAGTTAGTCAGAGAGTGTCAGAGAGTGATAGAGAGTTTCTGAGAGTGCTGGCGAGTGATAGAGAGTGTCACAGAGTGATAGAGAGTGTCTGAGAGTGTCAGAGAGTGATAGAGAATGTCTGAGAGTGTCTGCGAGTGTCAGAGAGTGTCAGAGATTGATAGAGAGTGATAGAGAGTGTCTGAGAGTGTCAGAGAGTGTCAGAGTGTGTTTAGAGATTGTCTGAGAATGTCTGAGAGTGTCAGAGAAAGTCGGAGTGCGTCAGAGAGTGATAGAGAGTGATTGAGTGTGTCTGAGAGTGTCGGAGACTGTCAGAGTGTGTCAGAGAGTGTCAGAGAGTGATAGAGCGTGATGGAGAGTGATAGAGTGTGATGGAGAGTGATAGAGTGTGATAGAGAGTGTCAGAGAGTGTTAGAGAATGTCAGAGAGTGTGAGAGAGTGTCTGTGAGTGTCAGAGAGTGATAGAGAGTGTCAGAGGGCGATAGAGTGTGTCTGAGAGTGTCAGAGTGTGAAATAAAATGTCAGAGAGTGTGAGAGAGTGTATGTGAGTGTTAGAGAGCGATAGAGAGTGTCAGAGAGTGAGAGAGAATGCCTGAGAGTGTCAGAGAGTGTCTGAGAGTGTCAGAGAGTGCCAGAGAGTGTCTGAGAGTGTCAGAGAGTGTCTGTGGGTGTCAGAGAGTGATAGAGAATGTCTGAGAGTGTCTGAGAGTGTCAGATAGTGTCAGATAGTGTCAGAGAGTGTCAGAGAGTTATAGAGAGTGTCAGAGTGTGTGAGAGTGATAGAGAGTGTCAGAGTGTGTCAGAGAGTGATAGAGAGTGATAGTGTCTGAGAGTATCAGAGAGTGATAGAGAGTGTCAGAGAGTGATAGAGAGTTTCAGAGTGTGTCAGAGAGTGATAGAGAGTGATCGAGAGTGTCAGAGAGTGATAGAGAGTGTCTGAGAGTGTCAGAGAGTGATAGAGAGTGATAGAGAGTGTCTGAAAGTGACAGAGAGTGTCAGAGTGTGTCAGAGTGTCTCAGAGAGTAATAGAGAGTGATAGAGAGTGTCTGAGAGTTTCAGCGTGTGTCAGAGTGTGTCAGAGAGAGTCAGAAAGTGATAAAAAGTGTAAGAGTTAGTCAGAGAGTGTCAGAGAGTGATAGAGAGTTTCTGAGAGTGCTGGCGAGTGATAGAGAGTGTCACAGAGTGATAGAGAGTGTCTGAGAGTGTCAGAGAGTGATAGAGAATGTCTGAGAGTGTCTGCGAGTGTCAGAGAGTGTCAGAGATTGATAGAGAGTGATAGAGAGTGTCTGAGAGTGTCAGAGAGTGTCAGAGTGTGTTTAGAGATTGTCTGAGAATGTCTGAGAGTGTCAGAGAAAGTCGGAGTGCGTCAGAGAGTGATAGAGAGTGATTGAGTGTGTCTGAGAGTGTCGGAGACTGTCAGAGTGTGTCAGAGAGTGTCAGAGAGTGATAGAGCGTGATGGAGAGTGATAGAGCGTGATGGAGAGTGATAGAGTGTGATAGAGAGTGTCAGAGAGTGTCAGAGAGTGTTAGAGAATGTCAGAGAGTGTGAGAGAGTGTCTGTGAGTGTCAGAGAGTGATAGAGAGTGTCAGAGGGCGATAGAGTGTGTCTGAGAGTGTCAGAGTGTGAAATAAAATGTCAGAGAGTGTGAGAGAGTGTATGTGAGTGTTAGAGAGCGATAGAGAGTGTCAGAGAGTGAGAGAGAATGCCTGAGAGTGTCAGAGAGTGTCTGAGAGTGTCAGAGAGTGCTAGAGAGTGTCTGAGAGTGTCAGAGAGTGTCTGTGGGTGTCAGAGAGTGATAGAGAATGTCTGAGAGTGTCTGAGAGTGTCAGATAGTGTCAGATAGTGTCAGAGAGTGTCAGAGAGTGTCAGAGAGTGTCAGAGAGTTATAGAGAGTGTCAGAGTGTGTGAGAGTGATAGAGAGTGTCAGAGTGTGTCAGAGAGTGACAGAGAGTGATAGTGTCTGAGAGTATCAGAGAGTGATAGAGAGTGTCAGAGAGTGATAGAGAATTTCAGAGTGTGTCAGAGAGTGATAGAGAGTGATCGAGAGTGTCAGAGAGTGATAGAGAGTGTCTGAGAGTGTCAGAGAGTGATAGAGAGTGATAGAGAGTGTCAGAGAGTGATAGAGAGTGTCTGAGAGTGTCAGAGAGTGATAGAGAGTGATAGAGAGTGTCATGGAGTGATGGAGAGTGTCTGAGAGTGACAGAGAGTGTCTGAGAGTGTCAGAGACAGTCAGAGTGTGTCAGAGAGTGATAGAGAGTGTCTGAGAGTGTCAGAGAGTGTCAGAGTGTGTCAGAGAGAGATAGAGAATGTCTGAGAGTGTCTGCGAGTGATAGAGAGTGTCTGAGAGTGTCAGAGAGTGATAGGGAGTGTCAAATGGTGTCAGAGATAGATAGAGAGTAATAGAGAGTGTCAGAGAGTTTCAGAGTGTGTCAGAGAGTGATAGAAAGTGTCAGAGAGTGATAGAGAGTGTCTGAGAGTGTCAGAGAGTAACAGAGAGTGTCTGAGAGTGTCAGTCAGTGTCAGAGAGTGATAGAGAGTGTCTGAGAGTGTCAGAGATTGTCAGATTGTGTCACAGTTTGTCAGAGAGGGATATAGAGTGATCGAGAGTGTCTGAGAGTGTCTGAGAGTGTCAGAGAGTGATAGAGAGTGATAGAGAGTGTCTGAGAAGGTCAGAGAGTGTCAGAGAGCGACAGAGAGTGTCTGAGAGTGTCAGTGAGTGTCAGAGAGTGATAGAGAGTGTCTGAGAGTGTCAGTGAGTGTCAGAGAGTGATAGAGAGTGTCTGAGAGTGTCTGAGAGTGTCAGAGACTGTCAGAGTGTGTCAGAGAGTGATAGAGAGTGATAGAGAGTGTCTGAGAGTGTCAGAGAGTGACAGAGAGCTTCTGAGAGTGTCAGAGAGTGATATAGAGTGTCAAATTGTGACAGAGAGTGATAGAGAGTGTCAGAGAGATTCAGAGTGTGTCAGAGAGTGTCAGTGAGTGATAGAATGAGTCAGAGAGTGATAGAGAGTGTCTGAGAGTGTCAGGGAGTGTCAGAGAGTGATAGAGAGTGTCAGAGAGTGTCAGAGAGTGTCAGACAGTGATAGAGAGTGATAGAGAGTGTCTGAGAGAGTCAGAGAGTGTCAGAGAGTGATAGAGAGAGTCAGAGAGTGATAGAGAGTGTCAGAGAGTGTCAGAGTGTGTCAGAGAGTCTCAGAGAGTAATAGAGAGTGATAGAGAGTGTCTGAGAGTTTCAGAGTGTGTCAGAGTGTGTCAGAGAGAGTCAGAAAGTGATAAAAAGTGTAAGAGTTAGTCAGAGAGTGTCAGAGAGTGATAGAGAGTTTCTGAGAGTGCTGGCGAGTGATAGAGAGTGTCACAGAGTGATAGAGAGTGTCTGAGAGTGTCAGAGAGTGATAGAGAATGTCTGAGAGTGTCTGCGAGTGTCAGAGAGTGTCAGAGATTGATAGAGAGTGATAGAGAGTGTCTGAGAGTGTCAGAGAGTGTCAGAGTGTGTTTAGAGATTGTCTGAGAATGTCTGAGAGTGTCAGAGAAAGTCGGAGTGCGTCAGAGAGTGATAGAGAGTGATTGAGTGTGTCTGAGAGTGTCGGAGACTGTCAGAGTGTGTCAGAGAGTGTCAGAGAGTGATAGAGCGTGATGGAGAGTGATAGAGCGTGATGGAGAGTGATAGAGTGTGATAGAGAGTGTCAGAGAGTGTTAGAGAATGTCAGAGAGTGTGAGAGAGTGTCTGTGAGTGTCAGAGAGTGATAGAGAGTGTCAGAGGGCGATAGAGTGTGTCTGAGAGTGTCAGAGTGTGAAATAAAATGTCAGAGAGTGTGAGAGAGTGTATGTGAGTGTTAGAGAGCGATCGAGTGTGTCAGAGAGTGAGAGAGAATGCCTGAGAGTGTCAGAGAGTGTCTGAGAGTGTCAGAGAGTGCTAGAGAGTGTCTGAGAGTGTCAGAGAGTGTCTGTGGGACTCAGAGAGTGATAGAGAATGTCTGAGAGTGTCTGAGAGTGTCAGATAGTGTCAGATAGTGTCAGAGAGTGTCAGAGAGTGTCAGAGAGTTATAGAGAGTGTCAGAGTGTGTGAGAGTGATAGAGAGTGTCAGAGTGTGTCAGAGAGTGATAGAGAGTGATAGTGTCTGAGAGTATCAGAGAGTGATAGAGAGTGTCAGAGAGTGATAGAGAGTTTCAGAGTGTGTCAGAGAGTGATAGAGAGTGATCGAGAGTGTCAGAGAGTGATAGAGAGTGTCTGAGAGTGTCAGAGAGTGATAGAGAGTGATAGAGAGTGTCAGAGAGTGATAGAGAGTGTCTGAGAGTGTCAGAGAGTGATAGAGAGTGATAGAGAGTGTCATGGAGTGATGGAGAGTGTCTGAGAGTGACAGAGAGTGTCTGAGAGTGTCAGAGACAGTCAGAGTGTGTCAGAGAGTGATAGAGAGTGTCTGAGAGTGTCAGAGAGTGTCAGAGTGTGTCAGATAGTCATAGACAATGTCAGAGAGTGTTTGCGAGTGATAGAGAGTGTCTGAGAGTGTCAGAGAGTGATAGGGAGTGTCAAATGGTGTCAGAGATAGATAGAGAGTAATAGAGAGTGTCAGAGAGTTTCAGAGTGTGTCAGAGAGTGATAGAAAGTGTCAGAGAGTGATAGAGAGTGTCTGAGAGTGTCAGAGAGTAACAGAGAGTGTCTGAGAGTGTCAGTCAGTGTCAGAGAGTGATAGAGAGTGTCTGAGAGTGTCAGAGATTGTCAGATTGTGTCACAGTTTGTCAGAGAGTGATATAGAGTGATCGAGAGTGTCTGAGCGTGTCTGAGAGTGTCAGAGAGTGTCAGATTGTGTCAGAGAGTGTCAGAGAGCGATAGAGTGTGTCAGAGTGTGTCAGAGAGTGTCAGAGAGTGTCAGAGAGTGATAGAGAGTTTCAGTGAGTGTCAGAATTTGTCAGAGAGTGATGGAGAATGTCTGAGAGTGTCAGAGAGTGTCGGAGTGTGTCAGAAAGTGATAGAGAGTGATAGAGAGTGTCAGAGAGTGTCATCGAGTGATAGAGAGTGTCTGAGGCTGTCAGAGAGTGCTAAAGTGTGATAGAGAGTATCAGAGTGTGTCAGAGAGTGTCTGACTGTGTCAGAGAGTGATAGACAGTGTCTGAAAGTGTCAGAGAGTGATAGAGAGTGATAGAGAGTGTCAGAGAGTGTCAGAGAGTGATAGAGAGTGTCAGAGAGTGTCAGAGAGTGTCAGAGAGTGTCAGAGAGTGATAGAGAGTGTCAGAGAGAGTGTGAGTGTGTCAGAGAGTTTCAGAGAGTGTCAGAGAGTGAGAGAGAGTGTCTGAGAGTGTCAGTCAGTGTCAGAGAGTGATAGAGAATGTCTGAGAGTGCCAGTGAGTGTCTGAGAGTGCCAGTGAGTGTCAGAGAGTGATAGAGAGTGTCTGAGAGTGTCAGAGATTGTCAGAGTGTGTCAGAGTGTCTCAGAGAGTAATAGAGAGTGATAGAGAGTGTCTGAGAGTCTCAGAGTTGTCAGAGTGTGTCAGAGAGAGTCAGAGAGTGATAGAGAGTGTAAGAGTTAGTCAGAGAGTGTCAGAGAGTGATAGAGAGTTTCAGAGGGTGCTGGAGAGTGATAGAGAGTGTCAGAGAGTGATAGAGAGTGTCAGAGAGTGTCAGAGAGTGATAGTGCATGTCTGAGAGTGTCTGCGAGTGTCAGAGTGTGTTTAGAGATTGTCTGAGTATGTCTGAGAGTGTCAGAGTAAGTCGGAGTGTGTCAGAGAGTGATAGAGTGTGATTGAGAGTGTCTGAGAGTGTCGGAGATTGTCAGAGTGTGTCTGAGAGTGTCAAAGAGTGATAGAGCGTGATGGAGAGTGATAGAGTGTGATAGAGAGTGTCAGAGAGTGATAGAGAATGTCAGAGATAGATAGAGAGTGTCTGAGAGTATCTGAGAGTGTCAGAGATTGTCAGAGTGTGTCAGAGAGTGTCAGAGAGTGATAAAGAGTGATAGAGAGTATCAGAGTGTGTCAGAGAGTGTCAGAGTGTGTCAGAGAGTATCAGAGAGGGATAGAGAGAGATAGAGAGTTTCGGAGAGTGTCTGCTTGTGATAGAGATTGTCAGAGAGTGTCAGAGGGCGATAGAGAGTGTCTGAGAGTGTCAGAGTGTGAAAGAGAATGTCACAGAGTGTGAGAGAGTGTCTGTGAGTGTCAGAGAGTGTTAGAGAGTGTCAGAGAGTGATAGTGAGTGTCAGAGATTGTCAGACAGTGATAGAGAGTGATGGAGAGTGTCTGAGAGAGTCAGAGAGTGTCAGAGAGTGTCAGAGAGTGATAGAGAGTGATAGAGAGTGTCTGAGAAGGTCAGAGAGTGTCAGAGAGTGACAGAGAGTGTCTGAGAGTGTCAGTGAGTGTCAGAGAGTGACAGAGAGTGTCTGAGAGTGTCTGAGAGTGTCAGAGACTGTCAGAGTGTGTCAGAGAGTGATAGAGAGTGATAGAGAGTGTCTGAGAGTGTCAGAGAGTGTCAGAGTGTGTCAGAGAGTGATAGACAATGTCAGAGAGTGTCAGAGAATGACAGAGAGCTTCCGAGAGTGTCAGAGAGTGATATAGAGTGTCAAATTGTGACAGAGAGTGATAGAGAGTGTCAGAGAGATTCAGAGCGTGTCAGAGAGTGTCAGTGAGTGATAGAATGTGTCAGAGAGTGATAGAGAGTGTCTGAGAGTGTCAGGGAGTGTCAGAGAGTGATAGAGAGTGTCAGAGAGTGTCAGAGAGTGTCAGACAGTGATAGAGAGTGATAGAGAGTGTCTGAGAGAGTCAGAGAGTGTCAGAGAGTGATAGAGAGAGTCAGAGAGTGATAGAGAGTGTCTGAGAGTGTCTGAAAGTGACAGAGAGTGTCTGAGAGTGCCAGTGAGTGTCAGAGAGTGATAGAGAGTGTCTGAGAGTGTCAGAGATTGTCAGAGTGTGTCAGAGTGACTCAGAGAGTAATAGAGAGTGATAGAGAGTGTCTGAGAGTTTCAGAGTGTGTCAGAGTGTGTCAGAGAGAGTCAGAGAGTGATAGAGAGTGTAAGAGTTAGTCAGAGAGTGTCAGAGAGTGATAGAGAGTGTCAGAGAGTGCTGGAGAGTGATAGAGAGTGTCAGAGAGTGTCAGAGAGTAATAGAGAGTGTCTGAGAGTGTCAGAGAGTGACAGAGAGTGTCTGAGAGTGCCAGTGAGTGTCAGAGAGTGATAGAGAGTGTCTGAGAGTGTCAGAGATTGTCAGAGTGTGTCAGAGTGACTCAGAGAGTAATAGAGAGTGATAGAGAGTGTCTGAGAGTTTCAGAGTGTGTCAGAGTGTGTCAGAGAGAGTCAGAGAGTGATAGAGAGTGTAAGAGTTAGTCAGAGAGTGTCAGAGAGTGATAGAGAGTGTCAGAGAGTGCTGGAGAGTGATAGAGAGTGTCAGAGAGTAATAGAGAGTGTCTGAGAGTGTCAGAGAGTGATAGAGAATGTCTGAGAGTGTCTGCGAGTGTCAGAGAGTGTCAGAGATTGATAGAGAGTGATAGAGAGTGTCTGAGAGTGTCAGAGAGTGTCAGAGTGTGTTTAGAGATTGTCTGAGAATGTCTGAGAGTGTCAGAGAAAATCGGAGTGCGTCAGAGAGTGATAGAGAGTGATTGAGTGTGTCTGAGAGTGTCGGAGACTGTCAGAGTTTGTCAGAGAGTGTCAGAGAGTGATAGAGCGTGATGGAGAGTGATAGAGTGTGATTGAGAGTGTCAGAGAGTGATAGAGAATGTCAGAGAGTGTGAGAGAGTGTCTGTGAGTGTCAGAGAGTGATAGAGAGTGTCAGAGGGCGATAGAGAGTGTCTGAGAGTGTCAGAGTGTGAAAGAGAATGTCAGAGAGTGTGAGAGAGTGTATGTGAGTGTTAGAGAGTGATGGAGAGTGTCAGAGAGTGAGAGAGAATGTCTGAGAGTGTCAGAAAGCGATAGAGAGCGACATAGAATGTCAGAGTGTGTCAAAGAGTGATGGAGAGTGTCAGAGAATGTCAGAAAGTGTCAGAGAGTGTCTGAGAGTGTCAGAGAGTGATAGAGAGTGTCTGAGAGTGTCAGAGAGTGTCTGTGGGTGTCAGAGAGTGATAGAGAATGTCTGAGAGTGTCTGAGAGTGTCAGATAGTGTCAGAGAGTGTCAGAGAGTGTCAGAGAGTTATCGAGAGTGTCAGAGTGTGTGAGAGTGATAGAGAGTGTCAGAGTGTGTCAGAGAGTGATAGAGAGTGATAGTGGCTGAGTGAATCAGAGAGTGATAGAGAGTGTCAGAGAGTGATAGAGAGTTTCAGAGTGTGTCAGAGAGTGATAGAGAATGATCGAGAGTGTCAGAGAGTGATAGAGAGTGTCTGAGCGTGTCAGAGAGTGATAGAGAGTGTCTGAGAGTGACAGAGAGTGTCTGAGAGTGTCTGAGAGTGTCAGAGACAGTCAGAGTGTGTCAGAGAGTGATAGAGAGTGTCTGAGAGTGTCAGAGAGTGTCAGAGTGTGTCAGATAGTGATAGACAATGTCAGAGAGTGTCATAGAGTGATAGAGAGTGTCTGAGAGTGTCAGAGAGTGATAGAGAGTGTCAAATGGTGTCAGAGATAGATATAGAGTAATGGAGAGTGTCAGAGAGTTTCAGAGTGTGTCAGAGAGTGATAGAAAGTGTCAGAGAGTGATAGAGAGTGTCTGAGAGTGTCAGAGAGTGACAGAGAGTGTCTGAGAGTGTCAGTCAGTGTCAGAGAGTGATAGAGAGTGTCTGAGAGTGTCAGAGATTGTCAGATTGTGGCACAGTGTGTCAGAGAGTGATGTAGTGTGATCGAGAGTGTCTGAGAGTGTCTGAGAGTGTCAGAGAGTGTCAGATTGTGTCAGAGAGTGTCAGAGAGCGATATAGTGTGTCAGAGTGTGTCAGAGAGTGTCAGAGAGTGATAGAGAGTTTCAGAGAGTGTCAGAGTTTGTCAGAGAGTGATGGAGAATGTCTGAGAGTGTCAGAGAGTGTCGGAGTGTGTCAGAGAGTGATAGAGAGTGATAGAGAGTGTCAGAGAGTGTCATAGAGTGATAGAGAGTGTCTGAGGCTGTCAGAGAGTGCTAAAGTGTGAGAGAGAGTATCAGAGAGTGTCATAGAGTGATTGAGAGTGTCTGACTGTGTCAGAGAGTGATAGACAGTGTCTGAGAGTGTCACAGAGTGATAGAGATTGATAGAGAGTGTCAGAGAGTGATAGAGAGTGTCTGAGAGTGTCTGAGAGTGTCAGAGAGTGTCAGAGAGTGTCAGAGAGTGATAGAGAGTGATAGAGAGTGTCTGAGAGTGACAGAGAGTGCCTGAGAGTGTCAGTGAGTGTCAGAGAGTGATAGAGAGAGTCTGAGAGTGTCTGAGAGTGTCAGAGACTGTCAGAGTGTGTCAGAGAGTGTCAGAGAGTGTCAGAGAGTGATAGAGAGTGAGAGAGAGTGTCTGAGAGTGTCAGAGATTGTCAGAGATTGTCAGATTGTGTCAGAGTGTGTCAGAAACTGATAGAGAGCGATAGAGAGTGTCTGATTGTGTCAGAGAGTGTCAGAGTGTGTCAAAGATTGTCAGAGAGCGATAGAGAGGGTCAGAGAGTGATAGAGAGTGTCTGAGAGTTTCAGAGAGTGCCACAGAATGATAGAGAGAGTCTGAGAGTGTCAGAGTGTGTCAGAGTGTGTCAGAGAGTGATAGGGAGTGATAGAAAGTGTCTGAGAGTGTCAGAGAGTGTCAGAGAGTGATAGAGATTGATAGAGAGTGTCAGAGAGTGATAGATTGTGTCTGAGAGTGTCAGAGAGTGATAGGGAGTGATAGAGAGTGTCTGAGAGTGTCAGAGAGTGTCAGAGAGTGTCAGAGAGTGATAGAGAGTGTCTGAGAGTGTCAGAGAGTGATAGAGAGTGATATAGAAAGTCAGAGAGTGATAGAGAGTCTCTGAGAGTGTCAGAGAGTGATAGAGAGTGTCAGAGAGTGATAGAGACTGACTGAGAGTATCAGAGAGCGTCAGAGAGTGCTAGAGAGTGATAGAGAGTGTATGAGAGTGCCAGCGACTGTCAGCGTGCGTCAGAGAGTGACAGAGAGTGATAGAGAGTGTCTGAGAGTGTCAGAGAGTGTCAGAGTGTGTCAGAGAATGATAGAGAGTGTCTGAGAGTCTCAGAGAGTGATGGAGCGTGTCTGAGTGTGTCAGTGAGTGATAGAGAGTGTCAGAGAGTGTCAGAGACTGATAGAGAGTGTCAGAGAGTGTCAGAGAGTGATAGAGAGTGTCTGAGAGAGTCAGAGAGTCTCAGAGAGTGTCAGAGAGTGTCAGAGAGAGATAGAGAGAGTCAGAGAGTGATAGAGAGTGTCTGAGAGTGTCTGAAGGTGACAGAGAGTGTCTGAGAGTGTCAGTGAGTTTCAGAGAGTGGTAGAGAGTGTCTGAGAGAGTCCGAGATTGTCAGCGTGTTTCAGAGAGTGATAGAGAGTGATAGAGAGTGTCAGAGAGTGATAGACAGTGTCTGAGAGTGTCAGAGAGTGATAGAGAGTGATAGAGTGTCAGAGAGTGATAGAGAGTTTCTGAGAGTGTCAGAGAGTGTCAGAGAGTGATAGAGATTGATAGAGAGTTTCAGAGAGTGACAGAGAGTGTCTGAGAGTGTCAGAGAGTGATAGAGAGTGATATAGAAAGTCAGAGAGTGATAGAGAGTCTCTGAGAGTGTCAGAGAGTGATAGAGAGTGTCAGAGAGTGATAGAGACTGACTGAGAGTGTCAGAGAGCGTCAGAGAGTGCTAGAGAGTGATAGAGAGTGTATGAGAGTGCCAGCGACTGTCAGCGTGTGTCAGAGAGTGACAGAGAGTGACAGAGAGTGTCTGAGAGTGTCAGAGAGTGTCAGAGTGTGTCAGAGAATGATAGAGAGTGTCTGAGAGTCTCAGAGAGTGATGGAGCGTGTCTGAGTGTGTCAGAGAGTGATAGAGAGTGTCAGAGAGTGTCAGAGAGTGATAGAGAGTGTCAGAGAGTGTCAGAGAGTGATAGAGAGTGTCTGAGAGAGTCAAAGAGTCTCAGAGAGTGTGAGAGAGATAGAGAGAGTCAGAGAGTGATAGAGAGTGTTTGAGAGTGTCTGAAAGTGACAGAGAGTGTCTGAGAGTGTCAGTGAGTGATAGAGAGTGATAGAGAGTGTCTGAGAGTGACAGAGAGTGCCTGAGAGTGTCAGTGAGTGTCAGAGAGTGATAGAGAGAGTCTGAGAGTGTCTGAGAGTGTCAGAGACAGTCAGAGTGTGTCAGAGAGTGTCAGAGAGTGTCAGAGAGTGATAGAGAGTGAGAGAGAGTGTCTGAGAGTGTCAGAGATTGTCAGAGTGTGTCAGAGAGTGATAGAGAGTGATAGAGAGTATCAGAGAGTGTCATAGAGTGATAGAGAGTGTCTGAGATTGTCAGAGAGTGATAGAGAGTGTCAAATTGTGTCAGAGAGTGATAGAGAGTGATAGAGAGTGTCAGAGAGTGTCACAGTGTGTCAGAGAGAGATAGAAAGTGTCAGAGAGTGATAGAGAGTGTCTGAGAGTGACAGAGAGTGTCTGAGAGTGTCAGTCAGTGTCAGAGAGTGATAGAGAGTGTCTGAGATTGTCAGAGATTGTCAGATTGTGTCAGAGTGTGTCAGAAACTGATAGAGAGCGATAGAGAGTGTCTGATTGTGTCAGAGAGTGTCAGAGTGTGTCAAAGATTGTCAGAGAGCGATAGAGAGGGTCAGAGAGTGATAGAGAGTGTCTGAGAGTTTCAGAGAGTGCCACAGAATGATAGAGAGAGTCTGAGAGTGTCAGAGTGTGTCAGAGAGTGATAGGGAGTGATAGAAAGTGTCTGAGAGTGTCAGAGAGTGTCAGAGAGTGATAGAGATTGATAGAGAGTGTCAGAGAGTGATAGATAGTGTCTGAGAGTGTCAGAGAGTGATAGGGAGTGATAGAGAGTGTATGAGAGTGTCAGAGAGTGTCAGAGAGTGATAGAGAGTGTCTGAGAGTGTCAGAGAGTGATAGAGAGTGATATAGAAAGTCAGAGAGTGATAGAGAGTCTCTGAGAGTGTCAGAGAGTGATAGAGAGTGTCAGAGAGTGATAGAGACTGACTGAGAGTATCAGAGAGCGTCAGAGAGTGCTAGAGAGTGATAGAGAGTGTATGAGAGTGCCAGCGACTGTCAGCGTGCGTCAGAGAGTGACAGAGAGTGATAGAGAGTGTCTGAGAGTGTCAGAGAGTGTCAGAGTGTGTCAGAGAATGATAGAGAGTGTCTGAGAGTCTCAGAGAGTGATGGAGCGTGTCTGAGAGTGTCAGTGAGTGATAGAGAGTGTCAGAGAGTGTCAGAGACTGATAGAGAGTGTCAGAGAGTGTCAGAGAGTGATAGAGAGTGTCTGAGAGAGTCAGAGAGTCTCAGAGAGTGTCAGAGAGTGTCAGAGAGAGATAGAGAGAGTCAGAGAGTGATAGAGAGTGTCTGAGAGTGTCTGAAGGTGACAGAGAGTGTCTGAGAGTGTCAGTGAGTTTCAGAGAGTGATAGAGAGTGTCTGAGAGAGTCCGAGATTGTCAGCGTGTTTCAGAGAGTGATAGAGAGTGATAGAGAGTGTCAGAGAGTGATAGACAGTGTCTGAGAGTGTCAGAGAGTGATAGAGAGTGATAGAGTGTCAGAGAGTGATAGAGAGTTTCTGAGAGTGTCAGAGAGTGTCAGAGAGTGATAGAGATTGATAGAGAGTGTCAGAGAGTGACAGAGAGTGTCTGAGAGTGTCAGAGAGTGATAGAGAGTGATATAGAAAGTCAGAGAGTGATAGAGAGTCTCTGAGAGTGTCAGAGAGTGATAGAGAGTGTCAGAGAGTGATAGAGACTGACTGAGAGTGTCAGAGAGCGTCAGAGAGTGCTAGAGAGTGATAGAGAGTGTATGAGAGTGCCAGCGACTGTCAGCGTGTGTCAGAGAGTGACAGAGAGTGACAGAGAGTGTCTGAGAGTGTCAGAGAGTGTCAGAGAGTGTCAGAGTGTGTCAGAGAATGATAGAGAGTGTCTGAGAGTCTCAGAGAGTGATGGAGCGTGTCTGAGTGTGTCAGAGAGTGATAGAGAGTGTCAGAGAGTGTCAGAGAGTGATAGAGAGTGTCAGAGAGTGTCAGAGAGTGATAGAGAGTGTCTGAGAGAGTCAAAGAGTCTCAGAGAGTGTGAGAGAGATAGAGAGAGTCAGAGAGTGATAGAGAGTGTTTGAGAGTGTCTGAAAGTTACAGAGAGTGTCTGAGAGTGTCAGTGAGTGATAGAGAGTGATAGAGAGTGTCTGAGAGTGACAGAGAGTGCCTGAGAGTGTCAGTGAGTGTCAGAGAGTGATAGAGAGAGTCTGAGAGTGTCTGAGAGTGTCAGAGACTGTCAGAGTGTGTCAGAGAGTGTCAGAGAGTGTCAGAGAGTGATAGAGAGTGAGAGAGAGTGTCTGAGAGTGTCAGAGATTGTCAGAGTGTGTCAGAGAGTGATAGAGAGTGATAGAGAGTATCAGAGAGTGTCATAGAGTGATAGAGAGTGTCTGAGATTGTCAGAGAGTGATAGAGAGTGTCAAATTGTGTCAGAGAGTGATAGAGAGTGTCAGAGAGTGTCACAGTGTGTCAGAGAGAGATAGAAAGTGTCAGAGAGTGATAGAGAGTGTCTGAGAGTGACAGAGAGTGTCTGAGAGTGTCAGTCAGTGTCAGAGAGTGATAGAGAGTGTCTGAGATTGTCAGAGATTGTCAGATTGTGTCAGAGTGTGTCAGAAACTGATAGAGAGCGATAGAGAGTGTCTGATTGTGTCAGAGAGTGTCAGAGTGTGTCAAAGATTGTCAGAGAGCGATAGAGAGGGTCAGAGAGTGATAGAGAGTGTCTGAGAGTTTCAGAGAGTGCCACAGAATGATAGAGAGAGTCTGAGAGTGTCAGAGTGTGTCAGAGTGTGTCAGAGAGTGATAGGGAGTGATAGAAAGTGTCTGAGAGTGTCAGAGAGTGTCAGAGAATGATAGAGATTGATAGAGAGTGTCAGAGAGTGATAGATAGTGTCTGAGAGTGTCAGAGAGTGATAGGGAGTGATAGAGAGTGTATGAGAGTGTCAGAGAGTGTCAGAGAGTGATAGAGAGTGTCTGAGAGTGTCAGAGAGTGATAGAGAGTGATATAGAAAGTCAGAGAGTGATAGAGAGTCTCTGAGAGTGTCAGAGAGTGATAGAGAGTGTCAGAGAGTGATAGAGACTGACTGAGAGTATCAGAGAGCGTCAGAGAGTGCTAGAGAGTGATAGAGAGTGTATGAGAGTGCCAGCGACTGTCAGCGTGCGTCAGAGAGTGACAGAGAGTGATAGAGAGTGTCTGAGAGTGTCAGAGAGTGTCAGAGTGTGTCAGAGAATGATAGAGAGTGTCTGAGAGTCTCAGAGAGTGATGGAGCGTGTCTGAGAGTGTCAGTGAGTGATAGAGAGTGTCAGAGAGTGTCAGAGACTGATAGAGAGTGTCAGAGAGTGTCAGAGAGTGATAGAGAGTGTCTGAGAGAGTCAGAGAGTCTCAGAGAGTGTCAGAGAGTGTCAGAGAGAGATAGAGAGAGTCAGAGAGTGATAGAGAGTGTCTGAGAGTGTCTGAAGGTGACAGAGAGTGTCTGAGAGTGTCAGTGAGTTTCAGAGAGTGATAGAGAGTGTCTGAGAGAGTCCGAGATTGTCAGCGTGTTTCAGAGAGTGATAGAGAGTGATAGAGAGTGTCAGAGAGTGATAGACAGTGTCTGAGAGTGTCAGAGAGTGATAGAGAGTGATAGAGTGTCAGAGAGTGATAGAGAGTTTCTGAGAGTGTCAGAGAGTGTCAGAGAGTGATAGAGATTGATAGAGAGTGTCAGAGAGTGACAGAGAGTGTCTGAGAGTGTCAGAGAGTGATAGAGAGTGATATAGAAAGTCAGAGAGTGATAGAGAGTCTCTGAGAGTGTCAGAGAGTGATAGAGAGTGTCAGAGAGTGATAGAGACTGACTGAGAGTGTCAGAGAGCGTCAGAGAGTGCTAGAGAGTGATAGAGAGTGTATGAGAGTGCCAGCGACTGTCAGCGTGTGTCAGAGAGTGACAGAGAGTGACAGAGAGTGTCTGAGAGTGTCAGAGAGTGTCAGAGTGTGTCAGAGAATGATAGAGAGTGTCTGAGAGTCTCAGAGAGTGATAGAGAGTGTCAGAGAGTGTCAGAGAGTGACAGAGAGTGTCTGAGAGAGTCAAAGAGTCTCAGAGAGTGTGAGAGAGATAGAGAGAGTCAGAGAGTGATAGAGAGTGTCTGAGAGTGTCTGAAAGTGACAGAGAGTGTCTGAGAGTGTCAGTGAGTTTCAGAGAGTGATAGAGAGTGTCTGAGAGAGTCCGAGATTGTCAGAGTGTTTCAGAGAGTGATAGAGAGTGGTAGAGAGTGTCAGAGAGTGATAGACAGTGTCTGAGAGTGTCAGAGAGTGATAGAGAGTGATAGAGTGTCAGGGAGTGATAGAGAGTTTCTGAGAGTGTCAGATAGTGTCAGAGAGTGATAGAGAGTGATAGAGAGTGATAGAGAGTGTCTGAGAGTGACAGAGATTGTCTGAGAGTGTCAATGAGTGTCAGAGAGTGATATAGAGTATCTGAGAGTGTCTGAGAGTGTCAGAGTGTGTCAGAGAGTGATAGACAATGTCAGAGACTGTCATAGAGTGATAGAGAGTGTCTGAGACTGTCAGAGAGTGATAGAGAGTGTCAAATTGTGTCAGAGAGTGATAAAGAGTGATAGAGATTGTCGGAGAGTTTCAGAGTGTGTCAGAGAGAATCAGAGAGTGTCAGAGAGTGAGAGAGAGTGATAGAAAGTGTCAGAGAGTGATAGAGAGTGACAGAGAGTGTCTGAGAGTGTCAGAGACTGTCAGAGTGTGTCAGAGAGTGATAGAGAGTGACAGAGAGTGTCTGAGAGTGTCAGAGAGTGTCAGAGTGTGTCAGAGAGTGATAGACAATGTCAGAGAGTTTCACAGAGTGATAGAGAGTGTCTGAGAATGTCAGAGCGTGTCAAATTGTGTCAGAGATAGATAGAGAGTGATAGAGAGTATCAGAGTCTGTCAGAGAGCGATAGAGTCTGTCAGAGTGTGTCAGAGAGTGATAGAGAGTGACAGAGAGTGTCTGAGAGTGTCAGAGAGTGTCAGAGTGTGTCAGAGAGTGATAGACAATGTCAGAGAGTTTCACAGAGTGATAGAGAGTGTCTGAGAATGTCAGAGCGTGTCAAATTGTGTCAGAGATAGATAGAGAGTGATAGAGAGTATCAGAGTCTGTCAGAGAGCGATAGAGTCTGTCAGAGTGTGTCAGAGAGTGTCAGAGAGTGTCAGAGAGTGATAGAGAGTGATAGAGAGTGTCAGAGAGTATCAGAGAGTGTCAGAGAGTGATATAAAGTGTCAGAGAGTGATAGAGAGTGTCTGAGAGTGTCAGTGAGTGTCAGAGAGTGATAGAGAGTGTCTGAGAGTGTCAGAGATTGTCAGATTGTGTCAGAGGGTGTCAGAGAGTGATAGAGAGTGATAGAGAGTGTCAGAGAGTGTCAGAGATTGTCAGATTGTGTCAGAGAGTGTCAGAGAGCGATAGAGTGTGTCAGAAAGTGTCAGAGAGTGTCAGAGAGTGATAGAGAGTGTCTGAGAGTGTCTGAGAGTGTCAGAGAGTGTCAGAGCGTTTCAGAAGAGTGATAGAGAGTGAGAGAGAGTATCAGAGAGTGTCATAGAGTGATTGAGAGTGTCTGAGATTGTCAGGGAGTGATAGAGAATGTTAAATTGTGTCAGAGAGTGATAGAGAGTGATAGAGAGTGTCAGAGAGTGTCAGAGTGTGTTAGAGAGTTTCAGAGAGTTTCAGTGACTGCCAAAGAGTGATAGAGAGTGTCTGAGAATGTCAGAGTGTGTCAGAGTGAGTCAGAGAGTGATAGGGAGTGATAGAGAGTGTCTGAGAGTGTCAGAGAGTGTCAGAGAGTGATAGAGATTGATAGAGAGTGTCAGAGATTGATAGAGGGTGCTGAGAGTGTCAGGGATTGATAGAGAGTGATAGAGAGTGTCTGAGAGTGTCTGAGAGTGTCAGAGACTGTCAGAGTGTGTCAGAGAGTGTCAGAGAGTGATAGAGAGTGAGAGAGAGTGTCTGAGAGTGTCAGAGATTGTCAGAGTGTGTCAGACAGTGATAGAGAGTATCAGAGAGTGTCAGAGTGATAGAGAGTGTCTGAGATTGTCAGAGAGTGATAGAGAGTGTCAAATTGTGTCAGAGAGTGATAGAGAGTGATAGAGAATGACAGAGAGTGTCACAGTGTGTCAGAGAGAGATAGAAAGTGTCAGAGAGTGATAGAGAGTGTCTGAGAGTGACAGAGAGTGTCTGAGAGTGTCAGTCAGTGTCAGAGAGTGATAGAGACTGTCTGAGATTGTCAGAGATTGTCAGATTGTGTCAGAGTGTGTCAGAAACTGATAGAGAGCGATAGAGAGTGTCTGATTGTGTCAGAGATTGTCAGAGTGTGTCAAAGATTGTCAGAGAGCGATAGAGAGGGTCAGAGAGTGATAGAGAGTGTCTGAGAGTTTCAGTGAGTGCCACAGAATGATAGAGAGAGTCTGAGAGTGTCAGAGTGTGTCAGAGAGTGATAGGGAGTGATAGAAAGTGTCTGAGAGTGTCAGAGAGTGTCAGAGAGTGATAGAGATTGATAGAGAGTGTCAGAGAGTGATAGAGAGTGTCTGAGAGTGTCAGAGAGTGTCAGAGAGTGTCAGAGAGTGATAGAGAGTGTCTGAGAGTGTCAGAGAGTGATAGAGAGTGATATAGAAAGTCAGAGAGTGATAGAGAGTATCTGAGAGTGTCAGAGAGTGATAGCGAGTGATAGAGAGTGTCAGAGAGTGATAGAGACTGACTGAGAGTATCAGAGAGCGTCAGAGGGTGCTAGAGAGTGATAGAGAGTGTATGAGAGTGCCAGCGACTGTCAGCGTGTGTCAGAGAGTGACAGAGAGTGATAGAGAGTGTCTGAGAGTGTCAGAGAGTGTCAGAGTGTGTCAGAGAATGATAGAGAGTGTCTGAGAGTCTCAGAGAGTGATGGAGCGTGTCTGAGTGAGTCAGAGAGTGATAGAGAGTGTCAGAGAGTGTCAGAGAGTGATAGAGAGTGTCAGAGAGTGTCAGAGAGTGATAGAGAGTGTCTGAGAGAGTCAGAGAGTCTCAGAGAGTGTCAGAGAGTGTCAGAGAGAGATAGAGAGAGTCAGAGAGTGATAGAGAGTGTCTGAGAGTGTCTGAAGGTGACAGAGAGTGTCTGAGAGTGTCAGTGAGTTTCAGAGAGTGATAGAGAGTGTCTGAGAGAGTCCGAGATTGTCAGAGTGTTTCAGAGAGTGATAGAGAGTGATAGAGAGTGATAGAGAGTGTCAGAGAGTGATAGACAGTGTCTGAGAGTGTCAGAGAGTGATAGAGAGTGATAGAGTGTCAGGGAGTGATAGAGAGTTTCTGAGAGTGTCAGAGAGTGTCAGAGAGTGATAGAGATTGATAGAGAGTGTCAGAGAGTGACAGAGAGTGTCTGAGAGTGTCAGAGAGTGATAGAGAGTGATAGAGAGTGTCAGAGAGTGATAGAGACTGACTGAGAGTGTCAGAGAGCGTCAGAGAGTGCTCGAGAGTGATAGAGAGTGTATGAGAGTGCCAGCGACTGTCAGCGTGTGTCAGCGTGTGTCAGAGAGTGACAGAGAGTGACAGAGAGTGTCTGAGAGTGTCAGAGAGTGTCAGAGTGTGTCAGAGAATGATAGAGAGTGTCTGAGAGTCTCAGAGAGTGATGGAGCGGGTCTGAGTGTGTCAGAGAGTGATAGAGAGTGTCAGAGAGTGTCAGAGAGTGATAGAGAGTGTCAGAGAGTGTCAGAGAGTGTCAGAGAGTGATAGAGAGTGTCGGAGAGAGTCAAAGAGTCTCAGAGAGTGATCGAGAGTGTCTGAGAGAGTCAGAGATTGTCAGAGTGTGTCAGAGAGTGATAGAGAGTGATAGAGAGTGTCACAGAGTGATAGACAGTGTCTGAGAGTGTCAGAGAGTGATAGAGAGTGTCAGAGAGTCATAGAGAGTGTCTGAGAGTGTCAGAGATTGTCAGAGAGTGTCAGAGAGTGATAGAGGGCGATAGAGAGTGTCTGAGAGTGACAGAGATTGTCTGAGAGTGTCAGTGAGTGTCAGAGAGTGATAGAGAGTGTCTGAGATTTTCAGAGACAGTCAGAGTGTGTCAGAGAGTGATAGGGAGTGAAAGAGAGAGATAGAGAGTGCCTGAGAGTTTCAGAGAGTGTCAGAGTGTGTCAGAGAGTGATAGACAATGTCAGAGAGTGTCATAAAGTGATAGAGAGTGTCTGAGAGTGTCAGAGAGTGATAGAGAGTGACAAATTGTGTCAGAGAGTGATAAAGAGTGATAGAGAGTGTCAGAGAGTTTCACAGTGTGTCAGAGAGTTTCAGAGACTGATAGTGAGTGTCTGAGAGTGACAGAGAGTGTCTGAGAGTGTCAGTGACTGTCAGAGAGTGGTAGAGAGTTTCTGAGAGTGTCAGAGATTGTCAGATTGTGTCAGAGTGTGTCAGAGAGTGATAAAGAGTGATAGAGAGTGTCAGAGAGAGTCAGAGAGTGTCAGAGAGTGTCAGACAGTGTCAGAGTGTGTCAGAGAGTGATAGAGTATGTCAGAGTGTGTCAGAGAGTGTCAGAGAGTGATAGAGAGTTTCAGAGAGTGTCAGAGTTTGTCAGAGAGTGATGGAGAATGTCTGAGAGAGTCAGAGAGTGTCGGAGTGTGTCAGAGAGTGATAGAGAGTGATAGAGAGTGTCAGAGAGTGTCATAGAGTGATAGAGAGTGTCTGAGGCTGTCAGAGAGTGCTAAAGTGTGATAGAGAGTATCAGAGTGTGTCAGAGAGTGTCTGACTGTGTCAGAGAGTGATAGACAGTGTCTGAGAGTGTCACAGAGTGATAGAGAGTGATAGAGAGTGTCAGAGAGTGATAGAGAGTGTCTGAGATTGTCAGAGAGTGTCAGAGAGTGTCTGAGAGTGACAGAGAGTGCCTGAGAGTGTCAGTGAGTGTCAGAGAGTGATAGAGAGAGTCTGAGAGTGTCTGAGAGTGTCAGAGACTGTCAGAGTGTGTCAGAGAGTGTCAGAGAGTGATAGAGAGTGACAGAGAGTGTCTGAGAGTGTCAGAGATTGTCAGAGTCTGTCAAAGAGTGATAGAGAGTGATAGAGAGTATCAGAGAGTGTCATAGAGTGATAGAGAGTGTCTGAGATTGTCTGAGAGTGATAGAGAGTGTCACATTGTGTCAGAGAGAGATAGAAAGTGTCAGAGAGTGATAGAGAGTGTCTGAGAGTGACAGAGAGTGTCTGAGATTGTCAGAGATTGTCAGATTGTGTCAGAGTGTGTCAGAAACTGATAGAGAGCGATAGAGAGTGTCTGATTGTGTCAGAGAGTGTCAGAGTGTGTCAAAGATTGTCAGAGAGCGATAGAGAGGGTCAGAGAGTGATAGAGAGTGTCTGAGAGTTTCAGTGAGTGCCACAGAATGATAGAGAGAGTCTGAGAGTGTCAGAGTGTGTCAGAGTGTGTCAGAGAGTGATAGGGAGTGATAGAGAGTGTCTGAGAGTGTCAGAGAGTGTCAGAGAGTGTCAGAGAGTGATAGAGATTGATAGAGAGTGTCAGAGAGTGATAGAGAGTGTCTGAGAGTGTCAGAGAGTGTCAGAGAGTGATAGAGATTGATAGAGAGTGTCAGAGAGTGATAGAGAGTGTCTGAGAGTGTCAGAGAGTGATAGAGAGTGATAGAGAGTGATATAGAAAGTCAGAGAGTGATAGAGAGTCTCTGAGAGTGTCAGAGAGTGATAGAGAGTGATAGAGAGTGTCAGAGAGTGATAGAGACTGACTGAGAGTGTCAGAGAGCGTCAGAGAGTGCTAGAGAGTGATAGAGAGTGATAGAGAGTGATAGAGAGTGTCAGAGAGTGATAGAGACTGACTGAGAGTGTCAGAGAGCGTCAGAGAGTGCTAGAGAGTGTCAGAGCGCGTCAGAGAGTGCTAGAGAGTGATAGAGAGTGTCTGAGAGTGTCAGAGAGTGTCAGAGTGTGTCAGAGAATGATAGAGAGTGTCTGAGAGTCTCAGAGAGTGATGGAGCGTGTCTGAGTGTGTCAGAGAGTGATAGAGAGTGTCAGAGAGTGTCAGAGAGTGATAGAGAGTGTCAGAGAATGATAGAGAGTGTCTGAGAGAGTCAGAGAGTCTCAGAGAGTGTCAGAGAGTGTCAGAGAGTGATAGAGAGAGTCAGAGAGTGATAGAGAGTGTCTGAGAGTGTCTGAAAGTGACAGAGAGTGTCTGAGAGTGTCAGTGAGTTTCAGAGAGTGATAGAGAGTGTCTGAGAGAGTCCGAGATTGTCAGAGTGTTTCAGAGAGTGATAGAGAGTGGTAGAGAGTGGTAGAGAGTGTCAGAGAGTGATAGACAGTGTCTGAGAGTGTCAGAGAGTGATAGAGAGTGATAGAGTGTCAGAGAGTGATAGAGAGTTTCTGAGAGTGTCAGAGAGTGTCAGAGAGTGATAGAGAGTGATAGAGAGTGTCTGAGAGTGACAGAGATTGTCTGAGAGTGTCAGTGAGTGTCAGAGATTGATATAGAGTGTCTGAGAGTGTCTGAGAGTGTCAGAGTGTGTCAGAGAGTGATAGACAATGTCAGAGACTGTCATAGAGTGTCAGAGTGTGTCAGAGAGTGATAGACAATGTCAGAGAGTGTCACAGAGTGATAGAGAGTGTCTGAGAATGTCAGAGCGTGTCAAATTGTGTCAGAGATAGATAGAGAGTGATAGAGAGTATCAGAGTCTGTCAGAGAGCGATAGAGTCTGTCAGAGTGTGTCAGAGAGTGTCAGAGAGTGTCAGAGAGTGATAGAGAGTGATAGAGAGTGTCAGAGAGTTTCAGAGTGTGTCAGAGAGTGTCAGAGAGTGATATAAAGTGTCAGAGAGTGATAGAGAGTGTCTGAGAGATTCAGTGAGTGTCAGAGAGTGATAGAGAGTGTCTGAGAGTGTCAGAGATTGTCAAATTGTGTCAGAGGGTGTCAGAGAGTGATAGAGAGTGATAGAGAGTGTCAGAGAGTGTCAGAGATTGTCAGATTGTGTCAGAGAGTGTCAGAGAGCGATAGAGTGTGTCAGAGAGTGTCAGAGACTGTCAGAGAGTGTCTGAGAGTGATAGAGAGTGTCTGAGAGTGTCTGAGAGTGTCAGAGAGTGTCAGAGTGTTTCAGAAGAGTGATAGAGAGTGAGAGAGAGTATCAGAGAGTGTCATAGAGTGATAGAGAGTGTCTGAGATTGTCAGAGAGTGATAGAGAATGTTAAATTGTGTCAGAGAGTGATAGAGAGTGTCAGAGAGTGTCAGAGTGTGTTAGAGAGTTTCAGAGAGTTTCAGTGACTGCCAGAGAGTGATAGAGCGTGTCTGAGAATGTCAGAGTGTGTCAGAGTGAGTCAGAGAGTGATAGGGAGTGATAGAGAGTGTCTGAGAGTGTCAGGGAGTGTCAGAGAGTGTCAGAGAGTGATAGAGATTGATAGAGAGTGTCAGAGATTGATAGAGAGTGTCTGAGAGTGTCAGGGATTGATAGAGAGTGATAGAGAGTGTCAGAGAGTGATATAGACTGTTTGAGAGTGTCAGAGATTGTCAGAGTGTGCTAGAGAGTGATAGAGAGTGTCAGAGAGTGTCAGAGAGTGATAGAGCGTGTCTGAGTGTTTCAGAGAGTGATAGAGAGTGTCAGAGAGTGTCAGAGAGTGATAGAGAGTGTGATAGAGAGTGTGATAGAGAGTGTCTGAGAGAGATAGAGAGTGTCTGAGAGAGATAGAGAGAGTCAGAGAGTGATAGAGAGTGTCTGAGAGTGTCTGAAATTGACAGGGAGTGTCTGAGAGTGTCAGTGAGTGTCAGAGAGTGATCGAGAGTGTCTGAGAGAGATAGAGAGAGTCAGAGAGTGATAGAGAGTGTCTGAGAGTGTCTGAAATTGACAGGGAGTGTCTGAGAGTGTCAGTGAGTGTCAGAGAGTGATCGAGAGTGTCTGAGAGAGTCAGAGATTGTCAGAGTGTGTCAGAGAGTGATAGAGAGTGATAGAGAGTGTCACAGAGTGATAGACAGTGTCTGAGAGTGTCAGAGAGTGTTAGAGAGTGTCAGAGAGTCATAGAGAGTGTCTGAGAGTGTCAGAGATTGTCAGAGAGTGTCAGAGAGTGATAGAGAGCGATAGAGAGTGTCTGAGAGTGATAGAGATTGTCTGAGAGTGTCAGTGAGTGTCAGAGAGTGATAGAGAGTGTCTGAGATTTTCAGAGACAGTCAGAGTGTGTCAGAGGGTGATAGGGAGTGATAGAGAGTGATAGAGAGTGCCTGAGAGTTTCAGAGAGTGTCAGAGTGTGTCAGAGAGTGATAGACAATGTCAGAGAGTGTCATAAAGTGATAGAGAGTGTCTGAGAGTGTCAGAGAGTGATAGAGAGTGACAAATTGTGTCAGAGAGTGATAAAGAGTGATAGAGAGTGTCAGAGAGTTTCACAGTGTGTCAGAGAGTGTCAGAGACTGATAGTGAGTGTCTGAGAGTGACAGAGAGTGTCTGAGAGTGTCAGTGACTGTCAGAGAGTGGTATAGAGTTTCTGAGAGTGTCAGAGATTGTCAGATTGTGTCAGAGTGTGTCAGAGAGTGATAAAGAGTGATAGAGAGTGTCAGAGAGGGTCAGAGAGTGTCAGAGAGTGTCAGACAGTGTCAGAGTGTGTCAGAGAGTGATAGAGTATGTCAGAGTGTGTCAGAGAGTGTCAGAGAGTGATAGAGAGTTTCAGAGAGTGTCAGAGTTTGTCAGAGAGTGATGGAGAATGTCTGAGAGTGTCAGAGAGTGTCGGAGTGTGTCAGAGAGTGATAGAGAGTGATAGAGAGTGTCAGAGAGTGTCATAGAGTGATAGAGAGTGTCTGAGGCTGTCAGAGAGTGTCAGAGAGTGTCTGAGAGTGACAGAGAGTGCCTGAGAGTGTCAGTGAGTGTCAGAGAGTGATAGAGAGAGTCTGAGAGTGTCTGAGTGTGTCAGAGACTGTCAGAGTGTGTCAGAGAGTGTCAGAGAGTGATAGAGAGTGACAGAGAGTGTCTGAGAGTGTCAGAGATTGTCAGAGTGTGTCAGAGAGTGATAGAGAGTGATAGAGAGTATCAGAGAGTGTCATAGAGTGATAGAGAGTGTCTGAGATTGTCTGAGAGTGATAGAGAGTGTCACATTGTGTCAGAGAGTGATAGAGAGTGATAGAGAGTGTCAGAGAGTGTCACAGTGTGTCAGAGAGAGATAGAAAGTGTCAGAGAGTGATAGAGAGTGTCTGAGAGTGACAGAGAGTGTCTGAGATTGTCAGAGATTGTCAGATTGTGTCAGAGTGTGTCAGAAACTGATAGAGAGCGATAGAGAGTGTCTGATTGTGTCAGAGAGTGTCAGAGTGTGTCAAAGATTGTCAGAGAGCGATAGAGAGGGTCAGAGAGTGATAGAGAGTGTCTGAGAGTTTCAGTGAGTGCCACAGAATGATAGAGAGAGTCTGAGAGTGTCAGAGTGTGTCAGAGTGTGTCAGAGAGTGATAGGGAGTGATAGAGAGTGTCTGAGAGTGTCAGAGAGTGTCAGAGAGTGTCAGAGAGTGATAGAGATTGATAGAGAGTGTCAGAGAGTGATAGAGAGTGTCTGAGGCTGTCAGAGAGTGCGAAAGTGTTATAGAGAGTATCAGAGTGTGTCAGAGAGTGTCTGACTGTGTCAGAGAGTGATAGACAGTGTCTGAGAGTGTCACAGAGTGATAGAGAGTGATAGAGAGTGTCAGAGAGTGATAGAGAGTGTCTGAGAGTGTCAGAGAGTGTCAGAGTGTCTGAGAGTGACAGAGAGTGCCTGAGTGTGTCAGTGAGTGTCAGAGAGTGAGAGAGAGAGTCTGAGAGTGTCTGAGAGTGTCAGAGACTGTCAGAGTGTGTCAGAGAGTGTCAGAGAGTGATAGAGAGTGACAGAGAGTGTCTGAGAGTGTCAGAGATTGTCAGAGTGTGTCAGAGTGTGTCAGAGAGTGATAGAGAGTGATAGAGAGTATCAGAGAGTGTCATAGAGTGATAGAGAGTGTCTGAGATTGTCTGAGAGTGATAGAGAGTGTCACATTGTGTCAGAGAGTGATAGAGAGTGATAGAGAGTGTCAGAGAGTGTCACAGTGTGTCAGAGAGAGATAGAAAGTGTCAGAGAGTGATAGAGTGTCTGAGAGTGACAGAGAGTGTCTGAGATTGTCAGAGATTGTCAGATTGTGTCAGAGTGTGTCAGAAACTGATAGAGAGCGATAGAGAGTGTCTGATTGTGTCAGAGAGTGTCAGAGTGTGTCAAAGATTGTCAGAGAGCGATAGAGAGGGTCAGAGAGTGATAGAGAGTGTCTGAGAGTTTCAGTGAGTGCCACAGAATGATAGAGAGAGTCTGAGAGTGTCAGAGTGTGTCAGAGTGTGTCAGAGAGTGATAGGGAGTGATAGAGAGTGTCTGAGAGTGTCAGAGAGTGTCAGAGAGTGTCAGAGAGTGATAGAGATTGATAGAGAGTGTCAGAGAGTGATAGAGAGTGTCTGAGAGTGTCAGAGAGTGATAGAGAGTGATATAGAAAGTCAGAGAGTGATAGAGAGTCTCTGAGAGTGTCAGAGAGTGATAGAGAGTGATAGAGAGTGTCAGAGAGTGATAGAGACTGACTGAGAGTGTCAGAGAGCGTCAGAGAGTGATAGAGAGTGATAGAGAGTGATAGAGAGTGTCAGAGAGTGATAGAGACTGATTGAGAGTGTCAGAGAGCGTCAGAGAGTGCTAGAGAGTGTCAGAGCGCGTCAGAGAGTGCTAGAGAGTGATAAAGAGTGTCTGAGAATGTCAGAGAGTGTCAGAGTGTGTCAGAGAATGATAGAGAGTGTCTGAGAGTCTCAGAGAGTGATGGAGCGTGTCTGAGTTTGTCAGAGAGTGATAGAGAGTGTCAGAGAGTGTCAGAGAGTGATAGAGAGTGTCAGAGAGTGATAGAGAGTGTCTGAGAGAGTCAGAGAGTCTCAGAGAGTGTCAGATTGTGTCAGAGAGAGATAGAGAGAGTCAGAGAGTGATAGAGAGTGTCTGAGAGTGTCTGAAAGTGACAGAGAGTGTCTGAGAGTGTCAGAAAGTTTCAGAGAGTGATAGAGAGTGTCTGAGAGAGTCCGAGATTGTCAGAGTGTTTCAGAGAGTGATAGAGAGTGTCAGAGAGTGATAGACAGTGTCTGAGAGTGTCAGAGAGTGATAGAGAGTGATAGAGTGTCAGATAGTGATAGAGAGTTTCTGAGAGTGTCAGAGAGTGTCAGAGAGTGTCAGAGAGTGATAGAGATTGATAGAGAGTGTCAGAGAGTGACAGAGAGTGTCTGAGAGTGTCAGAGAGTGATAGAGAGTGATATAGAAAGTCAGAGAGTGATATAGAGTCTCTGAGAGTGTCAGAGAGTGACAGAGAGTGACAGAGTGTGTCTGAGAGTGTCAGAGAGTGTCAGAGTGATTCAGAGAATGATATAGAGTGTCTGAGAGTCTCAGAGAGTGATGGAGCGTGTCTGAGTGTGTCAGAGAGTGATAGAGAGTGTCAGAGAGTGTCAGAGAGTGATAGAGAGTGTCAGAGAGTGTCAGAGAGTGATAGAGAGTGTCTGAGAGAGTCAAAGAGTCTCAGAGAGTGTGAGAGAGCTAGAGAGAGTCAGAGAGTGATAGAGAGTGTCTGAGAGTGTCTGAAAGTGACAGAGAGTGTCTGAGAGTGTCAGTGAGTTTCAGAGAGTGATAGAGAGTGTCTGAGAGAGTCCGAGATTGTCAGAGTGTTTCAGAGAGTGATAGAGAGCGGTAGAGAGTGTCAGAGAGTGATAGACAGTGTCTGAGAGTGTCAGAGAGTGATAGAGAGTGATAGAGTGGCAGAGAGTGATAGAGAGTTTCTGAGAGTGTCAGAGAGTGTCAGAGAGTGATAGAGAGTGATAGAGAGTGTCTGAGAGTGACAGAGATTGTCTGAGAGTGTCAGTGAGTGTCAGAGAGTGATATAGAGTGTCTGAGAGTGTCTGAGAGTGTCAGAGTGTGTCAGAGAGTGATAGACAATGTCAGAGCCTGTCATCGAGTGATAGAGAGTGTCTGAGACTGTCAGAGAGTGATAGAGAGTGTCAAATTGTGTCAGAGAGTGATAAAGAGTGATAGAGATTGTCGGAGAGTTTCAGAGTGTGTCAGAGAGAATCAGAGAGTGTCAGAGAGTGATAGAGAGTGATAGAAAGTGTCAGAGAGTGATAGAGAGTGACAGAGAGTGTCTGAGAGTGTCAGAGACTGTCAGAGTGTGTCAGAGAGTGACAGAGAGTGTCTGAGAGTGTCAGAGAGTGTCAGAGCTTGTCAGAGAGTGATAGACAATGTCAGAGAGTGTCACAGAGTGATAGACAGTGTCTGAGAATGTCAGAGCGTGTCAAATTGTGTCAGAGATAGATAGAGAGTGATAGAGAGTATCAGAGTCTGTCAGAGAGCGATAGAGTCTGTCAGAGAGTGTCAGAGAGTGTCAGAGAGTGATAGAGAGTGATAGAGAGTGTCAGAGAGTTTCAGAGTGTGTCAGAGAGTGTCAGAGAGTGATATAAAGTGTCAGAGAGTGATAGAGAGTGTCCTAGAGTGTCAGTGAGTGTCAGAGAGTGATCGAGAGTGTCTGAGAGTGTCAGAGATTGTCAGATTGTGTCAGAGGGTGTCAGAGAGTGATAGAGAGTGATAGAGAGTGTCTGAGAGTGTCAGAGATTGTCAGATTGTGTCAGAGAGTGTCAGAGAGCGATAGAGTGTGTCAGAGAGTGTCAGAGAGTGTCAGAGAGTGTCAGAGAGTGATAGAGAGTGTCTGAGAGTGTCTGAGAGTGTCAGAGAGTGTCAGAGTGTGTCAGAAGAGTGATAGAGAGTGAGAGAGAGTATCAGAGAGTGTCATAGAGTGATAGAGAGTGTCTGAGATTGTCAGAGAGTGATAGAGTGTGTCAGAGAGTGATAGAGAGTGTTAAATTGTGTCAGAGAGTGATAGAGAGTGATAGAGAGTGTCAGAGAGTGTCAGAGTGTGTTAGAGAGTTTCAGAGAGTTTCAGTGAGTGCCAGAGAGTGATAGAGAGTGTCTGAGAATGTCAGAGTGTGTCAGAGTGAGTCAGAGAGTGATAGGGAGTGACAGAGAGTGTCTGAGAGTGTCAGAGAGTGTCAGAGAGTGATAGAGATTGATAGAGAGTGTCAGAGATTGATAGAGAGTGTCTGAGAGTGTCAGAGATTGATAGAGAGTGATATAGAGTGTCAGAGAGTGATATAGACTGTTTGAAAGTGTCAGAGATTGTCAGAGTGTGCTAGAGAGTGATAGAGAGTGTCTGAGAGTGTCAGAGAGTGTCAGAGAGTGATAGAGCGTGTCTGAGTGTTTCAGTGAGTGATAGAGAGTGTCAGAGAGTGTCAGAGAGTGATAGAGAGTGATAGAGAGTGTCAGAGAGTGTCAGAGTGTGATAGAGAGTGTCTGAGAGAGATAGAGAGAATCGGAGAGTGATAGAGAGTGTCTGAGACTGTCTGAAATTGACAGGGAGTGTCTGAGAGTGTCAGTGAGTGTCAGAGAGTGATCAAGAGTGTCTGAGAGAGTCAGAGATTGTCAGAGTGTGTCAGAGAGTGATAGAGAGTGATAGAGAGTGTCACAGAGTGATAGACAGTGTCTGAGAGTGTCAGAGAGTGATAGAGAGTGTCAGAGAGTCATAGAGAGTGTCTGAGAGTGTCAGAGATTATCAGAGAGTGTCAGAGAGTGATAGAGAGCGATACAGAGTGTCTGAGAGTGACAGAGATTGTCTGAGAGTGTCAGTGAGTGTCAGAGAGTGATAGAGAGTGTCTGAGAGTGTCTGAGATTTTCAGAGACAGTCAGAGTGTGTCAGAGAGTGATAGAGAGTGATAGAGAGTGATAGAGAGTGCCTGAGAGTTTCAGAGAGTGTCAGAGTGTGTCTGAGAGTGATAGAGAGTGTCAAATTGTGTCAGAGAGTGATAAAGAGTGATAGAGAGTGTCAGAGAGTTTCACAGTGTGTCAGAGAGTGTCAGAGAGTGATAGAATGTGTCAGAGACTGATAGTGAGTGTCTGAGAGTGACAGAGAGTGTCTGAGAGTGTCAGTGACTGTCAGAGAGTGGTAGAGAGTTTCTGAGAGTGTCAGAGAATGTCAGATTGTGTCAGAGTGTGTCAGAGAGTGATGAAGAGTGATAGAGAGTGTCAGAGAGTGTCAGAGAGTGTCAGACAGTGTCAGAGTGTGTCAGAGAGTGATAGAGTGTGATAGAGTTTGTCAGAGAGTGTCATAGAGTGATAGAGAGTGTCTGAGATTGTCAGAGAGTGATAGAGAGTGTCAAATTGTGTCAGAGTGTGAAAGAGAGTGTTAGAGAGTGTCAGAGTGTGTCAGAGTGTGTCAGAGAGTGTCAGACAGTGATATAAAGTGTCAGAGAGTGAGAGAGAGTGTCAGAGAGTGAGAGATATGGATAGAGAGTGTCAGAGAGTAATAGAGATTGTCTGAGTGTGTCAGAGAGTGATAGTGAGTGATAGAGAGTGTCAGAGAGTGATAGAGAGTGTCTGAGCGTGTCACAGAGTGATAGAGAGTGATAGAGAGTGTCTGAGAGTGACAGAGAGAGTCTGAGTGTGTCAGTGGGTGTCAGAGAGTGATAGAGAGTGTCTGAGAGAGTCCGAGATTGTCAGAGTGTTTCAGAGAGTGATAGAGAGTGGTAGAGAGTGTCAGAGAGTGATAGACAGTGTCTGAGAGTGTCAGAGAGTGATAGAGTGTGATAGAGTGTCAGAGAGTGATAGAGAGTTGTGAGAGTGTCAGAGAGTGTCAGAGAGTGATAGAGAGTGATAGAGAGTGTCTGAGAGTGACAGAGATTGTCTGAGAGTGTCAGTGAGTGTCAGAGAGTGATATAGAGTGTCTGAGAGTTTCTGAGAGTGTCAGAGTGTGTCAGAGAGTGACAGACAATGTCAGAGACTGTCATAGAGTGATAGAGAGTGTCTGAGACTGTCAGAGAGTGATAGAGAGTGTCAAATTGTGTCAGAGAGTGATAAAGAGTGATAGAGATTGTCGGAGAGTTTCAGAGTGTGTCAGAGAGAATCAGAGAGTGTCAGAGAGTGATAGAGAGTGATAGAAAGTGTCAGAGAGTGATAGAGAGTGACAGAGAGTGTCTGAGAGTGTCAGAGACTGTCAGAGTGTGTCAGAGAGTGATAGAGAGTGACAGAGAGTATCAGAGTCTCTCAGACAGCGATAGAGTCTGTCAGAGTGTGTCAGAGAGTGTCAGAGAGTGTCAGAGAGTGTCAGAGAGTGTCAGAGAGTGATAGAGAGTGATAGAGAGTATCAGAGTCTCTCAGACAGCGATAGAGTCTGTCAGAGTGTGTCAGAGAGTGTCAGAGAGTGTCAGAGAGTGTCAGAGAGTGTCAGAGAGTGATAGAGAGTGATAGAGAGTGTCAGAGAGTTTCAGAGTGTGTCAGAGAGTGTCAGAGAGTGATATAAAGTGTCAGAGAGTGATAGAGAGTGTCTGAGAGTGTCAGTGAGTGTCAGAGAGTGATAGAGAGTGTCTGAGAGTGTCAGAGATTGTCAGATTGTGTCAGAGGGTGTCAGAGAGTGATAGAGAGTGATAGAGAGTGTCTGAGAGTGTCTGAGAGTGTCAGAGATTGTCAGATTGTGTCAGAGAGTGTCAGAGAGCGATAGAGTGTGTCAGAGAGTGTCAGAGAGTGTCAGAGAGTGATAGAGAGTGTCTGAGATTGTCTGAGAGTGTCAGAGAGTGTCAGAGAGTGTCAGAGAGTGTCAGAGTGTGTCAGAAGAGTGATAGAGAGTGAGAGAGAGTATCAGAGAGTGTCATAGAGTGATAGAGAGTGTCTGAGATTGTCAGAGAGTGATAGAGAGTGTTAAATTGTGTCAGAGAGTGATAGAGAGTGATCGAGAGTGTCAGAGAGTGTCAGAGTGTGTTAGAGAGTTTCAGAGAGTGTCAGAGAGTGAGAGAGAGTGTCTGAGAGTGTCTGAGAGTGACAGAGAGTGTCTGAGAGTTTCAGTGAGTGCCAGAGAGTGATAGAGAGTGTCTGAGAATGTCAGAGGGTGTCAGAGAGTGATAGAGATTGATAGAGAGTGTCAGAGATTGATAGAGAGTGTCTGAGAGTGTCAGAGATTGATAGAGAGTGATAGAGAGTGTCAGAGAGTGATTTAGTCTGTTTGAGAGAGTCAGAGATTGTCAGAGTGTGCTAGAGAGTGATAGAGAGTGTCTGAGAGTGTCAGAGAGCGTCAGAGAGTGATAGAGCGTGTCTGAGTGTTTCAGAGAGTGATAGAGAGTGTCAGAGAGTGTCAGAGAGTGACAGAGAGTGTCAGAGAGTGTCAGAGTGTGATAGAGAGTGTCTGAGAGAGATAGAGAGAGTCAGAGAGTGATAGAGAGTGTCTGAGATTGTCAGAGAGTGATAGAGAGTGTCAAATTGTGTCAGAGTGTGAAAGAGAGTGTTAGAGAGTCTCACAGAGTGTCAGAGTGTTTCAGAGAGTGTTAGACAGTGATAGAAAGTGTCAGAGAGTGAGAGAGAGTGTCAGAGAGTGATAGATATGGATAGAGAGTGTCAGAGAGTAATAGAGATTGTCTGAGTGTGTCAGAGAGTGATAGTGAGTGATAGAGAGTGTCAGAGAGTGATAGAGAGTGTCTGAGCGTGTCACAGAGTGATAGAGAGTGATAGAGAGTGTCTGAGAGTGACAGAGAGAGTCTGAGTGTGTCAGTGGGTGTCAGAGAGTGATAGAGAGTGTCTGAGAGAGTCCGAGATTGTCAGAGTGTTTCAGAGAGTGATAGAGAGTGGTAGAGAGTGTCAGAGAGTGATAGACAGTGTCTGAGAGTGTCAGAGTGTGATAGAGTGTCAGAGAGTGATAGAGAGTGTCTGAGAGTGACAGAGATTGTCTGAGAGTGTCAGTGAGTGTCAGAGAGTGATATAGAGTGTCTGAGAGTGTCTGAGAGTGTCAGAGTGTGTCAGAGAGTGACAGACAATGTCAGAGACTGTCATAGAGTGATAGAGAGTGTCTGAGACTGTCAGAGAGTGATAGAGAGTGTCAAATTGTGTCAGAGAGTGATAAAGAGTGATAGAGATTGTCGGAGAGTTTCAGAGTGTGTCAGAGAGAATCAGAGAGTGTCAGAGAGTGATAGAGAGTGATAGAAAGTGTCAGAGAGTGATAGAGAGTGACAGAGAGTGTCAGAGACTGTCAGAGTGTGTCAGAGAGTGATAGAGAGTGACAGAGAGTGTCTGAGAGTGTCAGAGAGTGTCAGAGTGTGTGAGAGAGTGATAGACAATGTCAGAGAGTGTCACAGAGTGATAGAGAGTGTCTGAGAATGTCAGAGCGTGTCAAATTGTGTCAGAGATAGATAGAGAGTGATAGAGAGTATCAGAGTCTGTCAGAGAGCGATAGAGTCTGTCAGAGTGTGTCAGAGAGTGTCAGAGAGTGTCAGAGAGTGTCAGAGAGTGATAGAGAGTGATAGAGAGTGTCAGAGAGTTTCAGAGTGTGTCAGAGAGTGTCCGAGAGTGATATAAAGTGTCAGAGAGTGATAGAGAGTGTCTGAGAGTGTCAGTGAGTGTCAGAGAGTGATAGAGAGTGTCTGAGAGTGTCAGAGATTGTCAGATTGTGTCTGAAGGTGTCAGAGAGTGATAGAGAGTGATAGAGAGTGTCTGAGAGTGTCAGAGATTGTCAGATTGTGTCAGAGAGTGTCAGAGAGCGATAGAGTGTGTCAGAGAGTGTCAGAGAGTGTCAGAGAGTGTCAGAGAGTGATAGAGAGTGTCTGAGAGTGTCTGAGAGTGTGAGAGAGTGTCAGAGTGTGTCAGAAGAGTGATAGAGAGTGAGAGAGTGTATCAGAGAGTGTCATAGAGTGATAGAGAGTGTCTGAGATTGTCAGAGACTGATAGAGAGTGTTAAATTGTGTCAGAGAGTGATAGAGAGTGATAGAGAGTGTCAGAGAGTGTCAGAGTGTGTTAGAGAGTTTCAGAGAGTGTCAGAGAGTGAGAGAGAGTGTCTGAGAGTGTCTGAGAGTGACAGAGAGTGTCTGAGAGTTTCAGTGAGTGCCAGAGAGTGATAGAGAGTGTCTGAGAATGTCAGAGGGTGTCAGAGTGAGTCAGAGAGTGATAGGGAGTGATAGAGAGTGTCTGAGAGTGTCAGAGAGTGTCAGAGAGTGATAGAGATTGATAGAGAGTGTCAGAGATTGATAGAGAGTGTCTGAGAGTGTCAGAGATTGATAGAGAGTGATAGAGAGTGTCAGAGAGTGATTTAGTCTGTTTGAGAGAGTCAGAGATTGTCAGAGTGTGCTAGAGAGTGATAGAGAGTGTCTGAGAGTGTCAGAGAGTGTCAGAGAGTGATAGAGCGTGTCTGAGTGTTTCAGAGAGTGATAGAGAGTGTCAGAGAGTGTCAGAGAGTGATAGAGAGTGTCAGAGAGTGTCACAGTGTGAGAGAGAGTGTCTGAGAGAGATAGAGAGAGTCAGAGAGTGATAGAGAGTGTCTGAGAGTGTCTGAAATTGACAGGGAGTGTCTGAGAGTGTCAGTGAGTGTCAGAGAGTGATAGAGAGTGTCTGAGAGAGTCAGAGATTGTCAGAGTGTGTCAGAGAGTGATAGAGAGTGTCAGAGAGTCATAGAGAGTGTCTGAGAGTGTCAGAGATTGTCAGAGAGTGTCAGAGAGTGATAGAGAGCGATAGGGAGTGTCTGAGAGTGACAGAGATTGTCTGAGAGTGTCAGTGAGTGTCAGAGAGTGATAGAGAGTGTCTGAGAGTGTCTGAGATTTTCAGAGACAGTCAGAGTGTGTCAGAGAGTGATAGAGAGTGATAGAGAGTGATAGAGAGTGCCTGAGAGTTTCAGCGAGTGTCAGAGTGTGATAGGGAGTGATAGAGAGTGTCTGAGAGTGTCAGAGAGTGTCAGAGAGTGATAGAGAGTGTCAGAGAGTGATAGAGAGTGCCAGAGAGTGATCGAGAGTGATAGAGAGTGTCAGAGAGTGATAGTGAGTGTCTGAGAGTGTCAGAGAGAGATAGAGAGTGTCAGAGAGTGATAGAGACTGTCTGAGAGTGTCAGAGAGTGTCAGAGAGTGATAGAGAGTGTCAAATAGTGTCAGAGAGTGATAGAGAGTGTCAGAGAGTTTCATTTGAATCAGAGTGTGTCAGAGGGTGATAGAAAGTGTCTGAGGGTGTCAGAATGCGATAGAGAGTGACAGGGAGCGTCAGAGAGTGATAGAGAGTGTCTGAGGGTGTTAGAATGCGATGGAGAGTGACAGGGAGTGTCAGGGAGTGATAGAGAGCGTCTGAGAATGTCTGATAGTGTCAGAGAGTGTCTGAGAGTGTCGGAGAGTGATAGAGTGTTTCTGAGAGTGTCAGAGAGTGTCTGAGGGTGTCAGAGAGTGATAAAAAGTGATAGAGAGTGATAGAGTGTGTCAGAGATTGTCAGAGAGTGCTAGAGAGTGTCAGAGTATGCGAGAGTGATAGAGAGTGTCAGAGTGTGTCAGAGAGTGATGGAGAGTGACTGAGAGTGCCAGAGAATGATAGAGAGTTTCAGTGTGTGTCAGAGAGTGTCAGAGAGTGATAGAGAGTGTTAGAGAGTGTCAGAGAGTGTTGAGAGTGAGAGAGAGTGTCAGAGAGTGATGGAGAGTTCCAGAGAGTGATCGAGAGTGATAGAGAGTGTCAGAGAGTGATAGAGAGTGTCTGAGAGTGTCAGAGAGAGATAGAGAGTGTCAGAGAGTGATAGAGACTGTCTGAGAGTGTCAGAGAGTGTCAGAGAGTGATAGAGAGTGTCAAATAGTGTCAGAGAGTGATAGAGAGTGTCAGAGAGTTTCACAGTGAGTCAGAGATTGTCAGAGAGTGATAGAAAGTGTCAGGGAATGATAGAGAGTGTCTGAGAGTGTCTGAGAGTGACAGTCAGTGTCAGAGAGTGATAGAGAGTGTCAGTGATAGTCAGATTGTGTCAGAGTATGTCAGAGTGTGTAAGAGAGCGTCAGAGAGTTTCAGAGAGTGTCAGAGAGTGATAGAGAGTTTCTGAGAGAGTCAGAGAATGATAGAGAGTGTCAGAGAGTGATAGAGAGTGTCTGAGAGTGTCAGAATGCGATAGAGAGTGACAGGGAGTGTCAGAGAGTGATAGAGAGCGTCTGAGAATGTCTGATAGTGTCAGAGAGTGTCTGAGAGTGTCAGAGAGTGATAGAGTGTTTCTGAGAGTTTCAGAGAGTGTCTGAGGGTGTCAGAGAGCGATAGAAAGTGATAGAGAGTGATAGAGTGTGTCAGAGATTGTCAGAGATTGCTAGAGAGTGTCAGAGTATGCGAGAGTGATAGAGAGTGTCAGAGTGTGTCAGAGAGTGATGGAGAGTGACTGAGAGTGCCAGAGAATGATAGAAAGTTTCAGAGGGTGTCAGAGAGTGTCAGAGAGTGATAGAGAGTGTCAGAGAGTGATAGAGAGTGTCTGAGAGTTTCAGAGAGTGATAGAGAGTGACACAGTGTGTCAGAGAGAGATAAAGAGTGTCTGAGAGTGTCAGAGAGTGTCAGAGAGTGTCAGAGAGTTTCAGAGAGTGATAGAGAGTGTCTGAGAGTGACAGAGAGTGTCTGAGAGTGTCATTGAGTGTCAGAGAGTGATATATAGTGTCAGAGACTTTCAGAGTGTGTAAGAGAGTGATAGAGAGTGATAGAGAGTGTCAGAGATAGTCAGATTGTGTCAGAGATTGATAGAGAGTGTCTGAGAGTGTCAGAGAGTGTCAGAGAGTGGCAGAGAGTGATAGAGAGTGTCAGAGAGTGATAGAGAGTGCCAGAGAGTGATCGAGAGTGATAGAGACTGTCAGAGAGTGATCGAGAGTGTCTGAGAGTGTCAGAGAGTGATAGAGAGTGTCAAATAGTGTCAGAGAGTGATAGAGAGTGATAGAGAGTGTCAGAGAGATTCAGAGTGAGTTAGAGAGTGTCAGAGAGTGATAGAAAGTGCCAGAGAGTGATAGAGAGTGTCTGAGAGTGTCTGAGAGTGACAGAGAGTGTCTGAGAGTGTCAGTCAGTGTCAGAGAGTGATAGAGAGTGTCAGAGATAGTCAGATTGTGTCAGAGTATGTCAGAGAGTGATAGAGAGTGTCTGAGAGTGTCAGAGAGTGTCAAATTGTGTCAGAGAGTGTCAGAGAGCAATAGAGTGTGTCAGAGTGTGTAAGAGAGCGTCAGAGAGTTTCAGAGAGTGTCAGGGAGTGATAGAGAGTGTCAGAGAGTGTCAGAGTGTGTCAGAGAGTGATAGAGAGTGTCAGAGAGTGATAGAGAGTGCCAGAGAGTGATCGAGAGTGATAGAGAGTGTCAGAGAGTGATAGAGAGTGTCAGAGAGATTCAGAGTGAGTCAGAGAGTGTCAGAGAGTGATAGAAAGTGCCAGAGAGTGATAGAGAGTGTCTGAGAGTGTCTGAGAGTGACAGAGAGTGTCTGAGAGTGTCGGTCAGTGTCAGAGAGTGATAGAGAGTGTCAGAGAGTGTCAGAGCGTGTCAGAGAGTGTCAGAGAGTGATAGAGAGTGTCTGAGAGTGTGAGAGAGTGTCACAGTGTGTCAGAAGAGTGATAGAGAGTGAGAGAGAGTATCAGAGAGTGTCATAGAGTGATAGAGAGTGTCTGAGATTGTCAGAGAGTGATAGAGAGTGTCAAATAGTGTCAGAGAGTGATAGAGAGTGATAGAGAGTGTCAGAGAGATTCAGAGTGAGTTAGAGAGTGTCAGAGAGTGATAGAAAGTGCCAGAGAGTGATAGAGAGTGTCTGAGAGTGTCTGAGAGTGACAGAGAGTGTCTGAGAGTGTCAGTCAGTGTCAGAGAGTGATAGAGAGTGTCAGAGATAGTCAGATTGTGTCAGAGTATGTCAGAGAGTGATAGAGAGTGTCTGAGAGTGTCAGAGAGTGTCAAATTGTGTCAGAGAGTGTCAGAGAGCAATAGAGTGTGTCAGAGTGTGTAAGAGAGCGTCAGAGAGTTTCAGAGAGTGTCAGGGAGTGATAGAGAGTGTCAGAGAGTGTCAGAGTGTGTCAGAGAGTGATAGAGAGTGTCAGAGAGTGATAGAGAGTGCCAGAGAGTGATCGAGAGTGATAGAGAGTGTCAGAGAGTGATAGAGAGTGTCAGAGAGATTCAGAGTGAGTCAGAGAGTGTCAGAGAGTGATAGAAAGTGCCAGAGAGTGATAGAGAGTGTCTGAGAGTGTCTGAGAGTGACAGAGAGTGTCTGAGAGTGTCGGTCAGTGTCAGAGAGTGATAGAGAGTGTCAGAGAGTGTCAGAGCGTGTCAGAGAGTGTCAGAGAGTGATAGAGAGTGTCTGAGAGTGTGAGAGAGTGTCAGAGTGTGTCAGAAGAGTGATAGAGAGTGAGAGAGAGTATCAGAGAGTGTCATAGAGTGATAGAGAGTGTCTGAGATTGTCAGAGAGTGATAGAGAGTGTTAAATTGTGTCAGAGAGTGATAGAGAGTGATAGAGAGTGTCAGAGAGTGTCAGAGTGTGTTAGAGAGTTTCAGAGAGTGTCAGAGAGTGAGAGAGAGTGTCTGAGAGTGTCTGAGAGTGACAGAGAGTGTCTGAGAGTTTCAGTGAGTGCCAGAGAGTGATAGAGAGTGTCTGAGAATGTCAGAGGGTGTCAGAGTGAGTCAGAGAGTGATAGGGAGTGATAGAGAGTGTCTGAGAGTGTCAGAGAGTGTCAGAGAGTGATAGAGATTGATAGAGAGTGTCAGAGATTGATAGAGAGTGTCTGAGAGTGTCAGAGATTGATAGAGAGTGATAGAGAGTGTCAGAGAGTGATTTAGTCTGTTTGAGAGAGTCAGAGATTGTCAGAGTGTGCTAGAGAGTGATAGAGAGTGTCTGAGAGTGTCAGAGAGTGTCAGAGAGTGATAGAGCGTGTCTGAGTGTTTCAGAGAGTGATAGAGAGTGTCAGAGAGTGTCAGAGAGTGATAGAGAGTGTCAGAGAGTGTCACAGTGTGAGAGAGAGTGTCTGAGAGAGATAGAGAGAGTCAGAGAGTGATAGAGAGTGTCTGAGAGTGTCTGAAATTGACAGGGAGTGTCTGAGAGTGTCAGTGAGTGTCAGAGAGTGATAGAGAGTGTCTGAGAGAGTCAGAGATTGTCAGAGTGTGTCAGAGAGTGATAGAGAGTGTCAGAGAGTCATAGAGAGTGTCTGAGAGTGTCAGAGATTGTCAGAGAGTGTCAGAGAGTGATAGAGAGCGATAGAGAGTATCTGAGAGTGACAGAGATTGTCTGAGAGTGTCAGTGAGTGTCAGAGAGTGATAGAGAGTGTCTGAGAGTGTCTGAGATTTTCAGAGACAGTCAGAGTGTGTCAGAGAGTGATAGAGAGTGATAGAGAGTGATAGAGAGTGCCTGAGAGTTTCAGCGAGTGTCAGAGTGTGATAGGGAGTGATAGAGAGTGTCTGAGAGTGTCAGAGAGTGTCAGAGAGTGATAGAGAGTGTCAGAGAGTGATAGAGAGTGCCAGAGAGTGATCGAGAGTGATAGAGAGTGTCAGAGAGTGATAGAGAGTGCCAGAGAGTGATCGAGAGTGATAGAGAGTGTCAGAGAGTGATAGTGAGTGTCTGAGAGTGTCAGAGAGAGATAGAGCGTGTCAGAGAGTGATAGAGACTGTCTGAGAGTGTCAGAGAGTGTCAGAGAGTGATAGAGAGTGTCAAATAGTGTCAGAGAGTGATAGAGAGTGTCAGAGAGTTTCATTTGAATCAGAGTGTGTCAGAGGGTGATAGAAAGTGTCTGAGGGTGTCAGAATGCGATAGAGAGTGACAGGGAGTGTCAGAGAGTGATAGAGAGCGTCAGAGAGTGATAGAGAGTGTCTGAGGGTGTCAGAATGCGATGGAGAGTGACAGGGAGTGTCAGGGAGTGATAGAGAGCGTCTGAGAATGTCTGATAGTGTCAGAGAGTGTCTGAGAGTGTTGGAGAGTGATAGAGTGTTTCTGAGAGTGTCAGAGAGTGTCTGAGGGTGTCAGAGAGTGATAAAAAGTGATAGAGAGTGATAGAGTGTGTCAGAGATTGTCAGAGAGTGCTAGAGAGTGTCAGAGTATGCGAGAGTGATAGAGAGTGTCAGAGTGTGTCAGAGAGTGATGGAGAGTGACTGAGAGTGCCAGAGAATGATAGAGAGTTTCAGTGTGTGTCAGAGAGTGTCAGAGAGTGATAGAGAGTGTTAGAGAGTGTCAGAGAGTGTTGAGAGTGATAGAGAGTGTCAGAGAGTGATGGAGAGTTCCAGAGAGTGATCGAGAGTGATAGAGAGTGTCAGAGAGTGATAGAGAGTGTCTGAGAGTGTCAGAGAGAGATAGAGAGTGTCAGAGAGTGATAGAGACTGTCTGAGAGTGTCAGAGAGTGTCAGAGAGTGATAGAGAGTGTCAAATAGTGTCAGAGAGTGATAGAGAGTGTCAGAGAGTTTCACAGTGAGTCAGAGATTGTCAGAGAGTGATAGAAAGTGTCAGGGAATGATAGAGAGTGTCTGAGAGTGTCTGAGAGTGACAGTCAGTGTCAGAGAGTGATAGAGAGTGTCAGTGATAGTCAGATTGTGTCAGAGTATGTCAGAGTGTGTAAGAGAGCGTCAGAGAGTTTCAGAGAGTGTCAGAGAGTGATAGAGAGTTTCTGAGAGAGTCAGAGAATGATAGAGAGTGTCAGAGAGTGATAGAGAGTGTCTGAGAGTGTCAGAATGCGATAGAGAGTGACAGGAAGTGTCAGAGAGTGATAGAGAGCGTCTGAGAATGTCTGATAGTGTCAGAGAGTGTCTGAGAGTGTCAGAGAGTGATAGAGTGTTTCTGAGAGTGTCAGAGAGTGTCTGAGGGTGTCAGAGAGTGATAGAAAGTGATAGAGAGTGATAGAGTGTGTCAGAGATTGTCAGAGATTGCTAGAGAGCGTCAGAGTATGCGAGAGTGATAGAGAGTGTCAGAGTGTGTCAGAGAGTGATGGAGAGTGACTGAGAGTGCCAGAGAATGATAGAAAGTTTCAGAGGGTGTCAGAGAGTGTCAGAGAGTGATAGAGAGTGATAGAGAGTGTCAGAGAGTGATAGAGAGTGTCTGAGAGTTTCAGAGAGTGATAGAGAGTGACACAGTGTGTCAGAGAGAGATAAAGAGTGTCTGAGAGTGTCAGAGAGTGTCAGAGAGTGTCAGAGAGTGTCAGAGAGTTTCAGAGAGTGATAGAGAGTGTCTGAGAGTGACAGAGAGTGTCTGAGAGTGTCATTGAGTGTCAGAGAGTGATATATAGTGTCAGAGACTTTCAGAGTGTGTAAGAGAGTGATAGAGAGTGATAGAGAGTGTCAGAGATAGTCAGATTGTGTCAGAGATTGATAGAGAGTGTCTGAGAGTGTCAGAGAGTGTCAGAGAGTGGCAGAGAGTGATAGAGAGTGTCAGAGAGTGATAGAGAGTGCCAGAGAGTGATCGAGAGTGATAGAGACTGTCAGAGAGTGATCGAGAGTGTCTGAGAGTGTCAGAGAGTGATAGAGAGTGACAAATAGTGTCAGAGAGTGATAGAGAGTGATAGAGAGTGTCAGAGAGATTCAGAGTGAGTTAGAGAGTGTCAGAGAGTGATAGAAAGTGCCAGAGAGTGATAGAGAGTGTCTGAGAGTGTCTGAGAGTGACAGAGAGTGTCTGAGAGTGTCAGTCAGTGTCAGAGAGTGATAGAGAGTGTCAGAGATAGTCAGATTGTGTCAGAGTATGTCAGAGAGTGATAGAGAGTGTCTGAGAGTGTCAGAGAGTGTCAAATTGTGTCAGAGAGTGTCAGAGAGCAATAGAGTGTGTCAGAGTGTGTAAGAGAGCGTCAGAGAGTTTCAGAGAGTGTCAGGGAGTGATAGAGAGTGTCAGAGAGTGTCAGAGTGTGTCAGAGAGTGATAGAGAGTGTCAGAGAGTGATAGAGAGTGCCAGAGAGTGATCGAGAGTGATAGAGAGTGTCAGAGAGTGATAGAGAGTGTCAGAGAGATTCAGAGTGAATCAGAGAGTGTCAGAGAGTGATAGAAAGTGCCAGAGAGTGATAGAGAGTGTCTGAGAGTGTCTGAGAGTGACAGAGAGTGTCTGAGAGTGTCAGTCAGTGTCAGAGAGTGATAGAGAGTGTCAGAGATAGTCAGATTGTGTCAGAGTATGTCAGAGAGTGATAGAGAGTGTCTGAGAGTGTCAGAGAGTGTCACATTGTGTCAGAGAGTGTCAGAGAGCAATAGAGTGTGTCAGAGTGTGTAAGAGAGCGTCAGAGAGTTTCAGAGAGTGTCAGGGAGTGATAGAGAGTGTCAGAGAGTGTCAGAGTGTGTCAGAGAGTGATAGAGAGTGTCAGAGAGTGATAGAGAGTGCCAGAGAGTGATCGAGAGTGATAGAGAGTGTCAGAGAGTGATAGAGAGTGTCTGAGAGTGTCAGAGAGAGATAGAGAGTGTCAGAGAGTGATAGAGACTGTCTGAGAGTGTCAGAGAGAGATAGAGAGTGTCAGAGAGTGATAGAGACTGTCTGAGAGTGTCAGAGAGTGTCAGAGAGTGATAGAGAGTGTCAAATAGTGTCAGAGAGTGATAGAGAGTGTCAGAGAGTTTCATTTGAGTCAGAGTGTGTCAGAGAGTGATAGAAAGTGTCTGAGGGTGTCAGAATGCGATAGAGAGTGACAGGGAGTGTCAGAGAGTGATAGAGAGCGTCAGAGAGTGATAGAGAGTGTCAGAGAGTGTCTGAGAGTCTCAGAGAGTGTCAGAGAGTGATAGAGAGTTTCTGAGAGAGTCAGAGAGTGATAGAGAGTGTCAGAGAGTGATAGAGAGTGTCTCTGAGTGTCAGAGAGCGATAGAGTGTGTCAGAGAGTGTCAGAGAGTGTCAGAGAGTGTCAGAGAGTGATAGAGAGTGTCTGAGAGTGTCTGAGAGTGTGAGAGAGTGTCAGAGTGTGTCAGAAGAGTGATAGAGAGTGAGAGAGAGTATCAGAGAGTGTCATAGAGTGATAGAGAGTGTCTGAGATTGTCAGAGAGTGATAGAGAGTGTTAAATTGTGTCAGAGAGTGATAGAGAGTGATAGAGAGTGTCAGAGAGTGTCAGAGTGTGTTAGAGAGTTTCAGAGAGTGTCAGAGAGTGAGAGAGAGTGTCTGAGAGTGTCTGAGAGTGACAGAGAGTGTCTGAGAGTTTCAGTGAGTGCCAGAGAGTGATAGAGAGTGTCTGAGAATGTCAGAGGGTGTCAGAGTGAGTCAGAGAGTGATAGGGAGTGATAGAGAGTGTCTGAGAGTGTCAGAGAGTGTCAGAGAGTGATAGAGATTGATAGAGAGTGTCAGAGATTGATAGAGAGTGTCTGAGAGTGTCAGAGATTGATAGAGAGTGATAGAGAGTGTCAGAGAGTGATTTAGTCTGTTTGAGAGAGTCAGAGATTGTCAGAGTGTGCTAGAGAGTGATAGAGAGTGTCTGAGAGTGTCAGAGAGTGTCAGAGAGTGATAGAGCGTGTCTGAGTGTTTCAGAGAGTGATAGAGAGTGTCAGAGAGTGTCAGAGAGTGATAGAGAGTGTCAGAGAGTGTCACAGTGTGAGAGAGAGTGTCTGAGAGAGATAGAGAGAGTCAGAGAGTGATAGAGAGTGTCTGAGAGTGTCTGAAATTGACAGGGAGTGTCTGAGAGTGTCAGTGAGTGTCAGAGAGTGATAGAGAGTGTCTGAGAGAGTCAGAGATTGTCAGAGTGTGTCAGAGAGTGATAGAGAGTGTCAGAGAGTCATAGAGAGTGTCTGAGAGTGTCAGAGATTGTCAGAGAGTGTCAGAGAGTGATAGAGAGCGATAGAGAGTGTCTGAGAGTGACAGAGATTGTCTGAGAGTGTCAGTGAGTGTCAGAGAGTGATAGAGAGTGTCTGAGAGTGTCTGAGATTTTCAGAGACAGTCAGAGTGTGTCAGAGAGTGATAGAGAGTGATAGAGAGTGCCTGAGAGTTTCAGCGAGTGTCAGAGTGTGATAGGGAGTGATAGAGAGTGTCTGAGAGTGTCAGAGAGTGTCAGAGAGTGATAGAGAGTGTCAGAGAGTGATAGAGAGTGCCAGAGAGTGATCGAGAGTGATAGAGAGTGTCAGAGAGTGATAGTGAGTGTCTGAGAGTGTCAGAGAGAGATAGAGAGTGTCAGAGAGTGATAGAGACTGTCTGAGAGTGTCAGAGAGTGTCAGAGAGTGATAGAGAGTGTCAAATAGTGTCAGAGAGTGATAGAGAGTGTCAGAGAGTTTCATTTGAATCAGAGTGTGTCAGAGGGTGATAGAAAGTGTCTGAGGGTGTCAGAATGCGATAGAGAGTGACAGGGAGTGTCAGAGAGTGATAGAGAGCGTCAGAGAGTGATAGAGAGTGTCTGAGGGTGTCAGAATGCGATGGAGAGTGACAGGGAGTGTCAGGGAGTGATAGAGAGCGTCTGAGAATGTCTGATAGTGTCAGAGAGTGTCTGAGAGTGTCGGAGAGTGATAGAGTGTTTCTGAGAGTGTCAGAGAGTGTCTGAGGGTGTCAGAGAGTGATAAAAAGTGATAGAGAGTGATAGAGTGTGTCAGAGATTGTCAGAGAGTGCTAGAGAGTGTCAGAGTATGCGAGAGTGATAGAGAGTGTCAGAGTGTGTCAGAGAGTGATGGAGAGTGACTGAGAGTGCCAGAGAATGATAGAGAGTTTCAGTGTGTGTCAGAGAGTGTCAGAGAGTGATAGAGAGTGTTAGAGAGTGTCAGAGAGTGTTGAGAGTGATAGAGAGTGTCAGAGAGTGATGGAGAGTTCCAGAGAGTGATCGAGAGTGATAGAGAGTGTCTGAGAGTGTCAGAGAGAGATAGAGAGTGTCAGAGAGTGATAGAGACTGTCTGAGAGTGTCAGAGAGTGTCAGAGAGTGATAGAGAGTGTCAAATAGTGTCAGAGAGTGATAGAGAGTGTCAGAGAGTTTCACAGTGAGTCAGAGATTGTCAGAGAGTGATAGAAAGTGTCAGGGAATGATAGAGAGTGTCTGAGAGTGTCTGAGAGTGACAGTCAGTGTCAGAGAGTGATAGAGAGTGTCAGTGATAGTCAGATTGTGTCAGAGTATGTCAGAGTGTGTAAGAGAGCGTCAGAGAGTTTCAGAGAGTGTCAGAGAGTGATAGAGAGTTTCTGAGAGAGTCAGAGAATGATAGGGAATGTCAGAGAGTGATAGAGAGTGTCTGAGAGTGTCAGAATGCGATAGAGAGTGACAGGGAGTGTCAGAGAGTGATAGAGAGCGTCTGAGAATGTCTGATAGTGTCAGAGAGTGTCTGAGAGTGTCAGAGAGTGATAGAGTGTTTCTGAGCGTGTCAGAGAGTGTCTGAGGGTGTCAGAGAGCGATAGAAAGTGATAGAGAGTGATAGAGTGTGTCAGAGATTGTCAGAGATTGCTAGAGAGTGTCAGAGTATGCGAGAGTGATAGAGAGTGTCAGAGTGTGTCAGAGAGTGATGGAGAGTGACTGAGAGTGCCAGAGAATGATAGAAAGTTTCAGAGGGTGTCAGAGAGTGTCAGAGAGTGATAGAGAGTGATAGAGAGTGTCAGAGAGTGATAGAGAGTGTCTGAGAGTTTCAGAGAGTGATAGAGAGTGACACAGTGTGTCAGAGAGAGATAAAGAGTGTCTGAGAGTGTCAGAGAGTGTCAGAGAGTGTCAGAGAGTTTCAGAGAGTGATAGAGAGTGTCTGAGAGTGACAGAGAGTGTCTGAGAGTGTCATTGAGTGTCAGAGAGTGATATATAGTGTCAGAGACTTTCAGAGTGTGTAAGAGAGTGATAGAGAGTGATAGAGAGTGTCAGAGATAGTCAGATTGTGTCAGAGATTGATAGAGAGTGTCTGAGAGTGTCAGAGAGTGTCAGAGAGTGGCAGAGAGTGATAGAGAGTGTCAGAGAGTGATAGAGAGTGCCAGAGAGTGATCGAGAGTGATAGAGACTGTCAGAGAGTGATCGAGAGTGTCTGAGAGTGTCAGAGAGTGATAGAGAGTGTCAAATAGTGTCAGAGAGTGATAGAGAGTGATAGAGAGTGTCAGAGAGATTCAGAGTGAGTTAGAGAGTGTCAGAGAGTGATAGAAAGTGCCAGAGAGTGATAGAGAGTGTCTGAGAGTGTCTGAGAGTGACAGAGAGTGTCTGAGAGTGTCAGTCAGTGTCAGAGAGTGATAGAGATTGTCAGATTGTGTCAGAGTGTGTCAGAGAGTGACAGAGAGTGATAGAGGGTGTCTAAGAGTGTGTCAGAGAGTGTCAGAGAGTGATATAGAGTGTCAGATAGAGTGTGAGTGTGTTAGAGTGTTTCAGAGAGTGCCAGAGAGTGTCAGAGAGTATCAGATAGTGATAGAGAGAGAGATAGAGAGTGTCAGAGAGTGATAGAGAGTGATAGAGAGTGTTAGAGAGTGATAGAGAGTGTCTGACAGTGTCAGAGAGTGTTAGAGAGTGATAGAGAGTGTCAGAGAGTGATAGAGACTGTCTGAGAGTGTCAGAGAGTGATAGAGAGTGTCTGAGAGTGACAGAGAGTGTCTGAGAGTGTCACTGAGTGTCAGAGAGTGATCGAGAGTGTCTGAGAGTGTCTGAGAGCGTCTGAGAGTGTCAGCGACTGTCAGAGTGTGTCAGAGAGTGATAGAGAGTGACAGAGCGTGTCTGAGAGTGTCAGAGAGTGTCAGAGAGTGATAGAGAGTGTCTGAGAGTTTCAGAGAGTGTCAGAGATTGATAGTGAGAGTCTGAGATTATCAGAGATGATAGAGAGTGTCAGAGAGTGATAGAGAGTGATAGAGAGTGTCAGAGAGTGTCAGAGAGTGATAGAGAGTGATAGAGAGTGTCTGAAAGAGTCAGAGAGTTATAGAGAGTGTCTGAGGGTATCTGAACGTGACAGAGACTGTCTGAGAGTGTCAGTGAGTGTCAGAGAGTGATAGAGCGTGTCTGAGAGTGTCAGAGATTGCCAGAGTTTGCCGGAGTGTGTCAGTGAGTGAAAGAGCGTTATAGAGAGTGTCAGAGGGTGATAGAGAGTGTCAGAGTGAGTCAGAGAGTGTCATAGAGTGTCAGAGAGTGACAGAGAGATTCAGAGAGTGATAGTGAGAGTCAGAGTGTGTCAGAGAGTTTCAGAGAGCGATAGAGAGATTCAGAGAGTGTCAGAGAGTGTCAGAGAGTGTCAGAGAGTGATAGAGAGTGTCTGAGAGTGTCTGAGAGTGTCTGAGAGTGTCAGAGAGTGTCTGAGAGTGTCTGAGAGTGTCAGAGAGTGTCAGAGAGTGATAGAGAGAGTCTGAGAGTGTCTGCGAGTGATAGAGAGTGATTGAGAGTGTCTGAGAGTGTCTGAGAGTCTCAGAGAGTGTCAGAGAGTGATAGAGAGTTTCTGAGAGAGTCAGAGAGTGATAGAGAGTGTCAGAGAGTGATAGAGAGTGTCTGTGAGTGTCAGAATGCGATAGAGAGTGACAGGGAGTGTCAGCGAGTGATAGAGAGCGTCTGAGAATGTCTGAGAGTGTCAGAGAGTGTCTGAGAGTGTCAGAGAGTGCTAGAGTGTTTCTGAGAGTGTCAGAGAGTGTCTGAGGGTGTCAGAGAGTGATAGAATGTGATAGAGAGTGATAGAGTGTGTCAGAGTGTGTCAGAGAGTGATAGTGAGTGTCAGAGTATGTGAGAGTGATAGAGAGTGTTAGAGTGTGTCAGAGAGTGATAGAGAGTGATAGAGAGTGACTGAGAGTGCCAGAGAGTGTCTGAGGGTGTCAGAGAGTGATAGAAAGTGATAGAGAGTGATAGAGTGTGTCAGATTGTGTCAGAGAGTGATAGTGAGTGTCAGAGTATGTGAGAGTGATAGAGAGTTTCAGAGTGTGTCAGAGAGTGTCAGAGAGTGATAGAGAGTGATAGAGAGCGATAGAGAGTGATAGAGAGTGATAGAGAGTGTCAGAGAGTGTCAGAGAGTGATAGAGAGTGTCTGAGAGTGTCAGAGAGTGATAGAGAGTGACACAGAGTGTCAGAGAGAGATAAAGATTGTCTGAGAGTGTCAGAGAGTGTCAGAGAGTTTCAGAGAGAGATAGAGAGTGTCTGAGAGTGTCAGAGAGTTTCAGAGAGTGATAGAGAGTGCCAGAGACTTTCAGAGTGTGTAGGAGAGTGATAGAGAGTGCTAGAGAGTGAAAGAGAGTGTCTGGGAGTGTCAGAGAGTGTCAGAGTGTGTCAGAGAGTGATAGACCATGTCAGAGAGTGTCATAGAATGATAGAGATTCTCTGAGAGTGTCAGATAGTGATAGAAAGTGTCAAATTGTTTCAGAGAGTGCTAGAGAGTGATGGAGAGTGTCAGAGAGTTTCAGAGTGTGTCAGAGAGTGATAGAAGGTGTCAGAGAGTGATAGAGAGTGTCTGAGAGTGTCTGAGAGTGACAGAGAGTGTCTGAGAGTGTCAGTCAGTGTCAGAGAGTGATAGAGAGAGTCAGAGATTGTCAGATTGTGTCAGAGTGTGTCAGAGAGTGACAGAGAGTGATAGAGGGTGTCTAAGAGTGTCAGAGAGTGTCAGATTGTGTCAGAGAGTGTCAGAGAGCGATAGAGTGTGTCAGAGTGTGTCAGAGAGTGTCAGAGAGTGTCAGAGTGTGTCAGAGAGTGATAGAGAGTGTCAGAGAGAGTGTGAGTGTGTCAGAGAGTTTCAGAGAGTGTCAGAGAGTGAGAGAGTGTCTGAGAGTGTCTGAGAGTGACAGAGAGTGTCTGAGAGTGTCAGTCAGTGTCAGAGAGTGATAGAGAGAGTCAGAGATTGTCAGATTGTGTCAGAGTGTGTCAGAGAGTGACAGAGAGTGATAGAGGGTGTCTAAGAGTGTCAGAGAGTGTCAGATTGTGTCAGAGAGTGTCAGAGAGCGATAGAGTGTGTCAGAGTGTGTCAGAGTGTGTCAGAGAGTGTCAGAGAGTGTCAGAGAGTGTCAGAGTGTGTCAGAGTGATAGAGAGTGTCAGAGAGTGTGTGAGTGTGTCAGAGAGTTTCAGAGAGTGCCAGAGAGTGAGACAGTGTCTGAGAGTGTCTGAGAGTGACAGAGAGTTTTGAGCGTTTCAGTGAGTGTCAGAGAGTGATAGAGAGTTTCTGAGAGTGTCAGAGTGTTTCAGAGAGTGATAGGGAGTGATATAGAGTGTCTGAGAGTGTCAGAGAGTGTCAGAGAGTGGCAGAGATTGATAGTGAGTGTCAGAGAGTGATAGAGAGTGTCAGAGAGTGATAGAGAGTGATAGAGAGTGTTAGACAGTGATAGAGAGTGTCTGACAGTGTCAGTGAGTGTTAGAGAGTGATAGAGAGTGTCAGAGAGTGATAGAGACTGTCTGAGACTGTCAGAGAGTGATAGAGAGTGTCTGAGAGTGACAGAGAGTGTCTGAGTGTGTCACTGAGTGTCAGAGAGTGATAGAGAGTGTCTGAGAGTGTCTGAGAGCGTCTGAGAGTGTCAGCGACTGTCAGAGTGTGTCAGAGAGTGATAGAGAGTGACAGAGCGTGTCTGAGAGTGTCAGAGAGTGTCAGAGAGTGATAGAGAGTGTCTGAGAGTATCAGAGATGATAGAGAGTGTCAGAGAGTGATAGAGAGTATCAGAGAGTGTCAGAGAGTGATAGAGAGTGATAGAGAGTGTCTGAAAGAGTCAGAGAGTTATAGAGAGTGTCTGAGGGTGTCTGAACGTGACAGAGAGTGTCTGAGAGTGTCAGTGAGTGTCAGAGAGTGATAGAGAGTGTCTGAGAGTGTCAGAGATTGCCAGAGTGTGCCAGAGTGTGTCAGTGAGTGATAGAGAGTTATAGAGAGTGTCAGAGGGTGATAGAGAGTGTCAGAGTGAGTCAGAGAGTGTCATAGAGTGTCAGAGAGTGACAGAGAGATTCAGAGAGTGATAGAGAGAGTCAGAGAAGGTCAGACAGTTTCAGAGAGCGATAGAGAGATTCAGAGAGTGTATGAGAGTGTCAGAGAGTGATAGAGAGTGTCTGAGAGTTTCAGAGAGTGATAGAGAGAGTCTGAGAGTGTCTGCGAGTGTCAGCAAGTGATAGAGAGTGTCTGAGAGTGTCAGAGAGTGTCAGAGAGTGTCAGAGAGTGATAGAGAGTGTCTGAGAGTGTCAGAGAGTGATAGATAGTCTCTGAGAGTGTCTGCGAGTGTCAGCGAGTGATAGAGAGCGATAGAGAGTGTCTGAGAGTGTCAGAGAGAGTCAGAGAGTGATAGAGAGTGACGGAGAGTGTCTGAGAGTGTCAGAGAGTGACAGAGCGTGACAGAGCGTGTCTGAGAGTGTCAGTGAGTGTCAGAGAGTGTTTAGAGAGTGTCTGAGAGTGTCTGAGACTGTCAGTGAGTGAGAGAGTGTCAGAGAGTGGTAGAGCGTGATGGAGAGTTTCAGCGAGTGTCAGAGAGTGTCAGAGAGTGTCAGAGAGTGATAGAGAGTAATAGAGAGTGTCTGAGAGTGTCCGAGACTGTCAGTGAGTCAGAGAGTGTCAGAGAGTGGTAGAGCGTGATAGAGAGTTTCAGTGAGTGTCTGAGAGTGTCAGAGAGTGTCAGAGAGTGATAGAGAGTGACGGAGAGTGTCTGAGAGTGTCAGAGAGTGACAGAGCGTGTCTGAGAGTGTCAGTGAGTGTCAGAGAGTGTTTAGAGAGTGTCTGAGAGTGTCTGAGAGTGACAGAGATTGTCAGAGTGTGTCAGAGAGTGAAAGAGAGTGATAGAGAGTGTCTGAGAGTGTCAGAGACTGTCAGTGAGTCAGAGAGTGTCAGAGAGTGTCAGAGAGTGGTAGAGCGTGATAGAGAGTTTCAGCGAGTGTCTGAGAGTGTCAGAGAGTGTCAGAGAGTGATAGAGAGTGACGGAGAGTGTCTGAGAGTGTCAGAGAGTGACAGGGCGTGTCTGAGAGTGTCAGTGAGTGTCAGAGAGTGTTTAGAGAGTGTCTGAGAGTGTCTGTGAGTGACAGAGATTGTCAGAGTGTGTCAGAGAGTGAAAGAGAGTGATAGAGAGTGTCTGAGAGTGTCAGAGACTGGCAGTGAGTCAGAGAGTGTCAGAGAGTGGTAGAGCGTGATAGAGAGTTTCAGCGAGTGTCTGAGAGTGTCAGAGAGTGTCAGAGAGTGATAGAGAGTGTCTGAGAGTGTCAGAGATTGCCAGAGTGTGCCAGAGTGTGTCAGTGAGTGATAGAGAGTTATAGAGAGTGTCAGAGGGTGATAGAGAGAGTCTGAGAGTGTCTGCGAGTGTCAGCAAGTGATAGAGAGTGTCTGAGAGTGTCAGAGAGTGTCAGAGAGTGATAGAGAGTGTCTGAGAGTGTCAGAGAGTGATAGAGAGTCTCTGAGAGTGTCTGCGAGTGTCAGCGAGTGATAGAGAGTGATAGAGAGTGTCTGAGAGTGTCAGAGAGTGTCAGAGAGTGATAGAGAGTGACGGAGAGTGTCTGAGAGTGTCAGAGAGTGACAGAGCGTGACAGAGCGTGTCTGAGAGTGTCAGTGAGTGTCAGAGAGTGTTTAGAGAGTGTCTGAGAGTGTCTGAGAGTGACAAAGATTGTCAGAGTGTGTCAGAGAGTGAAAGAGAGTAATAGAGAGTGTCTGAGAGTGTCAGAGACTGTCAGTGAGTCAGAGAGTGTCAGAGAGTGGTAGAGCGTGATAGAGAGTTTCAGCGAGTGTCTGAGAGTGTCAGAGAGTGTCAGAGAGTAATAGAGAGTGACGGAGAGTGTCTGAGAGTGTCAGAGAGTGACAGAGCGTGTCTGAGAGTGTCAGTGAGTGTCAGTGAGTGATAGAGAGTGTCAGAGAGTGATAGAGACTGTCTGAGAGTGTCAGAGAGTGTCAGTGAGTGATAGAGAGTGTCTGAGAGTGACAGAGAGTGTCTGAGAGTGTCAGTGAGTGTCAGAGAGTGATAGAGAGTGTCTGAGAGTGTCTGAGAGCTTCTGAGAGTGTCAGCGACAGTCAGAGTGTGTCAGAGAGTGATAGAGAGTGACAGAGAGTGTCAGAGGGTGTCAGAGAGTGTCAGAGATTGATAGAGAGAGTCTGAGTGTATCAGAGATTATAGAGAGCGTCAGAGAGTGATAAAGAGTGTCAGAGAGTGTCAGAGAGTGATAGAGAGTGATAGAGAGTGTCTGAAAGAGTCAGAGAGTGTCAGAGAGTTTCAGAGCGTGTCAGAGAATGTCAGAGAGTGATAGAGAGAGTCAGAGAGTTATAGAGAGTGTCTGAGAGTGTCTGAAAGTGACAGAGAGTGTCTGAGAGTGTCAGTGAGTGTCAGAGAGTGATAGAGAGTGTCTGAGAGTGTCAGAGATTTCCAGAGTGTGCCAGAGTGTGTCAATGAGTGATAGAGTGTTATAGAGAGTGTCAGAGAGTGATAGAGAGTGTCAGAGTGAGTCAGAGAGTGTCAGAGAGTGATAGAGAGATTCAGAGAGTGATAGAGAGTGATAGAGAGCGTCAGAGAGTGTCATAGATTGATAGCGAGTGTCAGAGTGTGTCACAGAATGTCTGAGAGTGTCAGAGATTGTCAGAGAGTGATAGTGTCTGAGAGTTTCAGAGTGTGTCAGAGAGAGAGTCAGAGAGCGATAGAGAGTAATAGAGAGTGTCATAGAGTGTCATTGAGTGATAGAGAGTGTCAGAGAGTGATCGAGAGTGTCAGAGAGTGATAGAGAGTGTCAGTGATTGATAGAGAGTGTCAGACAGTGATTAAGAGTGTCAGTGAGTGTCAGAGAGTGATAGAGAGTGATAGAGAGTGTCTGAGAGTGTCTGAGAGTTTCTGAGAGTGTCAGAGAGTGTCAGAGAGTGTCAGAGAGTGTCGAAGAGTGTCAGAAATTGTCAGAGAGCGATTGAGAGTGTCAGAGAGTGATAGAGATTGCCTGAGAGTGTCTGAGAGTGTAAGAGAGTGTCTGCGAGTGTCAGAGAGTGTCAGAGAGTGTCAGAGAGTGATAGAGTGTGATAGAGAGTGTCAGAGAGTGATAGAGAGTGTCTGAGAGTGTCTGAGGGTGTATGAGAGTGTCAGAGAGTGTCTGCGAGTGTCAGAGAGTGTCAGAGAGTGATAACGAGTGATAAAGAGTGATAGAGAGTGTCTGCGAGTGTCAGAGAGTGTCAGAGAGTGATAGAGAGTGTCAGAGAGTGATAGAGAGTGATATAGAGTGTCGGAGAGTGTCGGAGAGTGTCAGAGAGTGTCAGAGAGTGTCAGAGAGTGTCTGCGAGTGTCAGAGAGTGATATAAACTGATAAAGAGTGATAGAGAGTGTCTGAGAGTGTCAGAGAGTTTCAGAGTGTGTCAGAGAGTGATCGAGAGTGATAGAGAGTGTCAGAGAGTGGCATTGAGTGATAGAGAGTGATAGAGAGTGTCTGATAGTGTCAGAGAGTGTCAGAGAGTGATAGAGAGTGTCAGAGAGGGATTAAGAGTGTCAGAGAGTGATAGAGAGTGTCTGAGAGCGTCTGAGGGTGTCAGACAGTTTCTGAGAGTGTCAGAGTTTGTCAGAGAGTGTCAGACAGTGATAAAGAGTGATAGAGAGTGTCAGAGAGTGTCAGAGAGTGATAGAGAATGTCAGAAAGTGATAGAGAGTGATAGAGAGTTTCAGAGAGTGATAGAGAGTGTCAGAGAGTGATAGTGAGTGTCAGAGAGTGATTAAGAGTGATAGGGAGTTTCAGAGAGTGTCATTGAGTGTCAGAGAGTGTCAGAGAGTTTCAGAGAGTGATAGAGAGTGTCAGAGATTGATAGAGAGTGATAGAGAGTGTCAGAGAGTGATAGAGAGTGATAGTGAGTGTCTGAGAGTGTCAGAGAGTGTCAGAGAGTGATAAAGAGTGATAGAGAGTGTCTGAGATTGTCAGAGCGTGTCAGAGTGTGTCAGAGAGTGTCAGAGAGTGATAGAGAGTGATAGAGAGTGTCAGAGAGTGGCATTGAGTGATAGAGAGTGTCAGAGAGTTTCCGAGAGCGATAGAGATTGTCAGAGAGTGAAAGAGAGTGTCACAAAGTGATAGAGAGTGATAGAGAGTGTCAGAGAGTGATAGAGAGTGATCGAGAGTGTCAGAGAGTGATAGAGAGTGATAGTGATTTTCAGAGAGTGTCAGAGAGTGATAGGGAGTTTCAGAGAGTATCATTGAGTGTCAGAGAGTGTCAGAGAGTGATAGAGAGTGTCAGAGATTGATAGAGAGTGTCAGAGAGTGGCATTGAGTGATAGAGAGTGATAGAGAGTGTCTGAGAGTGTCAGAGAGTGATAGAGAGTGTCAGAGAGTGATTAAGAGTGTCAGAGAGTGATAGAGAGTGTCTGAGAGCATCTGAGGGTGTCAGAGAGTTTCTGAGAGTGTCAGAGTGTGTCAGAGAGTGTCAGAGAGTGATAAATAGTGATAGAGAGTGTGTGAGAGTGTCAGAGAGTGATAGAGAGTGTCAGAGAGTGATAGAGAGTGATAGAGAGTGTCAGAGAGTGATAGAGAGTGATAGTGAGTGTCAGAGAGTGATTAAGAGTGATAGGGAGTTTCAGAGAGTGTCATTGAGTGTCAGAGAGTGTCAGAGAGTTTCAGAGAGTGATAGAGAGCGTCAGAGATTGATAGCGAGTGATAGAGAGTGTCAGAGAGTGTCATTGAGTGATAGAGAGTGTCAGAGAGTTTCCGAGAGTGATAGAGATTGTCAGAGAGTGAAAGAGAGTGTCAGAAAGTGATAGAGAGTGATAGAGAGTGTCAGAGAGTGATAGAGAGTGATCGAGTGTGTCAGAGAGTGATAGAGAGTGACAGAGAGTGTCAGAGGGTGTCAGAGAGTGTCAGAGATTGATAGAGAGAGTCTGAGTGTATCAGAGATTAGAGAGAGCGTCAGAGAGTGATAAAGAGTGTCAGAGAGTTTCAGAGAGTGATAGAGAGTGATAGAGAGTGTCTGAAAGAGTCAGAGAGTGTCAGAGAGTTTCAGAGCGTGTCAGAGAATGTCAGAGAGTGATAGAGAGAGTCAGAGAGTTATAGAGAGTGTCTGAGAGTGTCTGAAAGTGACAGAGAGTGTCTGAGAGTGTCAGTGAGTGTCAGAGAGTGATAGAGAGTGTCTGAGAGTGTCAGAGATTTCCAGAGTGTGCCAGAGTGTGTCAATGAGTGATAGAGTGTTATAGAGAGTGTCAGAGAGTGATAGAGAGTGTCAGAGTGAGTCAGAGAGTGTCAGAGAGTGATAGAGAGATTCAGAGAGTGATAGAGAGCGTCAGAGAGTGTCATAGATTGACAGAGAGTGTCAGAGTGTGTCACAGAATGTCTGAGAGTGTCAGAGATTGTCAGAGAGTGATAGAGAGTGTCTGAGAGTTTCAGAGTGTGTCAGAGAGAGTCAGAGAGCGATAGAGAGTGATAGAGAGTGTCATAGAGTGTCATTGAGTGATAGAGAGTGTCAGAGAGTGATCGAGAGTGTCAGAGAGTGATAGAGAGTGTCAGTGATTGATAGAGAGTGTCAGACAGTGATTAAGAGTGTCAGTGAGTGTCAGAGAGTGATAGAGAGTGATAGAGAGTGTCTGAGAGTGTCTGAGAGTTTCTGAGAGTGTCAGAGAGTGTCAGAGAGTGTCAGAGAGTGTCGAAGAGTGTCAGAAATTGTCAGAGAGCGATTGAGAGTGTCAGAGAGTGATAGAGAGTGATAGGGAGTGCCTGAGAGTGTCTGAGAGTGTAAGAGAGTGTCTGCGAGTGTCAGAGAGTGTCAGAGAGTGTCAGAGAGTGATAGAGAGTGTCAGAGAGTGATAGAGAGTGTCTGAGAGTGTATGAGAGTGTCAGAGAGTGTCTGCGAGTGTCAGAGAGTGTCAGAGAGTGATAAAGAGTGATAAAGAGTGATAGAGAGTGTCTGCGAGTGTCAGAGAGTGTCAGAGAGTGATAGAGAGTGTCAGAGAGTGTCAGAGAGTGTCAGAGAGTGTCAGAGAGTGTCAGAGAGTGTCTGCGAGTGTCAGAGAGTGTCAGAGAGTGATATAAAGTGATAAAGAGTGATAGAGAGTGTCTGAGAGTGTCAGAGAGTGTCAGAGAGTGATCGAGAGTGATAGAGAGTGTCAGAGAGTGGCATTGAGCTATAGAGAGTGATAGAGAGTGTCTGATAGTGTCAGAGAGTGATAGAGAGTGTCAGAGAGGGATTAAGAGTGTCAGAGAGTGATAGAGAGTGTCTGAGAGCGTCTGAGGGTGTCAGACAGTTTCTGAGAGTGTCAGAGTTTGTCAGAGAGTGTCAGAGAGTGATAAAGAGTGATAGAGAGTGTCAGAGAGTGTCAGAGAGTGATAGAGAATGTCAGAAAGTGATAGAGAGTGATAGAGAGTTTCAGAGAGTGATAGAGAGTGTCAGAGAGTGATAGTGAGTGTCAGAGAGTGATTAAGAGTGATAGGGAGTTTCAGAGAGTGTCATTGAGTGTCAGAGAGTGTCAGAGAGTTTCAGAGAGTGATAGAGAGTGTCAGAGATGGATAGAGAGTGATAGAGAGTGTCAGAGAGTGATAGAGAGTGATAGTGAGTGTCTGAGAGTGTCAGAGAGTGTCAGAGAATGATAAAGAGTGATAGAGAGTGTCTGAGATTGTCAGAGAGTGTCAGAGTGTGTCAGAGAGTGTCAGAGAGTGATAGAGAGTGTCAGAGAGTGCCATTGAGTGAAAGAGAGTGTCAGAGAGTTTCCGAGAGTGATAGAGATTGTCAGAGAGTGAAAGAGAGTGTCAGAAAGTGATAGAGAGTGTTAGAGAGTGTCAGAGAGTGATAGAGAGTGATCGAGAGTGTCAGAGAGTGATAGAGAGTGATAGTGAGTTTCAGAGAGTGATTAAGAGTGATAGGGAGTTTCAGAGAGTGTCATTGAGTGTCAGAGAGTGTCAGAGAGTTTCAGAGAGTGATAGAGAGTGTCAGATATTGATAGAGAGTGTCAGAGAGTGGCATTGAGTGATGGAGAGTGATAGAGAGTGTCTGAGAGTGTCAGAGAGTGATAGAGAGTGTCAGAGAGTGATTAAGAGTGTCAGAGAGTGATAGAGAGTGTCTGAGAGCATCTGAGGGTGTCAGAGAGTTTCTGAGAGTGTCAGATGTGTCAGAGAGTGTCAGAGAGTGATAAATAGTGATAGAGAGTGTGTGAGAGTGTCAGAGAGTGATAGAGATTGTCAGAAAGTGATAGAGAGTGATAGAGAGTGTCAGAGAGTGATAGAGAGTGATAGAGAGTGTCAGAGAGTGATAGAGAGTGATAGTGAGTGTCAGAGAGTGATTAAGAGTGATAGGGAGTTTCAGAGAGTGTCATTGAGTGTCAGAGAGAGTCAGAGAGTTTCAGAGAGTGATAGAGAGTGTCAGAGATTGATAGCGAGTGATAGAGAGTGTCAGAGAGAGATAGTGAGTGTCTGAGAGTGTCAGAGAGTGATAAAGAGTGATAGAGAGCGTCTGAGAGTGTCAGAGAGTGTCAGAGTGTGTCAGAGAGTGTCAGAGAGTGGAATTGAGTGATAGAGAGTGTCAGAGAGTTTCCGAGAGTGATAGAGATTGTCAGAGAGTGAAAGAGAGTGTCAGAAAGTGATAGAGAGTGATAGAGAGTGTCAGAGAGTGATAGAGAGTGATCGAGAGTGTCAGAGAGTGATAGACAGTGATAGAGAGTGATAGTGAGTGTCAGAGAGTGATTAAGAGTGACAGGGAGTTTCAGAGAGTGTCATTGAGTGTCAGAGAGTTTCAGAGAGTGATCGAGAGTGTCAGAGATTGATAGAGAGTGATAGAGAGTGTCAGAGAGTGATAGAGAGTGATAGTGAGTGTCAGAGAGTGTCAGAGAGTGTCAGAGAGTGATAGAGAGTGATAGGGAGTGTCAGAGAGTGTCTGAGAGAGTCTGAGAGTGTCAGAGTGTGTCAGAGTGTGTCAGAGAGTGAAAGAGAGTGATAGAGAGCGTCAGAGAGTGTCATTGATTGTTAGAGAGTGTCAGAGTGTGTCACAGAATGTCTGAGAGTATCAGAGATTGTCAGAGAGTGATAGAGAGTGTCTGCGAGTTTCAGAGTGTGTCAGAGAGTGTCAGAGAGCGATAGAGAGTGATAGAGAGTGTCATAGAGTGTCATTGAGTGATAGAGAGTGTCAGAGAGTGATCGAGAGTGTCAGAGAGTGATAGAGAGTGTCAGTGATTGATAGAGAGTGTCAGAGAGTGATTAACAGTGTCAGTGAGTTTCTAGAGTGACAGAGAGTGATAGAGAGTGTCTGAGAGTGTCTGAGAGTGTAAGTGAGAGTCAGAGAGTGTCTAAGAGTGTCAGAGAGTTTCAGAGAGTGATTGAGAGTGTCAGAGAGTGATAGAGAGTGATAGAGAGTGCCTGAGAGTGTCTGAGAGTGTAAGAGAGAGTCTGCGAGTGTTAGAGAGTGTCAGAGAGTGATAGAGAGTGTCAAAAATTGATAGAGAGTGATAGAGAGTGTCTGAGATTGTCTGAGAGTGTCTGAGAGTGTCAGAGAGTGTCTGCGAGAGTCAGAGAGTGTCAGAGAGTGATAAAGCGGGATAAAGAGTGATAGAGAGTGTTAGAGAGTGTCAGAGAGTGTCAGGGTGTGTCAGAGAGTGGCAGATAGTGATAGAGAGTGATAGAGTGTCAGAGAGTGGCATTGAGTGATAGAGAGTGATAGAGAGTGTCTGATAGTGTCAGAGAGTGTCAGAGAGTGATAGAGAGTGTCAGAGAGTGATTAAGAGTGTCAGAGAGTGATAGAGAGTGTCTGAGAGCGTCTGAGGGTGTCAGACAGTTTCTGAGAGTGTCAGAGTTTGTCAGAGAGTGTCAAAGAGTGATAAAGAGTGATAGAGATTGTCAGAGAGTGTCAGAGAGTGGTAGAGAATGTCAGAAAGTGATAGAGAGTGATAGAGAGTTTCAGAGAGTGATAGAGAGTGTCAGAGAGTGATAGTGAGTGTCAGAGAGTGATTAAGAGTGATAGGGAGTTTCAGAGAGTGTCATTGAGTGTCAGAGAGTGTAAGAGAGTTTCAGAGAGTGATAGAGAGTGTCAGAGATTGATAGAGAGTGATAGAGAGTGTCAGAGTGATAGAGAGTGATAGTGAGTGTCTGAGAGTTTCAGAGAGTGTCAGAGAGTGATAAAGAGTGATAGAGAGTGTCTGAGATTGTCAGAGAGTGTCAGAGTGTGTCAGAGAGTGTCAGAGAGTGATAGAGAGTGATAGAGAGTGTCAGAGAGTGGCATTGAGTGATAGAGAGTGTCAGAGAGTTTCCGAGAGTGATAGAGATTGTCAGAGAGTGAAAGAGAGTGTCATAAAGTGATAGAGAGTGATAGAGAGTGTCAGAGAGTGATAGAGAGTGATCGAGAGTGTCAGAGAGTGATAGAGAGTGATAGTGAGTTTCAGAGATTGATTAAGAGTGATAGGGAGTTTCAGAGAGTGTCATTGAGTGTCAGAGAGTGTCAGAGAGTTTCAGAGAGTGATAGAGAGTGTCAGAGATTGATAGAGAGTGTGTGAGAGTGTCAGAGAGGGATAGAGAGTGTCAGAGAGTGTCAGAGAGTGATTGAGAGTGTCAGAGAGTGATAGAGAGTGATAGAGAGTGCCTGAGAGTGTCTGAGAGTGTAAGAGAGAGTCTGCGAGTGTTAGAGAGTGTCAGAGAGTGATAGAGTGATAGAGAGTGTCAGAGATTGGTCGAGAGTGATAGAGAGTGTTAGAGAGTGTCAGAGAGTGTCAGGGTGTGTCAGAGAGTGGCAGAGAGTGATAGAGAGTGATCGAGAGTGTCAGAGAGTGGCATTGAGTGATAGAGAGTGATAGAGAGTGTCTGATAGTGTCAGATAGTGTCAGAGAGTGATAGAGAGTGTCAGAGAGTGATTAAGAGTGTCAGAGAGTGATAGAGAGTGTCTGAGAGCGTCTGAGGGTGTCAGACAGTTTCTGAGAGTGTCAGAGTGTGTCAGAGAGTGTCAGAGAGTGATAAATAGTGATAGAGAGTGTGTGAGAGTGTCAGAGAGTGATAGAGAGTGTCAGAAAGTGATAGAGAGTGATAGAGAGTGTCAGAGAGTGATGGAGAGTGATAGAGAGTGTCAGAGAGTGATAGAGAGTGATAGTGAGTGTCAGAGAGTGATTAAGAGTGATAGGGAGTTTCAGAGAGTGTCATTGAGTGTCAGAGAGTGTCAGAGAGTTTCAGAGAGTGATAGAGAGTGTCAGAGATTGATAGCGAGTGATAGAGAGTTTCAGAGAGTGATAGAGAGTGATAGTGAGTGTCTGAGAGTGTCAGAGAGTGATAAAGAGTGATAGAGAGCGTCTGAGAGTGTCAGAGTGTGTCAGAGAGTGTAGGAGAGTGTCAGAGAGTTTCCGAGAGTGATAGAGATTGTCAGAGAGTGAAAGAGAGTGTCAGAAAGTGATAGAGAGTGATAGAGAGTTTCAGAGAGTGATAGAGAGTGATCGAGAGTGTCAGAGAGTGATAGAGAGTGATAGAGAGTGATAGTGAGTGTCAGAGAGTGATTAAGAGTGACAGGGAGTTTCAGAGAGTGTCATTGAGTGTCAGAGAGTGTCAGAGAGTTTCAGAGAGTGATAGAGAGTGTCAGAGATTGATAGAGAGTGATAGAGAGTGTAAGAGAGTGATAGAGAGTGATAGTGAGTGTCTGAGAGTGTCAGAGAGTGTCATAGATTGTTAGAGAGTGTCAGAGTGTGTCACAGAATGTCTGAGAGTATCAGAGATTGTCAGAGAGTGATCGAGAGTGTCTGAGAGTGATAGAGAGTGTCAGTGATTGATATAGAGTGTCAGAGAGTGATTAACAGTGTCAGTGAGTGTCAGAGAGTGACAGAGAGTGACAGAGAGTGATAGAGAGTGTCTGAGAGTGTCTGAGAGTGTCAGAGAGTGTCTAAGAGTGTCAGAGAGTGTCAGAGAGTGATTGAGAGTGTCAGAGAGTGATAGAGAGTGATAGAGAGTGCCTGAGAGTGTCTGAGAGTGTAAGAGAGAGTCTGCGAGTGTTAGAGAGTGTCAGAGAGTGATAGAGTGATAGAGAGTGTCAGAGATTGGTCGAGAGTGATAGAGAGTGTTAGAGAGTGTCAGAGAGTGTCAGGGTGTGTCAGAGAGTGGCAGAGAGTGATAGAGAGTGATCGAGAGTGTCAGAGAGTGGCATTGAGTGATAGAGAGTGATAGAGAGTGTCTGATAGTGTCAGATAGTGTCAGAGAGTGATAGAGAGTGTCAGAGAGTGATTAAGAGTGTCAGAGAGTGATAGAGAGTGTCTGAGAGCGTCTGAGGGTGTCAGACAGTTTCTGAGAGTGTCAGAGTTTGTCAGAGAGTGATAAAGAGTGATAGAGAGTGTCAGAGAGTGTCAGAGAGTGATAGAGAATGTCAGAAAGTGATAGAGAGTGATAGAGAGTTTCAGAGAGTGATAGAGAGTGTCAGAGAGTGATAGTGAGTGTCAGAGAGTGATTAAGAGTGATAGGGAGTTACAGAGAGTGTCATTGAGTGTCAGAGAGTGTCAGAGAGTTTCAGAGAGTGATAGAGAGTGTCAGAGATTGATAGAGAGTGATAGAGAGTGTCAGAGAGTGATAGAGAGTGATAGTGAGTGTCTGAGAGTGTCAGAGAGTGTCAGAGAGTGATAAAGAGTGATAGAGAATGTCTGAGATTGTCAGAGAGTGTCAGAGTGTGTCAGAGAGTGTCAGAGAGTGATAGAGAGTGATAGAGAGTGTCAGAGAGTGGCATTGAGTGATAGAGAGTGATAGAGAGTGTCTGAGAGTGTCAGAGAGTGATAGAGATGTCAGAGAGTGATTAAGAGTGTCAGAGAGTGATAGCGAGTGTCTGAGAGCGTCTGAGGGTGTCAGAGAGTTTCTGAGAGTGTCAGAGTGTGTCAGAGAGTGTCAGAGAGTGATAAATAGTGATAGAGAGTGTGTGAGAGTGTCAGAGAGTGATAGAGAGTGTCAGAAAGTGATAGAGAGTGATAGAGAGTGTCAGAGAGTGATGGAGAGTGATAGAGAGTGTCAGAGAGTGATAGAGAGTGATAGTGAGTGTCAGAGAGTGATTAAGAGTGATAGGGAGTTTCAGAGAGTGTCATTGAGTGTCAGAGAGTGTCAGAGAGTTTCAGAGAGTGATAGAGAGTGTCAGACATTGATAGCGAGTGATAGAGAGTGTCAGAGAGTGATAGAGAGTGATAGTGAGTGTCTGAGAGTGTCAGAGAGTGATAAAGAGTGATAGAGAGCGTCTGAGAGTGTCAGAGAGTGTCAGAGTGTGTCAGAGAGTGTAGGAGAGTGTCAGAGAGTTTCCGAGAGTGATAGAGATTGTCAGAGAGTGAAAGAGAGTGTCAGAAAGTGATAGAGAGTGATAGAGAGTTTCAGAGAGTGATAGAGAGTGATCGAGAGTGTCAGAGAGTGATAGAGAGTGATAGAGAGTGATAGTGAGTGTCAGAGAGTGATTAAGAGTGACAGGGAGTTTCAGAGAGTGTCATTGAGTGTCAGAGAGTGTCAGAGAGTTTCAGAGAGTGATAGAGAGTGTCAGAGATTGATAGAGAGTGATAGAGAGTGTAAGAGAGTGATAGAGAGTGATAGTGAGTGTCTGAGAGTGTCAGAGAGTGTCATAGATTGTTAGAGAGTGTCAGAGTGTGTCACAGAATGTCTGAGAGTATCAGAGATTGTCAGAGAGTGATAGAGAGTGTCTGCGAGTTTCAGAGTGTGTCAGAGAGTGTCAGAGAGCGATAGAGAGTGATAGAGAGTGTCATAGAGTGTCATTGAGTGATAGAGAGTGTCAGAGAGTGATCGAGAGTGTCAGAGAGTGATAGAGAGTGTCAGTGATTGATATAGAGTGTCAGAGAGTGATTAACAGTGTCAGTGAGTGTCAGAGAGTGACAGAGAGTGACAGAGAGTGATAGAGAGTGTCTGAGAGTGTCTGAGAGTGTCAGAAAGTGTCTAAGAGTGTCAGAGAGTGTCAGAGAGTGATTGAGAGTGTCAGAGAGTGATAGAGAGTGATAGAGAGTGCCTGAGAGTGTCTGAGAGTGTAAGAGAGAGTCTGCGAGTGTTAGAGAGTGTCAGAGAGTGATAGAGTGATAGAGAGTGTCAGAGATTGATAGAGAGTGATAGAGAGTGTTAGAGAGTGTCAGAGAGTGTCAGGGTGTGTCAGAGAGTGGCAGAGAGTGATAGAGAGTGATCGAGATGGTCAGAGAGTGGCATTGAGTGATAGAGAGTGATTGAGAGTGTCTGATAGTGTCAGATAGTGTCAGAGAGTGATAGAGAGTGTCAGAGAGTGATTAAGAGTGTCAGAGAGTGATAGAGAGTGTCTGAGAGCGTCTGAGGGTGTCAGACAGTTTCTGAGAGTGTCAGAGTTTGTCAGAGAGTGATAAAGAGTGATAGAGAGTGTCAGAGAGTGTCAGAGAGTGATAGAGAATGTCAGAAAGTGATAGAGAGTGATAGAGAGTTTCAGAGAGTGATAGAGAGTGTCAGAGAGTGATAGTGAGTGTCAGAGAGTGATTAAGAGTGATAGGGAGTTACAGAGAGTGTCATTGAGTGTCAGAGAGTGTCAGAGAGTTTCAGAGAGTGATAGAGAGTGTCAGAGATTGATAGAGAGTGATAGAGAGTGTCAGAGAGTGATAGAGAGTGATAGTGAGTGTCTGAGAGTGTCAGAGAGTGTCAGAGAGTGATAAAGAGTGATAGAGAATGTCTGAGATTGTCAGAGAGTGTCAGAGTGTGTCAGAGAGTGTCAGAGAGTGATAGAGAGTGTCAGAGAGTGGCATTGAGTGATAGAGAGTGTCAGAGAGTTTCCGAGAGTGATAGAGATTGTCAGAGAGTGAAAGAGAGTGTCACAAAGTGATAGAGAGTGATAGAGAGTGTCAGAGAGTGATAGAGAGTGATCGAGAGTGTCAGAGAGTGATAGAGAGTGATAGTGAGTTTCAGAGAGTGATTAAGAGTGATAGGGAGTTTCAGAGAGTGTCATTGAGTGTCAGAGAGTGTCAGAGAGTTTCAGAGAGTGATAGAGAGTGTCAGAGATTGATAGAGAGTGTCAGAGAGTGGCAGTGAGTGATAGAGAGTGATAGAGAGTGTCTGAGAGTGTCTGAGAGTGTCAGAGAGTGATAGAGAGTGTCAGAGAGTGTCAGAGAGTGATAGAGAATGTCAGAAAGTGATAGAGAGTGATAGAGAGTTTCAGAGAGTGATAGAGAGTGTCAGAGAGTGATAGAGAGTGATAGAGAGTGATAGTGAGTGTCAGAGAGTGATTAAGAGTGACAGGGAGTTTCAGAGAGTGTCATTGAGTGTCAGAGAGTGTCAGAGAGTTTCAGAGAGTGATAGAGAGTGTCAGAGATTGATAGAGAGTGATAGAGAGTGTAAGAGAGTGATAGAGAGTGATAGTGAGTGTCTGAGAGTGTCAGAGAGTGTCATAGATTGTTAGAGAATGTCAGAGTGTGTCACAGAATGTCTGAGAGTATCAGAGATTGTCAGAGAGTGATAGAGAGTGTCTGCGAGTTTCAGAGTGTGTCAGAGAGTGTCAGAGAGTGATAGAGAGTGATAGAGAGTGTCATAGAGTGTCATTGAGTGATAGAGAGTGTCAGAGAGTGATCGAGAGTGTCAGAGAGTGATAGAGAGTGTCAGTGATTGATAGAGAGTGTCAGAGAGTGATTAACAGTGTCAGTGAGTGTCAGAGAGTGACAGAGAGTGATAGAGAGTGTCTGAGAGTGTCTGAGAGTGTCAGAGAGTGTCTAAGAGTGTCAGAGAGTGTCAGAGAGTGATTGAGAGTGTCAGAGAGTGATAGAGAGTGATAGAGAGTGCCTGAGAGTGTCTGAGAGTGTAAGAGAGAGTCTGCGAGTGTTAGAGAGTGTCAGAGAGTGATTGAGTGATAGAGAGTGTCAGAGATTGATAGAGAGTGATAGAGAGTGTTAGAGAGTGTCAGAGAGTGTCAGGGTGTGTCAGAGAGTGTCAGAGAGTGGCAGAGAGTGATATAGAGTGATCGAGAGTGTCAGAGAGTGGCATTGAGTGATAGAGAGTGATAGAGAGTGTCTGATAGTGTCAGAGAGTGTCAGAGAGTGATAGAGAGTGTCAGAGAGTGATTAAGAGTGTCAGAGAGTGATAGAGAGTGTCTGAGAGCGTCTGAGGGTGTCAGACAGTTTCTGAGAGTGTCAGAGTTTGTCAGAGAGTGATAAAGAGTGATAGAGAGTGTCAGAGAGTGTCAGAGAGTGATAGAGAATGTCAGAAAGTGATAGAGAGTGATAGAGATTTTCAGAGAGTGATAGAGAGTGTCAGAGAGTGATAGTGAGTGTCAGAGAGTGATTAAGAGTGATAGGGAGTTACAGAGAGTGTCATTGAGTGTCAGAGAGTGTCAGAGAGTTTCAGAGAGTGATAGAGAGTATCAGAGATTGATAGAGAGTGATAGTGAGTGTCTGAGAGTGTCAGAGAGTGTCAGAGAGTGATAAAGAGTGATAGAGAATGTCTGAGATTGTCAGAGAGTGTCAGAGTATGTCAGAGAGTGTCAGAGAGTGATAGAGAATGTCAGAAAGTGATAGAGAGTGATAGAGATTTTCAGAGAGTGATAGAGAGTGTCAGAGAGTGATAGTGAGTGTCAGAGAGTGATTAAGAGTGATAGGGAGTTACAGAGAGTGTCATTGAGTGTCAGAGAGTGTCAGAGAGTTTCAGAGAGTGATAGAGAGTATCAGAGATTGATAGAGAGTGATAGTGAGTGTCTGAGAGTGTCAGAGAGTGTCAGAGAGTGATAAAGAGTGATAGAGAATGTCTGAGATTGTCAGAGAGTGTCAGAGTATGTCAGAGAGTGTCAGAGAGTGATAGAGAGTGATAGAGAGTGTCAGAGAGTGGCATTGAGTGATAGAGAGTGTCAGAGAGTTTCCGAGAGTGATAGAGATTGTCAGAGAGTGAAAGAGAGTGTCACAAAGTGATAGAGAGTGATAGAGAGTGTCAGAGAGTGATAGAGAGTGATCGAGAGTGTCAGAGAGTGATAGAGAGTGATAGTGAGTTTCAGAGAGTGATTAAGAGTGATAGGGAGTTTCAGAGAGTGTCATTGAGTGTCAGAGAGTGTCAGAGAGTTTCAGAGAGTGATAGAGAGTGTCAGAGATTGATAGAGAGTGTCAGAGAGTGGCAGTGAGTGATAGAGAGTGATAGAGAGTGTCTGAGAGTGTCCGAGAGTGTCAGAGAGTGATAGAGAGTGTCAGAGAGTGTCAGAGAGTGATAGAGAATGTCAGAAAGTGATAGAGTGTGATAGAGAGTTTCAGAGAGTGATAGAGAGTGTCAGAGAGTGATAGTGGGTGTCAGAGAGTGATTAAGAGTGACAGGGAGTTTCAGAGAGTGTCAGAGAGTTTCAGAGAGTGATAGAGAGTGTCAGAGATTGATAGAGAGTGATAGAGAGTGTAAGAGAGTGATAGAGAGTGATAGTGAGTGTCTGAGAGTGTCAGAGAGTGTCAGAGAGTGATCGAGAGTGATAGGGAGTGTCAGAGAGTGTCTGAGAGAGTCTGAGAGTGTCAGAGTGTGTCAGAGTGTGTCAGAGAGTGAAAGAGAGTGATAGAGAGCGTCAGAGAGTGTCATAGATTGTTAGAGAGTGTCAGAGTGTGTCACTGAATGTCTGAGAGTATCAGAGATTGTCAGAGAGTGATAGAGAGTGTCTGCGAGTTTCAGAGTGTGTCAGAGAGTGTCAGAGAGCGATAGAGAGTGATAGAGAGTGTCATAGAGTGTCATTGAGTGATAGAGAGTGTCAGAGAGTGATCGAGAGTGTCAGAGAGTGATAGAGAGTGTCAGTGATTGATAGAGAGTGTCAGAGAGTGATTAACAGTGTCAGTGAGTGTCAGAGAGTGACAGAGAGTCACAGAGAGTGATAGAGAGTGTCTGAGAGTGTCTGAGAGTGTCAGAGAGTGTCAGAGAGTGTCTAAGAGTGTCAGAGAGTGTCAGAGAGTGATTGAGAGTGTCAGAGAGTGATAGAGAGTGATAGAGAGTGCCTGAGAGTGTCTGAGAGTGTAAGAGAGAGTCTGGGAGTGTTAGAGAGTGTCAGAGAGTGATAGAGTGATAGAGAGTGTCAGAGATTGATAGAGAGTGATAGAGAGTGTTAGAGAGTGTCAGAGAGTGTCAGGGTGTGTCAGAGAGTGGCAGAGAGTGATAGAGAGTGATCGAGAGTGTCAGAGAGTGGCATTGAGTGATAGAGAGTGATAGAGAGTGTGTGATAGTGTCAGAGAGTGTCAGAGAGTGATAGAGAGTGTCAGAGAGTGATTAAGAGTGTCAGAGAGTGATAGAGAGTGTCTGAGAGCGTCTGAGGGTGTCAGACAGTTTCTGAGAGTGTCAGAGTTTGTCAGAGAGTGTCAGAGAGTGATAAAGAGTGATAGAGAGTGTCAGAGAGTGTCAGAGAGTGATAGAGAATGTCAGAAAGTGATAGAGAGTGATAGAGAGTTTCAGAGAGTGATAGAGAGTGTCAGAGAGTGATAGTGAGTGTCAGAGAGTGATTAAGAGTGATAGGGAGTTACAGAGAGTGTCATTGAGTGTCAGAGAGTGTCAGAGAGTTTCAGAGAGTGATAGAGAGTGTCAGAGATTGATAGAGAGTGATAGAGAGTGTCAGAGAGTGATAGAGAGTGATAGTGAGTGTCTGAGAGAGTCAGAGAGTGTCAGAGAGTGATAAAGAGTGATAGCGAATGTCTGAGATTGTCAGAGAGTGTCAGAGTGTGTCAGAGAGTGTCAGAGAGTGATAGAGAGTGATAGAGAGTGTCAGAGAGTGGCATTGAGTGATAGAGAGTGTCAGAGAGTTTCCGAGAGTGATAGAGATTGTCAGAGAGTGAAAGAGAGTGTCACAAAGTGATAGAGAGTGATAGAGAGTGTCAGAGAGTGATAGAGAGTGATGGAGAGTGTCAGAGAGTGATAGAGAGTGATAGTGAGTTTCAGAGAGTGATTAAGAGTGATAGGGAGTTTCAGAGAGTGTCATTGAGTGTCAGAGAGTGTCAGAGAGTTTCAGAGAGTGATAGAGAGTGTCAGAGATTGATAGAGAGTGTCAGAGAGTGGCATTGAGTGATAGAGAGTGATAGAGAGTGTCTGAGAGTGTCTGAGAGTGTCAGAGAGTGATAGAGAGTGTCAGAGAGTGATTAAGAGTATCAGAGAGTGATACAGAGTGTCTGAGAGCGTCTGAGGGTGTCAGAGAGTTTCTGAGAGCGTCAGAGTGTGTCAGAGAGTGTCAGAGAGTGATAAAGAGTGATAGAGAGTGTGTGAGAGTGTCAGAGAGTGATAGAGAGTGTCAGAAAGTGATAGAGAGTGATATAGAGTGTCAGAGAGTGATAGAGAGTGATAGAGAGTGTCAGAGAGTGATAGAGAGTGCCAGAAAGTGATAGAGAGTGATAGAGAGTGTCAGAAAGAGATAGAGAGTGATAGTGAGTGTCAGAGAGTGATTAAGAGTGATAGGGAGTTTCAGAGAGTGTCACTGAGTGTCAGAGAGTTTCAGAGAGTGATAGAGAGTGTCAGAGATTGATAGCGAGTGATAGAGAGTGTCAGAGAGTGATAGAGAGTGATAGTGAGTGTCTGAGAGTGATAAAGAGTGATAGAGAGCGTCAGAGAGTGGCATTGAGTGATAGAGAGTGTCAGAGAGTTTCTGAGAGTGACAGAGATTGTCAGAGAGTGAAAGAGAGTGATAGAGAGTGTCAGAGAGTGTCAGAGATTGATAGAGAGTGATAGAGAGTGTCAGAGAGTGTCAGAGATTGATAGAGAGTGATAGAGACTGTCAGAGAGTGTCAGAGAGTGATAGAGAGTGATAGAGAGTGTCTGAGAGTGTCTGAGTGTGTCTGAGAGTGTCAGAATGTGTCAGAGAGTGTCAGAGAGTGATAGAGAGTGATAGAGATTTTCAGAGAGTGTCATTGAGTGATAGAGAGTGTCAGAGAGTGATAGAGAGTGTCTGAGAGTGTCAGAGAGTGTCAGAGTGTGTCAGAGAGTGATAGAGAGTGTTATTGAGTGTCAGAGAGAGTCAGAGTGTGTCAGAGAGTGATAGAGAGTGTCAGAGATTGGCATTGAGTGATAGAGAGTGTCAGAGAGTTTCTGAGAGTGACAGAGATTGTCAGAGAGTGAAAGAGAGTGATAGAGAGTGTCAGAGAGTGTCAGAGATTGATAAAGAGTGATAGAGAGTGTCAGAGAGTGTCAGAGATTGATATAGAGTGATAGAGACTGTCAGAGAGTGTCAGAGAGTGATAGAGAGTGATAGAGAGTGCCAGAGAGTGATAGAGAGTGTCAGAGAGTGTTAGAGAGAGTCAGAGAGTGATAAAGAGTGATAGAGAGTGTCTGAGAGTGTCTGAGTGTGTCTGAGAGTGTCAGAATGTGTCAGAGAGTGTCAGAGAGTGATAGAGAGTGATAGAGATTTTCAGAGAGTGTCATTGAGTGATAGAGAGCGTCAGAGAGTGATAGAGAGTGTCTGAGAGTGTCAGAGAGTGTCAGAGTGTGTCAGAGAGTGATAGAGAGTGTTATTGAGTGTCAGAGAGAGTCAGAGAGTGATAAAGAGTGATAGAGAGCGTCTGAGAGTGTCAGAGAGTGTCAGAGTGTGTCAGAGAGTGAGAGAGAGTGTCAGAGTGTGACATTGAGTGATAGAGAGTGTCAGAGAGTTTCCGAGAGTGATAGAGATTGTCATAGAGTGAAAGCGAGTGTCAGAAAGTGATAGAGAGTGATAGAGAGTGTCAGAGAGTGATAGAGAGTGATCGATAGTGTCAGAGAGTGATAGAGAGTGATAGTGAGTGTCAGAGAGTGATTAAGAGTGACAGGGAGTTTCAGAGAGTGTCATTGAGTGTCAGAGAGTGTCAGAGAGTTTCTGAGAGTGATAGAGAGTGTCAGAGATTGATAGAGAGTGATCGAGAGTGATAGTGAGTGTCTGAGAGTGTCAGTGATTGATAGAGTGTGTCAGAGAGTGATAGGGCGTGTCTGAGAGTGTCAGAGAGTGTCAGAGCGTGATAGAGAGTGATAGAGAGTGTCAGAGAGTGTCAGAGAGTGTCTGAGAAAGTCTGAGAGTGTCTGAGTGTGTCAGAGTGTGTCAGAGAGTGATAGAGAGTGATAGAGAGCGTCAGAGAGTGTCATAGATTAATAGAGAGTGTCAGAGTGTGTCACAGAATGTCTGAGAGTATCAGAGATTGTCAGAGAGTGATAGAGAGTGTCTGCGAGTTTCAGAGTGTGTCAGAGAGTGTCAGAGAGCGATAGAGAGTGATAGAGAGTGTCATAGAGTGTCATTGAGTGAGAGAGTGTCAGAGAGTGATCGAGAGTGTCAGAGAGTGATAGAGAGTGTCAGTGATTGATAGAGAGTGTCAGAGAGTGATTAAGAGTGTCAGTGAGTGTCAGAGAGTGACAGAGAGTGATAGCGAGTGTCTGAGAGTGTCAGAGAGTGTCAGAGAGTGTCAGAGAGTGTCAGAGAGTGTCTAAGAGTGTCAGAGAGTGTCAGAGAGTGTCAGAGAGTGTTAGAGAGTGATTGAGTGTGTCAGAGAGTGTTAGAGAGTGATAGAGAGTGCCTGAGAGTGTCTGAGAGTGTCAGAATGTGTCAGAGAGTGTCAGAGAGTGATAGAGAGTGATAGAGAATTTCAGAGAGTTTCATTGAGTGATGGAGAGTGTCAGAGAGTGTCAGAGAGTGATAGAGAGTGATAGAGAGTGTCTGAGAGTGTCAGAGAGTGTCAGAGTGTGTCAGAGTGCGATAGAGAGTGTTATTGAGTGTCAGAGAGTGATAAAGTGTGATAGAGAGCATCTGAGAGTGTAAGAGAGTGTCAGAGTGTGTCAGAGAGTGATAGAGAGTGTCAGAGAGTGGCATTGAGTGATGGAGAGTGTCAGAGAGTGATAGAGAGTGATAGAGAGTGATAGAGATTGTCAGAGACTGAAAGAGAGTGTCAGAAAGTGATAGAGAGTGATAGAGAGTGTCAGAGAGTGATAGAGAGTGATCGAGAGTGTCAGAGAGTGATAGAGAGTGATAGAGAGTGATAGTGAGTGTCAGAGAGTGATTAAGAGTGACAGGGAGTTTCAGAGAGTGTCATTGAGTGTCAGAGAGTGTCAGAGAGTTTCAGAGAGTGATAGAGAGGGTCGGAGATTGATAGAGAGTGATAGAGAGTGTCAGAGAGTGATTGAGAGTGATAGTGAGTGTCTGAGAGTGTCAGTGATTGATAGAGAGTGTCAGAGAGTGATAGGGAGTGTCTGAGAGTGTCAGAGAGTGTCAGAGTGTGTCAGAGTGCGATAGAGAGTGTTATTGAGTGTCAGAGAGTGATAAAGTGTGATAGAGAGCATCTGAGAGTGTAAGAGAGTGTCAGAGTGTGTCAGAGAGTGATAGAGAGTGTCAGAGAGTGGCATTGAGTGATAGAGAGTGTCAGAGAGTGATAGAGAGTGATAGAGAGTGATAGAGATTGTCAGAGACTGAAAGAGAGTGTCAGAAAGTGATAGTGAGTGATAGAGAGTGTCAGAGAGTGATAGAGAGTGATCGAGAGTGTCAGAGAGTGATAGAGAGTGATAGAGAGTGATAGAGAGTGTCTGAGAGTGTCAGAGAGTGTCAGAGTGTGTCAGAGTGCGATAGAGAGTGTTATTGAGTGTCAGAGAGTGATAAAGTGTGATAGAGAGCATCTGAGAGTGTAAGAGAGTGTCAGAGTGTGTCAGAGAGTGATAGAGAGTGTCAGAGAGTGGCATTGAGTGATAGAGAGTGTCAGAGAGTGATAGAGAGTGATAGAGAGTGATAGAGATTGTCAGAGACTGAAAGAGAGTGTCAGAAAGTGATAGAGAGTGATAGAGAGTGTCAGAGAGTGATAGAGAGTGATCGAGAGTGTCAGAGAGTGATAGAGAGTGATAGAGAGTGATAGTGAGTGTCAGAGAGTGATTAAGAGTGACAGGGAGTTTCAGAGAGTGTCATTGAGTGTCAGAGAGTGTCAGAGAGTTTCAGAGAGTGATAGAGAGGGTCGGAGATTGATAGAGAGTGATAGAGAGTGTCAGAGAGTGATCGAGAGTGATAGTGAGTGTCTGAGAGTGTCAGTGATTGATAGAGAGTGTCAGAGAGTGATAGGGAGTGTCTGAGAGTGTCAGAGAGTGTCAGAGCGTGACAGAGAGTGATATAGAGTGTCAGAGAGTGTCAGAGAGTGTCTGAGAGAGTCTGAGAGTGTCAGAGTGTGTCAGAGAGTGACAGAGAGTGATAGAGAGCGTCAGAGAGTGTCATAGATTGATAGAGAGTGTCAGAGTGTGTCACAGAATGTCTGAGAGTATCTGAGATTGTCAGAGAGTGATGGAGAGTGTCTGCGAGTTTCAGAGTGTGTCAGAGAGTGTCAGAGAGCGATAGAGAGTGATAGAGAGTGTCATAGAGTGTCATTGAGTGATAGAGAGTGTCAGAGAGTGATCGAGAGTGTCAGAGAGTGATAGAGAGTGTCAGTGATTGATAGAGAGTGTCAGAGAGCGATTAAGAGTGTCAGTGAGTGTCAGAGAGTGACAGAGAGTGATAGAGAGTGTCTGAGAGTGTCTGAGAGTGTCAGAGAGTGTCAGAGAGTGTCAGAGAGTGTCTACGAGTGTCAGAGAGTGTCAGAGAGCGATTGAGAGTGTCAGAGAGTGATAGAGAGTGATAGAGAGTCCTTGAGAGTGTCTGAGATTGTAAGAGAGTGTCTGCGAGTGTTAGAGAGTGTCAGAGAGTGATAGAGAGTGATAGAGAGTGTCAGAGATTGATAGAGAGTGATAGAGAGTGTCTGAGAGTGTCTGAGAGTGTCAGAGAGTGTCTGCGAGTGTCAGAGAGTTTCAGAGATTGATAGAGAGTGTCAGAGTGAGTGACAGAGTGTCTGAGTGTGTCAGAGAGTGTCAGAGAGTGATAGAGAGTGTCAGAGAGTGTCAGAGATTGATAGAGAGTGATAGAGACTGTCAGAGAGTGTCCGAGAGTGATAGAGAGTGATAGAGAGTGATAAAGAGTGATAGAGAGTGTCTGAGAGTGTCAGAGTGTGACTGAGAGTGTCAGAATGTGTCAGAGAGTGTCAGAGAGTGATAGAGAGTGATAGAGATTTTCAGAGAGTGTCATTGAGTGATAGAGAGTGTCAGAGAGTGATAGAGAGTGATAGAGAGTGTCTGAGAGTGTCAGAGAGTGTAGGAGTGTGATAGAGAGTGTTATTGAGTGTCAGAGAGTGTCAGAGATTGATAGAGAGTGATTGAGTGTGTCTGAGAGTGTCAGAGACTGTCAGAGAGTGATAGAGAGTGTCTGAGAGTGATAGAGAGTGATAGAGCGTGTCTGAGAGTGTCTGAGAGTGTCTGAGAGTGTCTGAGAGCGTCAAAGAGTGTCAGAGAGTGTCTGAGAGCGTCAGAGAGTGTCGGAGAGTGTCAGTGAGTGTCAGAGAGTTATAGAGAGTGATTGAGTGTGTCTGAATGTGTCAGAGAGTGTCAGAGAGTTACAGAGAGATTCTGAGAGTGATAGAGAGTGTCTGAGAGTGTCTGAGAGTGTCTGAGAGTGTCAAAGAGTGTCAGAGAGTGTCTGAGAGCTTCAGAGAGTGTCAGAGAGTGTCGGAGCGTGTCAGTGAGTGTCAGAGAGTGATAGAGAGTGATTGAGTGTGTCTGAGTGTGTCAGAGAGTGTCAGAGAGTTACAGAGAGATTCTGAGAGTGATAGAGAGTGTCTGAGAGTATCTGAGAGTGTCAAAGAGTGTCAGAGAGTGTCTGAGAGCTTCAGAGAGTGTCAGAGAGTGTCTGAGAGCGTCAGAGAGTGTCTTAGTGCGTCAAAGAGCGTTCGAGTGTGATAGAGAGTGATAGAGAGTGCGTGAGAGTGTCTGAGAGTGTAAGAGAGTATTTGCGAGTGTCAGAGAGTGTCTGAGAGTGACAGAGAGTGTCTGAGAGTGTCAGTGAGTGTCAGAGACTGATAGAGAGTGATAGAGAGTGCCTGAGAGTGTCTGAGAGTGTAAGAGAGTGTTTGCGAGTGTCAGAGAGTGTCAGAGAGTGATAGAGAGTGATAGAGAGTGTCAGAGAGTGATAGAGAGTGATAGAGAGTGTCTGAGAGTGTCAGAGAGTGTCAGAGAGTGTCTGCGAGTGTCAGAGTGTTTCAGAGATTGATAGAGAGTGTCAGAGTGAGTGACAGAGTGTCTGAGTGTGTCAGAGAGTGTCAGAGAGTGATAGAGCGTGATAGAGAGTGTCAGAGAGTGTCAGAGATTGATAGAGAGTGATAGAGACTGTCAGAGAGTGTCAGAGAGTGATAGAGAGTGATAGAGAGTGCCAGAGAGTGATAGAGAGTGTCAGAGAGTGTCAGAGAGAGTCAGAGAGTGATAAATAGTGATAGAGAGTGTCTGAGCATGTCAGAGTGTGTCTGAGAGTGTCAGAATGTGTCAGAGAGTGTCAGAGAGTGATAGAGAGTGATAGAGAGTGATAGAGAGTGATAGAGATTTTCAGAGAGTGTCATTGAGTGATAGAGAGTGTCAGAGAGTGATAGAGTGTGATAGAGAGTGTCTGAGAGAGTCAGAGAGTGTCAGAGTGTGTCAGAGAGTGATAGAGAGTGTTATTGAGTGTCAGAGAGTGTCAGAGAGTGATAAAGAGTGATAGAGAGCGTCTGAGAGTGTCAGAGAGTGTCAGAGTGTGTCAGAGAGTGATAGAGAGTGTCTGAGAGTGTCTGAGAGTGTCAAAGAGTGTCAGAGAGTGTCTGAGAGCTTCAGAGAGTGTCAGAGAGTGTCTGAGAGCGTCAGAGAGTGTCTTAGAGCGTCAAAGAGCGTTCGAGTGTGATAGAGAGTGATAGAGAGTGCCTGAGAGTGTCTGAGAGTGTAAGAGAGTGTTTGCGAGTGTCAGAGAGTGTCTGAGAGTGACAGAGAGTGTCTGAGAGTGTCAGTGAGTGTCAGAGAGTGATAGAGAGTGATAGAGAGTGCCTGAGAGCGTCTGAGAGTGTAAGAGAGTGTTTGCGAGTGTCAGAGAGTGTCAGGGAGTGATAGAGAGTGATAGAGAGTGTCAGAGAGTGATAGAGAGTGATAGAGAGTGTCTGAGAGTGTCTGAGAGTGTCAGAGAGTGTCTGCGAGTGTCAGAGTGTTTCAGAGATTGATAGAGAGTGTCAGAGTGAGTGACAGAGTGTCTGAGTGTGTCAGAGAGTGTCAGAGAGTGATAGAGCGTGATAGAGAGTGTCAGAGAGTGTCAGAGATTGATAGAGAGTGATAGAGACTGTCAGAGAGTGTCAGAGAGTGATAGAGAGTGATAGAGAGTGCCAGAGAGTGATAGAGAGTGTCAGAGAGTGTCAGAGAGAGTCAGAGAGTGATAAATAGTGATAGAGAGTGTCTGAGCATGTCAGAGTGTGTCTGAGAGTGTCAGAATGTGTCAGAGAGTGTCAGAGAGTGATAGAGAGTGATAGAGAGTGATAGAGAGTGATAGAGATTTTCAGAGAGTGTCATTGAGTGATAGAGAGTGTCAGAGAGTGATAGAGTGTGATAGAGAGTGTCTGAGAGAGTCAGAGAGTGTCAGAGTGTGTCAGAGAGTGATAGAGAGTGTTATTGAGTGTCAGAGAGTGTCAGAGAGTGATAAAGAGTGATAGAGAGCGTCTGAGAGTGTCAGAGAGTGTCAGAGTGTGTCAGAGAGTGATAGAGAGTGTCTGAGAGTGTCTGAGAGTGTCAAAGAGTGTCAGAGAGTGTCTGAGAGCTTCAGAGAGTGTCAGAGAGTGTCTGAGAGCGTCAGAGAGTGTCTTAGAGCGTCAAAGAGCGTTCGAGTGTGATAGAGAGTGATAGAGAGTGCCTGAGAGTGTCTGAGAGTGTAAGAGAGTGTTTGCGAGTGTCAGAGAGTGTCTGAGAGTGACAGAGAGTGTCTGAGAGTGTCAGTGAGTGTCAGAGAGTGATAGAGAGTGATAGAGAGTGCCTGAGAGCGTCTGAGAGTGTAAGAGAGTGTTTGCGAGTGTCAGAGAGTGTCAGGGAGTGATAGAGAGTGATAGAGAGTGTCAGAGAGTGATAGAGAGTGATAGAGAGTGTCTGAGAGTGTCTGAGAGTGTCAGAGAGTGTCTGCGAGTGTCAGAGTGTTTCAGAGATTGATAGAGAGTGTCAGAGTGAGTGACAGAGTGTCTGAGTGTGTCAGAGAGTGTCAGAGAGTGATAGAGCGTGATAGAGAGTGTCAGAGAGTGTCAGAGATTGATAGAGAGTGATAGAGACTGTCAGAGAGTGTCAGAGAGTGATAGAGAGTGACAGAGAGTGCCAGAGAGTGATAGAGAGTGTCAGAGAGTGTCAGAGAGAGTCAGAGAGTGATAAAGAGTGATAGAGAGTGTCTGAGCGTGTCAGAGTGTGTTTGAGAGTGTCAGAATGTGTCAGAGAGTGTCATAGAGTGATAGAGAGTGATAGAGATTTTCAGAGAGTGTCATTGAGTGATAGAGAGTGTCAGAGAGTGATAGAGAGTGTCTGAGAGTGTCAGAGATTGATAGAGAGTGATAGAGACTGTCAGAGAGTGTCCGAGAGTGATAGAGAGTGATAGAGAGTGATAAAGAGTGATAGAGAGTGTCTGAGAGTGTCAGAGTGTGACTGAGAGTGTCAGAATGTGTCAGAGAGTGTCAGAGAGTGATAGAGAGTGATAGAGATTTTCAGAGAGTGTCATTGAGTGATAGAGAGTGTCAGAGAGTTTCCGAGAGTGATAGAGATTGTCAGAGAGTGAAAGAGAGTGTCAGAAAGTGATAGAGAGTGATAGAGAGTGTCAGAGAGTGTCAGAGAGTGATAAAGAGTGATAGAGAGCGTCTGAGAGTTTCAGAGAGTGTCAGAGTGTGTCAGAGAGTGATAGAGAGTGTCAGAGAGTGGCATTGAGTGATAGAGAGTGTCAGAGAGTTTCCGAGAGTGATAGAGATTGTCAGAGAGTGAAAGAGAGTGTCAGAAAGTGATAGAGAGTGATAGAGAGTGTCAGAGAGTGATAGAGAGTGATCGAGAGTGTCAGAGAGTGATAGAGAGTGATAGAGAGTGATAGTGAGTGTCAGAGAGTGATTAAGAGTGACAGGGAGTTTCAGAGAGTGTCATTGAGTGTCAGAGAGTGTCAGAGAGTTTCAGAGAGTGATAGAGAGAGTCAGAGATTGATAGAGAGTGATAGAGAGTGTCAGAGAGTGATCGAGAGTGATAGTGAGTGTCTGAGAGTGTCAGTGATTGATAGAGAGTGTCAGAGAGTGATAGGGAGTGTCAGAGAGTGTCAGAGCGTGATAGAGAGTGATAGAGAGTGTCAGAGAGTGTCAGAGAGTGTCTGAGAGAGTCTGAGAGTGTCAGAGTGTGTCAGAGAGTGATAAAGAGTGTCTGAGAGTGTCTGAGCGTGTCAGAGTGTGTCTGAGAGTGTCAGATATTGTCAGAGAGTGATAGAGAGTGTCTGCGAGTTTCAGAGTGTGTCAGAGAGTGTCAGAGAGCGATAGAGAGTGATAGAGAGTGTCATAGAGTGTCATTGAGTGATAGAGAGTGTCAGAGAGTGATCGAGAGTGTCAGAGAGTGATAGAGAGTGTCAGTGATTGATAGAGAGTGTCAGAGAGTGATTAAGAGGGTCAGTGAGTGTCAGAGAGTGACAGAGAGTGATAGAGAGTGTCTGAGAGTGTCTGAGAGTGTCAGAGAGTGTCAGAGAGTGTCAGAGAGTGTCTAAGAGTGTCAGAGAGTGTCAGAGAGCGATTGAGAGTGTCAGAGAGTGATAGAGAGTGATAGAGAGTCCCTGAGAGTGTCTGAGAGTGTAAGAGAGTGTCTGCGAGTGTTAGAGAGTGTCAGAGAGTGATAGAGAGTGATAGAGAGTGTCAGAGATTGATAGAGAGTGAAAGAGAGTGTCTGAGAGTGTCTGAGAGTGTCTGAGAGTGTCAGAGAGTGTCTGCGAGTGTCAGAGAGTTTCAGATATTGATAGAGAGTGTCAGAGTGTGTGACAGCGTGTCTGAGTGTGTCAGAGAGTGTCAGAGAGTGATAGAGAGTGTCAGAGAGTGTCAGAGATTGATAGAGAGTGATAGAGACTGTCAGAGATTGTCCGAGAGTGATAGAGAGTGATAAAGAGTGATAGAGAGTGTCTGAGAGTGTCAAAGTGTGTCTGAGAGTGTCAGAATGTGTCAGAGAGTGTCAGAGAGTGAGAGAGAGTGATAGAGATTTTCAGAGAGTGTCATTGAGTGATAGAGAGTGTCAGAGAGTGATAGAGAGTGATAGAGAGTGTCTGAGAGTGTCAGAGAGTGTCAGAGTGTGTCAGAGAGTGATAGAGAGTGTCACTGAGTGTCAGAGAGTGTCAGAGAGTGAGAGAGAGTGATTGAGTGTGTCTGAGAGTGTCAGAGAGTGTCAGAGAGTGATAGAGAGTGTCTGAGAGTGATAGAGAGTGTCTGAGAGTGTCTGAGAGTGTCTGAGAGCGTCAACGAGTGTCAGAGAGTGTCTGACAGCGTCAGAGAGTGTCAGAGAGTGTCAGAGAGTGATAGAGAGTGATTGAGTGTGTCTGAGTGTGTCAGAGAGTGTCAGCGAGTTATAGAGAGAATCTGAGAGAGATACAGAGTGTCTGAGAGTGTCTGAGAGTGTCAAAGTGTGTCAGAGAGTGTCTGAGAGCTTCAGAGAGTGTCAGAGAGTGTCTGAGAGCGTCAGAGAGTGTCTGAGAGCGTCAAAGAGCATTCGAGTGTGATAGAGAGTGATAGAGAGTGTCTGAGAGTGTCTGAGAGTGGCAGAGAGTGTCTGAGAGTGTCAGTGAGTGTCAGAGAGTGATAGAGAGTGATATAGAGTGCCTGAGAGTGTTTGAGAGTGTAAGAGAGTGTTTGCGAGTGTCAGAGAGTGTCAGAGAGTGATAGAGAGTGATAGAGAGTGTCAGAGAGTGATAGAGAGTGATAGAGAGAGTCTGAGAGTGTCAGTGAGTATCTGCGAGTGTCAGAGAGTGTCTGCGAGTGTCCGAGAGTTTCAGATATTGATAGAGAGTGTCGGAGTGAGTGACAGCGTGTCTGAGTGTGTCAGAGAGTGATAGAGAGTGATAGAGAGTGTCAGAGAGTGTCAGAGATTGATAGAGAGTGATAGAGACTGTCAGAGATTGTCCGAGAGTGATAGAGAGTGATAGAGAGTGATAAAGAGTGATAGAGAGTGTCTGAGAGTGTCAAAGTGTGTCTGAGAGTGTCAGAATGTGTCAGAGAGTGTCAGAGAGTGAGAGAGAGTGATAGAGATTTTCAGAGAGTGTCATTGAGTGATAGAGAGTGTCAGAGAGTGATAGAGAGTGATAGAGAGTGTCTGAGAGTGTCAGAGAGTGTCAGAGTGTGTCAGAGAGTGATAGAGAGTGTCACTGAGTGTCAGAGAGTGTCAGAGAGTGAGAGAGAGTGATTGAGTGTGTCTGAGAGTGTCAGAGAGTGTCAGAGAGTGATAGAGAGTGTCTGAGAGTGATAGAGAGTGTCTGAGAGTGTCTGAGAGTGTCTGAGAGCGTCAACGAGTGTCAGAGAGTGTCTGACAGCGTCAGAGAGTGTCAGAGAGTGTCAGAGAGTGATAGAGAGTGATTGAGTGTGTCTGAGTGTGTCAGAGAGTGTCAGCGAGTTATAGAGAGAATCTGAGAGAGATACAGAGTGTCTGAGAGTGTCTGAGAGTGTCAAAGTGTGTCAGAGAGTGTCTGAGAGCTTCAGAGAGTGTCAGAGAGTGTCTGAGAGCGTCAGAGAGTGTCTGAGAGCGTCAAAGAGCGTTCGAGTGTGATAGAGAGTGATAGAGAGTGTCTGAGAGTGTCTGAGAGTGTCTGAGAGTGGCAGAGAGTGTCTGAGAGTGTCAGTGAGTGTCAGAGAGTGATAGAGAGTGATTGAGAGTGCCTGAGAGTGTTTGAGAGTGTAAGAGAGTGTTTGCAAGTGTCAGAGAGTGTCAGAGAGTGATAGAGAGTGATAGAGAGTGTCAGAGAGTGATAGAGAGTGATAGAGAGTGTCTGAGAGTGTCAGAGAGTATCTGCGAGTGTCAGAGAGTTTCAGAGATTGATAGAGAGTGTCAGAGTGAGTGACAGAGTGTCTGAGTGTGTCAGAGAGAGTCAGAGAGTGATAAAGAGTGATAGAGAGTGTCTGAGAGTGTCAGAGTGTGTCTGAGAGTGTCAGAACGTGTCAGAGAGTGTCAGAGAGTGATAGAGAGTGATAGAGATTTTCAGAGAGTGTCATTGAGTGATAGAGAGTGATAGAGAGTGATCGAGAGTGTCTGAGAGTGTCTGAGAGTGTCAGAATGTGTCAGAGAGTGTCAGAGAGTGATAGAGAGTGATAGAGATGTTCAGAGAGTGTCATTGAGTGATAGAGAGTGTGAGAGAGTGATAGAGAGTGATCGAGAGTGTCTGAGAGTGTCAGAGAGTGTCAGAGTATGTCAGAGAGTGATAGAGAGTGTTATTGAGTGTCAGAGAGTGTCAGAGAGTGATAACGAGTGATAGAGAGCGACTGAGAGTGTCAGAGAGTGTCAGAGTGTGTCAGAGAGTGATAGAGAGTGTCAGAGAGTGGCATTGAGTGATCGAGAGTGTCAGAGAGTTTCCGAGAGTGATAGAGATTGTCAGAGAGTGAAAGATAGTGTCAGAAAGTGATAGAGAGTGATAGAGAGTGTCAGAGAGTGATAGAGAGTGATCGAGAGTGTCAGAGAGTGATAGAGAGTGATAGAGAGTGATAGTGAGTGTCAGAGAGTGATTAAGAGTGACAGGGAGTTTCAGAGAGTGTCATTGAGTGTCAGAGAGTTTCAGAGATTGATAGAGAGTGTCAGAGATTGATAGAGAGTGATAGAGAGTGTCAGAGAGTCATCGAGAGTGATAGTGAGTGTCTGAGAGTGTCAGTGATTGATAGAGAGTGTCAGAGAGTCATCGAGAGTGATAGTGAGTGTCTGAGAGTGTCAGTGATTGATAGAGAGTGTCAGAGAGTGATAGGGAGTGTCTGAGAGTGTCAGAGAGTGTCAGAGCGTGATAGAGAGTGATAGAGAGTGTCAGAGAGTGTCAGAGAGTGTCTGAGAGAGTCTGAGAGTGTCAGAGTGTGTCAGTGTGTGTCAGAGTGTGTCAGAGAGTGATAGAAAGCGTCAGAGAGTGTCATAGATTGATAGAGAGTGTCAGAGTGTGTCACAGAATGTCTGAGAGTATCAGAGATTGTCAGAGAGTGATAGAGAGTGTCTGCGAGTTTCAGAGTGTGTCAGAGAGTGTCAGAGAGCGATAGCGAGTGATGGAGAGTGTCATAGAGTGTCACTGTGTGATAGAGATTGTCAGAGAGTCATCGAGAATGTCAGAGAGTGATAGAGAGTGTCAGTGAGTGTCAGAGAGTGACAGAGAGTGATAGAGAGTGTCTGAGAGTGTCAGAGAGTGTCAGAGAGTGTCTAAGAGTGTCAGAGAGTGTCAGAGTGTGATAGAGAGTGATAGAGAGTGTCAGAGAGTGTCAGCCAGAGTTAGAGTATGTCAGAGAGTGACAGAGAGTGCCTGAGAATGTCAGACAGTGATAGAGAGTGTCAGAGAGTGTTAGAGAGTTTCTGAGAGTTTCAGAGAGTGACAGAGAGTTTCTGAGAGTGTCTGAGAGTGTCAAAGAGTGTCAGAGAGTGTCTGAGAGCTTCAGAGAGTGTCAGAGAGTTTCTGAGAGCGTCAAAGAGTGTCTGAGAGCGTCAAAGGGCGTTCGAGTGTGATGGAGAGTGATAGAGAGTGTCTGAGAGTGGCTGAGAGTGACAGAGAGTGTCTGAGAGTGTCAGTGAGTGTCAGAGAGTGATAGAGAGTGTCAGAGAGTGTCAGAGAGAGTTAGAGAGTGTCAGAGAGTGATAGAGAGTGTCTGAGAATGTCAGGGAGTGATAGAGAGTGTCAGAGAGTGTTAGAGAGTTTCTGAGAGTGTCAGAGAGTGACAGAGAGTTTCTGAGAGTGTCAGAGAGTGTCAGAGAGTGATAGAGTGTGATCGAGAGTGATAGAGAGTGTCAGAGTATGTCAGAGAGTGTCAGAGAGTGATAGAGAGTGATAGAGAGCGTCAGAGAGTGTCATAGAGTGACAGAGAGTGTCAGAGTGTGTCACAGAATGTCTGAGAGCGTCAGAGAGTGTCTGAGAGCGTCAAAGGGCGTTCGAGTGTGATGGAGAGTGATAGAGAGTGGCTGAGAGTGACAGAGAGTGTCTGAGAGTGTCAGTGAGTGTCAGAGAGTGATAGAGAGTGTCAGAGAGTGTCAGAGAGAGTTAGAGAGTGTCAGAGAGTGATAGAGAGTGTCTGAGAATGTCAGGGAGTGATAGAGAGTGTCAGAGAGTGTTAGAGAGTTTCTGAGAGTGTCAGAGAGTGACAGAGAGTTTCTGAGAGTGTCAGAGAGTGTCAGAGAGTGATAGAGTGTGATCGAGAGTGATAGAGAGTGTCAGAGTGTGTCACAGAATGTCTGAGAGTATCAGAGATTGTCAGAGAGTGATAGAGAGTGTCTGCGAGTTTCAGAGTGTGTCAGAGAGTGTCAGAGAGCGATAGAGAGTGATGGAGAGTGTCATAGAGTGTCACTGTGTGATAGAGAGTGTCAGAGAGTCATCGAGAATGTCAGAGAGTGATAGAGAGTGTCAGTGAGTGTCAGAGAGTGACAGAGAGTGATAGAGAGTGTCTGAGATTGTCTGAGAGTGTCAGAGAGTGTCAGAGAGTGTCTAAGAGTGTCAGAGAGTGTCAGAGTGTGATAGAGAGTGATAGAGAGTGTCAGAGTTTGATAGAGTGATAGAGAGTGTCTGAGAGTGTCTGTGAGTGTCAGAGAGTGTCTGCGAGTGTCAGAGAGTTTCAGAGATTGATAGAGAGTGTCAGAGTGAGTGACAGAGTGACAGAGAGTGTCTGAGAGTGTCAGTGAGTGTCAGAGAGTGATAGAGAGTGTCAGAGAGTGTCAGCCAGAGTTAGAGTATGTCAGAGAGTGATAGAGAGTGTCTGAGAATGTCAGACAGTGATAGAGAGTGTCAGAGTGTGTTAGAGAGTTTCTGAGAGTGTCAGAGAGTGACAGAGATTTTCTGAGAGTGTCTGAGAGTGTCAAAGAGTGTCAGAGAGTGTCTGAGAGCTTCAGAGAGTGTCAGAGAGTTTCTGAGAGCGTCAGAGAGTGTCTGAGAGCGTCAAAGGGCGTTCGAGTGTGATGGAGAGTGATAGAGAGTGTCTGAGAGTGGCTGAGAGTGACAGAGAGTGTCTGAGAGTGTCAGTGAGTGTCAGAGAGTGATAGAGAGTGTCAGAGAGTGTCAGAGAGAGTTAGAGAGTGTCAGAGAGTGATAGAGAGTGTCTGAGAATGTCAGGGAGTGATAGAGAGTGTCAGAGAGTGTTAGAGAGTTTCTGAGAGTGTCAGAGAGTGACAGAGAGTTTCTGAGAGTGTCAGAGAGTGTCAGAGAGTGATAGAGTGTGATCGAGAGTGATAGAGAGTGTCAGAGTATGTCAGAGAGTGTCAGAGAGTGATAGAGAGTGATAGAGAGCGTCAGAGAGTGTCATAGAGTGACAGAGAGTGTCAGAGTGTGTCACAGAATGTCTGAGAGTGTCAGAGAGTGTCAGTGAGTATCAGAGAGTGATAGAGAGTGATAGAGAGTGTCATAGAGTGTCATTGAGTCATAGAGAGTGTCAGAGAGCGTCAGAGAGTGATCGAGAGTGTCAGAGAGTGTCTGAGAGCGTCAGAAAGCGTCAGAGAGTGTCAGAGAGTGTCTGAGAGCGTCAGAGAGAGTCTGAGAGCGTCAAAGAGCTTTTGAATGTGATAGAGAGTGATAGAGAGTGTCTGAGAGTGACAGAGAGTGTCTGAGAGTGTCAGAGACTGACAGAGAGTGATAGAGAGTGTCAGAGAGTGTCAGAGAGAGTTAGAGAGTGTCAGAGAGTGATAGAGAGTGTCTGAGAAAGTCAGAGACTGATATAGAGTGTCAGAGAGTGATAGAGAGTGATAGAGAGTGTCAGAGAGTGTCATTGAGTGATAGAGAGTGTCAGAGAGCGTCAGAGAGTGATAGAGAGTGTCAGAGAATGATAGAGAGTTTCAGAGTGTGATAGAGAGTGATAGAGAGTGTCAGAGAGTGTCAGAGATTGATAGAGAGTGATAGAGAGTGTCTGAGAGTGTCAGAGAGTGTCAGAGTGTGTCAGAGAGTGTCAGAGAGTGATAGGGAGTGATAGAGAGTGTCAGAGAGTGATCGAGAGTGTCAGAGAGTGATAGAGAGTGTCAGTGATTGATAGAGAGTGTCAGAGAGTGATTAAGAGTGTCAGTGAGTTTCAGAGAGTGAGAGAGAGTGATAGAGAGTGTCTGAGAGTGTCAGAGAGTGTCAGAGAGTGTCAGAGAGTGTCAGAGAGTGATAGAGAGTGATAGAGAGTGTCAGAGATTGATAGAGAGTGATAGAGAGTGTCTGAGAGTGTCTGAGAGTGTCTGAGAGTGTCTGAGAGTGTCTGCGAGTGTCTGCGAGTGTCAGAGAGATTCAGAGATTGATAGAGAGTGTCAGAGTGAGTGACAGAGTGTCTCAGTGTGTCAGAGAGTGTCAGAGATTGATAGAGAGTGTCAGAGAGTGTCATAGATTGATAGAGAGTGATAGAGACTCTCAGAGAGTGTCAGAGATTGATAGAGAGTGATAGAGAGTGATAAAGAGTGATAGAGACTGTCTGAGAGTGTCAGAGTGTGTCTGGGAGTGTCAGAATGTGTCAGAGAGTGTCAGAGAGTGATAGAGAGTGATAGAGATTTTCAGAGAGTGTCATTGAGTGATAGAGAGTGTCAGAGAGTGATAGAGAGTGATAGAGTGTCTGAGAGTGTCAGAGAGTGTCAGAGTGTGTCAGAGAGTGATAGAGAGTGTTATTGAGTGTCAGAGAGTGATAGAGAGTAATTGAGTGTGTCTGAGAGTGTCAGAGAGTGTCAGAGTGTGATAGAGAGTGTTAGAGAGTGTCTGAGAGTGTCTGAGAGTGTATGAGAGTGTCTGAGAGTGTCAAAGAGTGTCAGAGAGTGTCTGAGAGCTTCAGAGAGTGTCAGAGAGTGTCTGAGAGCGTCAGAGAATGTCTGAGAGCGTCAAAGAGCGTTCGAGTGTGATAGAGAGTGATAGAGAGTGTCTGAGAGTGTCTGAGAGTGACAGAGAGTGTCTGAGAGTGTCAGTGAGTGTCAGAGAGTGATAGAGAGTGTCAGTGAGTGTCAGAGAGAGTTAGAGAGTGTCAGAGAGTGATAGAGAGTGTCTGAGAATGTGAGAGAGTGATAGAGAGTGTCAGAGAGTGTTAGAGAGTTTCTGAGAGTGTCAGAGAGTGACAGAGAGTTTCTGAGAGTGTCTGAGAGTGTCAGAGTGTTCGAGTGTGATAGAGAGTGATAGCGAGTGTCTGAGAGTGTCTGAGAGTGTCAGTGAGTGTCAGAGAGTGATAGAGAGTGTCTGAGAGCGTCAGAGAGTGTCTGAGAGAGTCTGAGAGTGTCTGAGAGTGTCTGCGAGTATCTGCGAGTGTCAGAGAGTTTCAGAGATTGATAGAGAGTGTCAGAGTGAGTAACAGAGTGTCTGAGTGTGTCAGAGAGTGTCAGAGAGTGATAGAGAGTGATAGAGAGTGTCAGAGAGTGTCAGAGATTGATAGAGAGTGATAGAGACTCTCAGAGAGTGTCAGAGAGTGATGGAGAGTGATAGAGAGTGATAAAGAGTGATAGAGACTGTCTGAGAGTGTCAGAGTGTGTCTGAGAGTGTCAGAATGTGTCAGAGAGTGTCAGAGAGTGTCAGAGAGTGATAGAGAGTGATAGAGATTTTCAGAGAATGTCATTGAGTGATAGAGAGTGTCAGAGAGTGTCAGAGAGTGATAGAGAGTGATTGAGTGTGCCTGAGAGTGCCAGAGAGTGATAGAGAGTGATAGTGAGTGATAAAGAGTGATAGAGACTGTCTGAGAGTTTCAGAGTGTGTCAGAGAGTGTCAGAGAGCGATAGAGAGTGATAGAGAGTGTCATAGAGTGTCACTGAGTGATAGAGAGTGTCAGAGAGTGATCGAGAGTGACAGAGAGTGATAGAGAGTGTCAGTGATTGATAGAGAGTGTCAGAGAGTGATTAAGAGTGTCAGTGAGTGTCAGAGAGTCACAGAGAGTGATAGAGAGTGTCTGAGAGTGTCTGAGAGTGTCAGAGAGTGTCAGAGAGTGTCAGAGAGTGTCAGAGAGTGTCAGAGAGTGTCAGAGTGTGATAGAGAGTGATAGAGAGTGTCAGAGATTGATAGAGAGTGATAGAGAGTGTCTGAGAGTGTTTGAGAGTGTCAGAGAGTGTCTGCGAGTGTCAGAATGTGTCAGAGAGTGTCAGAGAGTGATAGAGAGTGATAGAGATTTTCAGAGAGTGTCATTGAGTGATAGAGAGTGTCAGAGAGTGATAGAGAGTGATAGAGTGTCTGAGAGTGTCAGAGAGTGTCAGAGTGTGTCAGAGAGTGATAGAGAGTGTTATTGAGTGTCAGAGAGTGATAGAGAGTAATTGAGTGTGTCTGAGAGTGTCAGAGAGTGTCAGAGTGTGATAGAGAGTGTCTGAGAGTGTTAGAGAGTGTCTGAGAGTGTATGAGAGTGTCTGAGAGTGTCAAAGAGTGTCAGAGAGTGTCTGAGAGCTTCAGAGAGTGTCAGAGAGTGTCTGAGAGCGTCAGAGAATGTCTGAGAGCGTCAAAGAGCGTTCGAGTGTGATAGAGAGTGATAGAGAGTGTCTGAGAGTGTCTGAGAGTGACAGAGAGTGTCTGAGAGTGTCAGTGAGTGTCAGAGAGTGATAGAGAGTGTCAGTGAGTGTCAGAGAGAGTTAGAGAGTGTCAGAGAGTGATAGAGAGTGTCTGAGAATGTGAGAGAGTGATAGAGAGTGTCAGAGTGTGTTAGAGAGTTTCTGAGAGTGTCAGAGAGTGACAGAGAGTTTCTGAGAGTGTCTGAGAGTGTCAGAGTGTTCGAGTGTGATAGAGAGTGATAGAGAGTGTCTGAGAGTGTCTGAGAGTGTCAGTGAGTGTCTGAGAGTGATAGAGAGTGTCTGAGAGCGTCAGAGAGTGTCTGAGAGAGTCTGAGAGTGTCTGAGAGTGTCTGCGAGTATCTGCGAGTGTCAGAGAGTTTCAGAGATTGATAGAGAGTGTCAGAGTGAGTAACAGAGTGTCTGAGTGTGTCAGAGAGTGTCAGAGAGTGATAGAGAGTGATAGAGAGTGTCAGAGAGTGTCAGAGATTGATAGAGAGTGATAGAGACTCTCAGAGAGTGTCAGAGAGTGATGGAGAGTGATAGAGAGTGATAAAGAGTGATAGAGACTGTCTGAGAGTGTCAGAGTGTGTCTGAGAGTGTCAGAATGTGTCAGAGAGTGTCAGAGAGTGTCAGAGAGTGATAGAGAGTGATAGAGATTTTCAGAGAATGTCATTGAGTGATAGAGAGTGTCAGAGAGTGTCAGAGAGTGATAGAGAGTGATTGAGTGTGCCTGAGAGTGCCAGAGAGTGATAGAGAGTGATAGTGAGTGATAAAGAGTGATAGAGACTGTCTGAGAGTTTCAGAGTGTGTCAGAGAGTGTCAGAGAGCGATAGAGAGTGATAGAGAGTGTCATAGAGTGTCACTGAGTGATAGAGAGTGTCAGAGAGTGATCGAGAGTGACAGAGAGTGATAGAGAGTGTCAGTGATTGATAGAGAGTGTCAGAGAGTGATTAAGAGTGTCAGTGAGTGTCAGAGAGTGACAGAGAGTGATAGAGAGTGTCTGAGAGTGTCTGAGAGTGTCAGAGAGTGTCAGAGAGTGTCAGAGAGTGTCAGAGAGTGTCTAAGAGTGTCAGAGAGTGTCAGAGTGTGATAGAGAGTGATAGAGAGTGTCAGAGATTGATAGAGAGTGATAGAGAGTGTCTGAGAGTGTTTGAGAGTGTCAGAGAGTGTCTGCGAGTGTCAGAGAGTTTCAGAGATTGATAGAGAGTGTCAGAGTGAGTGACAGAGTGACAGAGAGTGTCAGTGAGTGTCAGAGAGTGATAGTGTCAGAGAGTGTCAGAGAGAGTTAGAGTGTGTCAGAGAGTGATAGAGAGTGTCTGAGAATGTCAAAGAGTGATAGAGCGTGTCAGAGAGTGTTAGAGAGTTTCTGAGAGTGTCAGAGAGTGACAGAGAGTTTCTGAGAGTGTCTGAGAGTGTCAAAGAGTGTCAGAGAGTGTCTGAGAGCTTCAGAGAGTGTCAGAGAGTTTCTGAGAGCGTCAGAGAGTGTCTGAGAGCGTCAAAGAGCGTTCGAGTGTGATGGAGAGTGATAGAGAGTGTCTGAGAGTGGCTGAGAGTGACAGAGAGTGTCTGAGAGTGTCAGTGAGTGTCAGAGAGTGATAGAGAGTGTCAGAGAGTGTCAGAGAGAGTTAGAGAGTGTCAGAGAGTGATAGAGAGTGTCTGAGAATGTCAGAGAGTGATAGAGAGTGTCAGAGAGTGTTAGAGAGTTTCTGAGAGTGTCAGAGAGTGACAGAGAGTTTCTGAGAGTGTCAGAGAGTGTCAGAGAGTGATAGAGTGTGATCGAGAGTGATAGAGAGTGTCAGAGTATGTCAGAGAGTGTCAGAGAGTGATAGAGAGTGATAGAGAGCGTCAGAGAGTGTCATAGAGTGACAGAGAGTGTCAGAGTGTGTCACAGAATGTCTGAGAGTGTCAGAGAGTGTCAGTGAGTATCAGAGAGTGATAGAGAGTGTCATAGAGTGTCATTGAGTCATAGAGAGTGTCAGAGAGCGTCAGAGAGTGATCGAGAGTGTCAGAGAGTGTCTGAGAGCGTCAGAGAGAGTCTGAGAGCGTCAAAGAGCTTTTGAATGCGATAGAGAGTGATAGAGAGTGTCTGAGAGTGACAGAGAGTGTCTGAGAGTGTCAGAGACTGTCAGAGAGTGATAGAGAATGTCAGAGAGTATCAGAGAGAGTTAGAGAGTGTCAGAGAGTGATAGAGAGTGTCTGAGAATGTCAGAGAGTGATATAGAGTGTCAGAGAGTGATAGAGAGTGATAGAGCGTGTCAGAGAGTGTCATTGAGTGATAGAGAGTGTCAGAGAGCGTCAGAGAGTGATCGAGAGTGTCAGAGAGTGATAGAGAGTGTCAGAGAATGATAGAGAGTTTCAGAGTGTGATAGTGAGTGATAGAGTGTGTCAGAGAGTGATTAAGAGTGTCTGAGAGTGTCTGAGAGCGTCAGAGAGTGTCTGAGAGGGTCAGAGTGTGACAGAGATTGATAAAGAGTGATAGAGAGTGTCTGAGAGTGTCAGAGAGTGTCAGAGTGTGTCAGAGAGTGTCAGAGAGTGATAGGGAGTTATAGAGAGTGATAGAGAGTGTCAGAGAGTGATCGAGAGTGTCAGAGAGTGATAGAGAGTGTCAGTGATTGATAGAGAGTGTCAGAGAGTGATTAAGAGTGTCAGTGAGTTTCAGAGAGTGAGAGAGAGTGATAGAGAGTGTCTGAGAGTGTTTGAGAGTGTCAGAGAGTGTCAGAGAGTGTCAGAGAGCGTCAGAGAGTGATAGAGAGTGATAGAGAGTGTCAGAGATTGATAGAGAGTGATAGAGAGTGTCTGAGAGTGTCTGAGAGTGTCTGAGAGTGTCTGCGAGTGTCTGCGAGTGTCAGAGAGTTTCAGAGATTGATAGAGAGTGTCAGAGTGAGTGACAGAGTGTCTGAGTGTGTCAGAGAGTGTCAGAGAGTGATAGAGAGTGATAGAGAGTGTCAGAGAGTGTCATAGATTGATAGAGAGTGATAGAGACTCTCAGAGAGTGTCAGAGAGTGATAGAGAGTGATAGAGAGTGATAAAGAGTGATAGAGACTGTCTGAGAGTGTCAGAGTGTGTCTGAGAGTGTCAGAATGTGTCAGAGAGTGTCAGAGAGTGTCAGAGAGTGTCAGAGAGTGAGAGAGAGTGATAGAGATTTTCAGAGAGTGTCATTGAGTGATAGAGAGTGTCAGAGAGTGATAGAGAGTGATAGAGTGTCTGAGAGTGTCAGAGAGTGTCAGAGTGTGTCAGAGAGTGATAGAGAGTATTATTGAGTGTCAGAGAGTGTCAGAGAGTGATAGAGAGTGATTGAGTGTGTCTGAGAGTGTCAGAGAGTGTCAGAGAGTGATAGAGAGTGTTTGAGAGTGTTAGAGAGTGTCTGAGAGTGTATGAGAGTGTCTGAGAGTGTCAAAGAGTGTCAGAGAGTGTCTGAGAGCTTCAGAGAGTGTCAGAGAGTGTCTGAGAGCGTCAGAGAGTGATGGAGAGTGTCAGTGATTGATAGAGAGTGTCAGAGAGTGATTAAGAGTGTCAGTGAGTTTCAGAGAGTGAGAGAGAGTGATAGGGAGTTATAGAGAGTGTCAGATAGTAATCGAGAGTGTCAGAGAGTGATAGAGAGTGTCAGTGATTGATAGAGAGTGTCAGAGAGTGATTAAGAGTGTCAGTGAGTTTCAGAGAGTGAGAGAGAGTGATAGAGAGTGATAGAGAGTGTCTGAGAGTGTCAGAGAGTGTCAGAGAGTGTCAGAGAGTGTCAGAGAGTGATAGAGAGTGATAGAGAGTGTCAGAGATTGATAGAGAGTGATAGAGAGTGTCTGAGAGTGTCTGAGAGTGTCTGAGAGTGTCTGCGAGTGTCTGCGAGTGTCAGAGAGTTTCAGAGATTGATAGAGAGTGTCAGAGTGAGTGACAGAGTGTCTGAGTGTGTCAGAGAGTGTCAGAGAGTGATAGAGAGTGATAGAGAGTGTCAGAGAGTGTCATAGATTGATAGAGAGTGATAGAGACTCTCAGAGACTGTCAGAGAGTGATAGAGAGTGATAGAGAGTGATAAAGAGTGATAGAGACTGTCTGAGAGTGTCAGAGTGTGTCTGAGAGTGTCAGAATGTGTCAGAGAGTGTCAGAGAGTGTCAGAGAGTGATAGAGAGTGATAGAGATTTTCAGAGAGTGTCATTGAGTGATAGAGAGTGTCAGAGAGTGATAGAGAGTGATAGAGTGTCTGAGAGTGTCAGAGAGTGTCAGAGTTTGTCAGAGAGTGATAGAGAGTGTTATTGAGTGTCAGAGAGTGTCAGAGTGTGATAGAGAGTGATTGAGTGTGTCTGAGAGTGTCAGAGAGTGTCAGAGAGTGATAGAGAGTGTCTGAGAGTGTTAGAGAGTGTCTGAGAGTGTATGAGAGTGTCTGAGAGTGTCAAAGAGTGTCAGAGAGTGTCTGAGAGCTTCAGAGAGTGTCAGAGAGTGTCTGAGAGCGTCAGAGAATGTCTGAGAGTGTCAGTGAGTGTCAGAGAGAGTTAGAGAGTGTCAGAGAGAGATAGAGAGTGTCTGAGAATGTGAGAGAGTGATAGAGAGTGTCAGAGAGTGTTAGAGAGTTTCTGAGAGTGTCAGAGAGTGACAGAGAGTTTCTGAGAGTGTCTGAGAGTGTCAGAGTGTTCGAGTGTGATAGAGAGTGATAGAGAGTGTCTGAGAGTGTCTGAGAGTGTCAGTGAGTGTCAGAGAGTGATAGAGAGTGTCTGAGAGCGTCAGAGAGTGTCTGAGAGAGTCTGAGAGTGTCTGAGAGTGTCTGCGAGTATCTGCGAGTGTCAGAGAGTTTCAGAAATTGATAGAGAGTGGCAGAGTGAGTGACAGAGTGTCTGAGTGTGTCAGAGAGTGTCAGAGTGTGATAGAGAGTGATAGAGAGTGTCAGAGAGTGTCAGAGATTGATAGAGAGTGATAGAGACTCTCAGAGAGTGTCAGAGAGTGATGGAGAGTGATAGAGAGTGATAAAGAGTGATAGAGACTGTCTGAGAGTGTCAGAGTGTGTCTGAGAGTGTCAGAATGTGTCAGAGAGTGTCAGAGAGTGTCAGAGAGTGATAGAGAGTGATAGAGATTTTCAGAGAGTGTCATTGAGTGATAGAGAGTGTCAGAGAGTGATAGAGAGTGATAGAGTGTCTGAGAGTGTCAGAGAGTGTCAGAGTGTGTCAGAGAGTGATAGAGAGTGTTATTGAGTGTCAGAGAGTGTCAGAGAGTGCTAGAGAGTGATTGAGTGTGTCTGAGAGTGCCAGAGAGTGATAGAGAGTGATAGAGAGTGATACAGAGTGATAGAGACTGTCTGAGAGTTTCAGAGTGTGTCAGAGAGTGTCAGAGAGCGATAGAGAGTGATAGAGAGTGTCATAGAGTGTCACTTAGTGATAGAGAGTGTCAGAGAGTGATCGAGAGTGTCAGAGAGTGATAGAGAGTGTCAGTGATTGATAGAGAGTGTCAGAGAGTGATTAAGAGTGTCAGTGAGTGTCAGAGAGTGACAGAGAGTGATAGAGAGTGTCTGAGAGTGTCAGAGAGTGTCAGAGAGTGTCAGAGAGTGTCAGAGAGTGTCTAAGAGTGTCAGAGAGTGTCAGAGTGTGATAGAGAGTGATAGAGAGTGTCAGAGATTGATAGAGAGTGATAGAGAGTGTCTGAGAGTGTTTGAGAGTGTCAGAGAGTGTCTGCGAGTGTCAGAGAGTTTCAGAGATTGATAGAGAGTGTCAGAGTGAGTGACAGAGTGACAGCGAGTGTCAGTGAGTGTCAGAGAGTGATAGAGAGTGTCAGAGAGTGTCAGAGAGAGTTAGAGTGTGTCAGAGAGTGATAGAGTGTGTCTGAGAATGTCAAAGAGTGATAGAGCGTGTCAGAGAGTGTTAGAGAGTTTCTGAGAGTGTCAGAGAGTGACAGAGAGTTTCTGAGAGTGTCTGAGAGTGTCAAAGAGTGTCAGAGAGTGTCTGAGAGCTTCAGAGAGTGTCAGAGAGTTTCTGAGAGCGTCAGAGAGTGTCTGAGAGCGTCAAAGAGCGTTCGAGTGTGATGGAGAGTGATAGAGAGTGTCTGAGAGTGGCTGAGAGTGACAGAGAGTGTCTGAGAGTGTCAGTGAGTGTCAGAGAGTGATAGAGAGTGTCAGAGAGTGTCAGAGAGAGTTAGAGAGTGTCAGAGAGTGATAGAGAGTGTCTGAGAATGTCAGAGAGTGATAGAGAGTGTCAGAGAGTGTTAGAGAGTTTCTGAGAGTGTCAGAGAGTGACAGAGAATTTCTGAGAGTGTCAGAGAGTGTCAGAGAGTGATAGAGTGTGATCGAGAGTGATAGAGAGTGTCAGAGTATGTCAGAGAGTGTCAGAGAGTGATAGAGAGTGATAGAGAGCGTCAGAGAGTGTCATAGAGTGACAGAGAGTGTCAGAGTGTGTCACAGAATGTCTGAGAGTGTCAGAGAGTGTCAGTGAGTATCAGAGAGTGATAGAGAGTGATAGAGAGTGGCATAGATTGTCATTGAGTCATAGAGAGTGTCAGAGAGCGTCAGAGAGTGATCGAGAGTGTCTGAGAGTGTCAAAGAGTGTCAGAGAGTGTCTGAGAGCTTCAGAGAGTGTCAGCGAGTTTCTGAGAGCGTCAGAGAGTGTCTGAGAGCGTCAAAGAGCGTTCGAGTGTGATGGAGAGTGATAGAGAGTGTCTGAGAGTGGCTGAGAGTGACAGAGAGTGTCTGAGAGTGTCAGTGAGTGTCAGAGAGTGATAGAGAGTGTCAGAGAGTGTCAGAGAGAGTTAGAGAGTGTCAGAGAGTGATAGAGAGTGTCTGAGAATGTCAGAGAGTGATAGAGAGTGTCAGAGAGTGTTAGAGAGTTTCTGAGAGTGTCAGAGAGTGACAGAGAATTTCTGAGAGTGTCAGAGAGTGTCAGAGAGTGATAGAGTGTGATCGAGAGTGATAGAGAGTGTCAGAGTATGTCAGAGAGTGTCAGAGAGTGATAGAGAGTGATAGAGAGCGTCAGAGAGTGTCATAGAGTGACAGAGAGTGTCAGAGTGTGTCACAGAATGTCTGAGAGTGTCAGAGAGTGTCAGTGAGTATCAGAGAGTGATAGAGAGTGATAGAGAGTGTCATAGAGTGTCATTGAGTCATAGAGAGTGTCAGAGAGCGTCAGAGAGTGATCGAGAGTGTCAGAGAGTGTCTGAGAGCGTCAGAAAGCGTCAGAGAGTGTCAGAGAGTGTCTGAGAGCGTCAGAGAGAGTCTGAGAGCGTCAAAGAGCTTTTGAATGCGATATAGAGTGATAGAGAGTGTCTGAGAGTGACAGAGAGTGTCTGAGAGTGTCAGAGACTGTCAGAGAGTGATAGAGAGTGTCAGGGAGTGTCAGAGAGAGTTAGAGAGTGTCAGAGAGTGATAGAGAGTGTCTGAGAATGTCAGAGAGTGATATAGAGTGTCAGAGAGTGATAGAGAGTGATAGAGCGTGTCAGAGAGTGTCATTGAGTGATAGAGAGTGTCAGAGAGCGTCAGAGAGTGATCGAGAGTGTCAGAGAGTGTCAGAGAATGATAGAGAGTTTCAGAGTGTGATATTGAGTGTTAGAGTGTGTCAGAGAGTGATTAAGAGTGTCTGAGAGTGTCTGAGAGTGTCAGAGAGTGTCTGAGAGTGTCAGAGAGTGTCAGAGATTGATAAAGAGTGATAGAGAGTGTCTGAGAGTGTCAGAGAGTGTCAGAGTGTGTCAGAGAGTGTCGGAGAGTGATAGGGAGTGATAGAGAGTGTCAGAGAGTGATCGAGAGTGTCAGAGAGTGATAGAGAGTGTCAGTGATTGATAGAGAGTGTCAGAGAGTGATTAAGAGTGTCAGTGAGTTTCAGAGAGTGAGAGAGAGTGATAGAGAGTGTCTGAGAGTGTCTGAGAATGTCAGAGAGTGTCAGAGAGTGTCAGAGAGTGATAGAGAGTGATAGAGAGAGTCAGAGATTGATAGAGAGTGATAGAGATTGTCTGAGAGTGTCTGAGAGTGTCTGAGAGTGTCTGCGAGTGTCTGCGAGTGTCAGAGAGTTTCAGAGATTGATAGAGAGTGTCAGAGTGAGTGACAGAGTGTCTGAGTGTGTCAGAGAGTGTCAGAGAGTGATAGAGAGTGATAGAGAGTGTCAGAGAGTGTCATAGATTGATAGAGAGTGATAGAGACTCTCAGAGAGTGTCAGAGAGTGATAGAGAGTGATAAAGAGTGATAGAGACTGTCTGAGAGTGTCAGAGTGTGTCTGAGAGTGTCAGAATGTGTCAGAGAGTGTCAGAGAGTGTCAGAGAGTGATAGAGAGTGATAGAGATTTTCAGAGAGTGTCATTGAGTGATAGAGAGTGTCAGAGAGTGATAGAGAGTGATAGAGTGTCTGAGAGTGTCAGAGAGTGTCAGAGTGTGTCAGAGAGTGATAGAGAGTGTTATTGAGTGTCAGAGAGTGTCAGAGAGTGATAGAGTGTGATTGAGTGTGTCTGAGAGTGTCAGAGAGTGTCAGAGAGTGATAGAGAGTGTCTGAGAGTGTTAGAGAGTGTCTGAGAGTGTATGAGAGTGTCTGAGAGTGTCAAAGAGTGTCAGAGAGTGTCTGAGAGCTTCAGAGAGTGTCAGAGAGTGTCTGAGAGCGTCAGAGAAGGTCTGAGAGCGTCAAAGAGCGTTCGAGTGTGATAGAGAGTGATAGAGAGTGTCTGAGATTGTCTGAGAGTGACAGAGAGTGTCTGAGAGTGTCAGTGAGTATCAGAGAGTGATAGAGAGTGTCAGTGAGTGTCAGAGAGAGTTAGAGAGTGTCAGAGAGTGATAGAGAGTGTCTGAGAATGTGAGAGAGTGATAGAGAGATTCAGAGAGTGTTAGAGAGTTTCTGAGAGTGTAAGAGAGTGACAGAGAGTTTCTGAGAGTGTCTGAGAGTGTCAGCGTGTTCGAGTGTGATAGAGAGTGATAGAGAGTGTCTGAGAGTGTCTGAGAGTGTCAGTGAGTGTCAGAGAGTGATAGAGAGTGTCTGAGAGCGTCAGAGAGTGTCTGAGAGAGTCAAAGAGCGTTCGAGTGTGATAGAGAGTGATAGAGAGTGTCTGAGAGTGTCTGAGAGTGACAGAGAGAGTCTGAGAGTGTCAGTGAGTGTCAGAGAGTGATAGAGAGTGTCAGAGAGTGTCAGAGAGAGTTAGAGAGTGTCAGAGAGTGATAGAGAGTGTCTGAGAATGTCAGAGAGTGATAGAGAGTGTCAGAGAGTGTTGGAGAGTTTCTGAGAGTGTCAGAGAGTGACAGAGAGTGTCAGAGAGTGTCAGAGAGTGTCAGAGAGTGATGGAGAGTGATAGATAGTGTCAGAGAGAGTCAGAGAATGATAGAGAGTGATAGGGAGTGCCAGAGAGTGTCATTAAGTGTCCGAGAGTGTCAGAGAGTTACAGAGAGTGACAGAGAGTGTCAGAGAGTGATAGAGAGTGTCAGAGCGTTTCAGAGAGTGATAGAGCGTGATAGAGAGTGTCAGAGTGTGTCAGAGTGTGTCAGAGAGTGATAGAGAGTGATAGAGAGCGTCAGAGAGTGTCATAGATTGATAGAGAGTGTCAGAGTGTGTCACAGAATGTCTGAGAGTGTCAGAGATTGTCAGAGAGTGATAAAGAGTGTCTGAGAGTTTCAGAGTGTGTCAGAGAGTGTCAGAGAGCAATAGAGAGTGATAGAGAGTGTCATAGAGTGTCATTGAGTGATAGAGAGTGTCAGAGAGTGATCGAGAGTATCAGAGAGTGATAGAGAGTGTCAGTGATTGATAGAGAGTGTCAGAGAGTGATTAAGAGTGTCAGTGAGTGTCAGAGAGTGATAGAGAGTGTCAGAGAGTGTCTGAGAGTTTCTGAGATTGTCAGAGAGTGTCAGAGAGTGTCTAAGAGTGTCAGAGAGTGTCTAAGAGTGTCAGAGAGCGATTGAGAGTGTCAGAGAGTGATAGAGAGTGTCATTGAGCGATAGAGAGTGTCAGAGAGCATCAGAGAGTGATCGAGAGTGTCAGAGAGTGATAGAGAGTGTCACAGAATGATAGAGAGTTTCAGAGTGTGATAGAGAGTGATAGAGAGTGTCAGAGAGTGATTAAGAGTGTCTGAGAGTGTCAGAGAGTGTCTGAGAGTGTCAGAGAGTGTCAGAGAGTGATAAAGAGTGATAGAGAGTGTCTGTGAGTGTCAGAGAGTGATAGGGAGTGATAGAGAGTGACAGAAAGTGATGGAGAGTGATAGATAGTGTCAGAGCGTGTCAGAGAATGATAGAGAGTGATAGGGAGTGTCAGAGTGTGTCATTGAGTGTCCGAGAGTGTCAGAGAGTTACAGAGAGTGACAGAGAGTGTCAGAGAGTGATAGAGAGAGTCAGAATGTGATAGAGAGCGTCAGAGCGTTTCAGAAAGTGATAGAGGGTGATAGAGAGTGTCAGAGTGTGTCAGAGTCTGTCAGAGAGTGATAGAGAGTGATAGAGAGCGTCAGAGAGTGTCATAGATTGATAGAGAGTGTCAGTGTGTGTCACAGAATGTCTGAGAGTGTCAGAGATTGTCAGAGAGTGATAGAGAGTGTCTGAGAGTTTCAGAGTGTGCCAGAGAGTGTCAGAGAGCGATAGAGAGTGAAAGAGAGTGTCATAGAGTGTCATTGAGTGATAGAGAGTGTCAGAGAGTGATAGAGAGTGTCAGAGAGTGATAGAGAGTGTCAGAGAGTGATAGAGAGTGTCAGTGATTGATAGAGAGTGTCAGAGAGTGATTAAGAGTGTCAGTGAGTGTCAGAGAGTGATAGAGAGTGTCTGAGAGTGTCTGAGAGTGTCAGAGAGTGTCAGAGAGTGTCAGAGAGCGATTGAGAGTGTCAGAGAGTGATAGAGAGTGATAGAGAGTGCCTGAGAGTGTCCGAGAGTGTAAGAGAGTCTCTGCGAGTGTCAGAGAGTGTCAGAGAGTGATAGAGAGTGATAGAGAGTGTCAGAGAGTGATAGAGAGTGATAGAGAATGTCTGATAGGGTCAGAGAGTGATAGAGAGTGTCAGAGAGTGATTAAGAGTGTCAGAGAGTGATAGAGAGTGTCTGAGAGTGTCAGAGAGTGTCTGCGAGTGTCAGAGAGTGATAGAGAGTGATATAGAGTGTCAGAGAGTGATAGAGTGTGACAGAGAGAGTCTGAGAGTGTCAGTGAGTGTCAGAGAGTGATAGAGAGTGTCAGAGAGTGTCAGAGAGAGTTAGAGAGTGTCAGAGAGTGATAGAGAGTGTCTGAGAATGTCAGAGAGTGATAGAGAGTGTCAGAGAGTGTTGGAGAGTTTCTGAGAGTGTCAGAGAGTGACAGAGAGTGTCAGAGAGTGTCAGAGAGTGTCAGAGAGTGATGGAGAGTGATAGATAGTGTCAGAGAGAGTCAGAGAATGATAGAGAGTGATAGGGAGTGCCAGAGAGTGTCATTAAGTGTCCGAGAGTGTCAGAGAGTTACAGAGAGTGACAGAGAGTGTCAGAGAGTGATAGAGAGTGTCAGAGCGTTTCAGAGAGTGATAGAGCGTGATAGAGAGTGTCAGAGTGTGTCAGAGTGTGTCAGAGAGTGATAGAGAGTGATAGAGAGCGTCAGAGAGTGTCATAGATTGATAGAGAGTGTCAGAGTGTGTCACAGAATGTCTGAGAGTGTCAGAGATTGTCAGAGAGTGATAAAGAGTGTCTGAGAGTTTCAGAGTGTGTCAGAGAGTGTCAGAGAGCAATAGAGAGTGATAGAGAGTGTCATAGAGTGTCATTGAGTGATAGAGAGTGTCAGAGAGTGATCGAGAGTATCAGAGAGTGATAGAGAGTGTCAGTGATTGATAGAGAGTGTCAGAGAGTGATTAAGAGTGTCAGTGAGTGTCAGAGAGTGATAGAGAGTGTCAGAGAGTGTCTGAGAGTTTCTGAGATTGTCAGAGAGTGTCAGAGAGTGTCTAAGAGTGTCAGAGAGTGTCTAAGAGTGTCAGAGAGCGATTGAGAGTGTCAGAGAGTGATAGAGAGTGTCATTGAGCGATAGAGAGTGTCAGAGAGCATCAGAGAGTGATCGAGAGTGTCAGAGAGTGATAGAGAGTGTCACAGAATGATAGAGAGTTTCAGAGTGTGATAGAGAGTGATAGAGAGTGTCAGAGAGTGATTAAGAGTGTCTGAGAGTGTCAGAGAGTGTCTGAGAGTGTCAGAGAGTGTCAGAGAGTGATAAAGAGTGATAGAGAGTGTCTGTGAGTGTCAGAGAGTGATAGGGAGTGATAGAGAGTGACAGAAAGTGATGGAGAGTGATAGATAGTGTCAGAGCGTGTCAGAGAATGATAGAGAGTGATAGGGAGTGTCAGAGTGTGTCATTGAGTGTCCGAGAGTGTCAGAGAGTTACAGAGAGTGACAGAGAGTGTCAGAGAGTGATAGAGAGAGTCAGAATGTGATAGAGAGCGTCAGAGCGTTTCAGAAAGTGATAGAGGGTGATAGAGAGTGTCAGAGTGTGTCAGAGTCTGTCAGAGAGTGATAGAGAGTGATAGAGAGCGTCAGAGAGTGTCATAGATTGATAGAGAGTGTCAGTGTGTGTCACAGAATGTCTGAGAGTGTCAGAGATTGTCAGAGAGTGATAGAGAGTGTCTGAGAGTTTCAGAGTGTGCCAGAGAGTGTCAGAGAGCGATAGAGAGTGAAAGAGAGTGTCATAGAGTGTCATTGAGTGATAGAGAGTGTCAGAGAGTGATAGAGAGTGTCAGAGAGTGATAGAGAGTGTCAGAGAGTGATAGAGAGTGTCAGTGATTGATAGAGAGTGTCAGAGAGTGATTAAGAGTGTCAGTGAGTGTCAGAGAGTGATAGAGAGTGTCTGAGAGTGTCTGAGAGTGTCAGAGAGTGTCAGAGAGTGTCAGAGAGCGATTGAGAGTGTCAGAGAGTGATAGAGAGTGATAGAGAGTGCCTGAGAGTGTCCGAGAGTGTAAGAGAGTCTCTGCGAGTGTCAGAGAGTGTCAGAGAGTGATAGAGAGTGATAGAGAGTGTCAGAGAGTGATAGAGAGTGATAGAGAATGTCTGATAGGGTCAGAGAGTGATAGAGAGTGTCAGAGAGTGATTAAGAGTGTCAGAGAGTGATAGAGAGTGTCTGAGAGTGTCAGAGAGTGTCTGCGAGTGTCAGAGAGTGATAGAGAGTGATATAGAGTGTCAGAGAGTGATAGAGTGTGATAGAGAGTGTCTGAGAGTGTCTGAGTGTCTGAGAGTGTCAGAGAGTGTCTGCGAGTGTCAGAGAGTGATAGAGAGTGATAGAGAGTGTCAGAGAGTGATAGAGTGTGATAGAGAGTGTCTGAGAGTGTCTGAGTGTCTGAGAGTGTCAGAGAGTGTCTGCGAGTGTCAGAGAGTGTCAGAGAGTGATAAAGAGTGCTAGAGAGTGTCTGAGAGTGTCAGAGTGTGTCAGAGAGTGGCAGAGAGTGATAGAGAATGTCTGATAGGGTCAGAGAGTGATAGAGAGTGTCAGAGAGTGATTAAGAGTGTCAGAGAGTGATAGAGAGTGTCTGAGAGTGTCTGAGAGTGTCTGAGAGTGTCAGAGAGTGTCTGCGAGTGTCAGAGAGTGTCAGAGAGTGATAAAGAATGAGAGAGTGTCAGAGAGTGATAGAGAATGTCAGAAAGTGATAGAGAGTGATAGAGAGCGTCAGAGAGTGTCATAGAGTGACAGAGAGTGTCAGAGTGTGTCACAGAATGTCTGAGAGTGTCAGAGAGTGTCAGAGATTGATAAAGAGTGATAGATAGTGTCTGAGAGTATCAGAGTGTGTCAGAGAGTATCAGAGAGTGATGGAGAGTGATAGAGAGTGATAGAGAGTGATAGAGAGTGTCATAGAGTGTCATTGAGTGATAGAGAGTGTCAGAGAGCGTCAGAGAGTGATCGAGAGTGTCAGAGAGTGTCTGAGAGCGTCAGAGAGCGTCAGAGAGTCTCAGAGAGTGATAGAGTGTGATAGAGTGTGATAGAGAGTGTCAGAGTATGTCAGAGAGTGTCAGAGAGTGATGGAGAGTGATAGAGAGTGATAGAGAGTGTCATAGAGTGTCATTGAGTGATAGAGAGTGTCAGAGAGCGTCAGAGAGTGATCGAGAGTGTCAGAGAGTGTCTGAGAGCGTCAGAGAGTGTCAGAGAGTGTCTGAGAGCGTCAGAGAGAGTCTGAGAGCGTCAAAGAGCGTTTGTATGCGATAGAGAGTGATAGGGAGTGTCTGAGAGTGTCTGAGAGTGTCTGAGAGTGTCAGAGACTGTCAGAGAGTGATAGAGAGTGTCATAGAGTGTCAGAGAGAGTTAGAGAGTGTCAGAGAGTGATAGAGAGTGTCTGAGAATGTCAGAGAGTGATATAGAGTGTCAGAGAGTGATAGAGAGTTTCTGAGAGTTTCAGAGAGTGACAGAGAGTTTCTGAGAGTGTCAGAGATTGTCAGAGAATGATCGAGTATGATAGAGCGTGATAGAGAGTGTCAGAGTGTGTCAGAGAGTGTCAGAGAGTGTTAGAGAGTGATAGAGAGCGTCAGAGAGTGTCATAGAGTGACAGAGAGTGTCAGAGTGTGTCACAGAATGTCTGAGAGTGTCAGAGAGTGTCAGAGATTGATAAAGAGTGATAGAGAGTGTCTGAGAGTGTCAGAGAGTGTCAGAGAGTTTCTAAGAGTGTCAGAGAGTGTCTAAGAGTGTCAGAGAGCGATTGAGAGTGTCAGAGAGTGATGGAGAGTGATAGAGAGTGTCATTGAGCGATAGAGAGTGTCAGAGAGCGTCAGAGAGTGATCGAGAGTGTCAGAGAGTGATAGAGAGTGTCACAGAATGATAGAGAGTTTCAGAGAGTGACAGAGAGTGATAGAGAGTGTCAGAGAGTGATTAAGAGTGTCTGAGAGTGTCTGAGAGTGTCTGAGAATGTCAGAGAGTGTCTGAGAGTGTCAGAGAGTGTCAGAGAGTGATAAAGAGTGATAGAGAGTGTCTGTGAGTGTCAGAGAGTGATAGGGAGTGATAGAGAGTGACAGAAAGTGTCAGAGAGTGATAGAGAGTGTCAGAAAGTGATGGAGAGTGATAGATAGTGTCAGAGCGTGTCAGATAATGATAGAGAGTGATAGGGAGTGTCAGAGTGTGTCATTGAGTGTCCGAGAGTGTCAGAGACTTACAGAGAGTGACAGAGAGTGTCAGAGAGTGATAGGGAGTGATAGAGAGTGACAGAAAGTGTCAGAGAGTGATAGAGAGTGTCAGAAAGTGATGGAGAGTTATAGATAGTGTCAGAGCGTGTCAGAGAATGATAGAGAGTGATAGGGAGTGTCAGAGTGTGTCATTGAGTGTCCGAGAGTGTCAGAGAGTTACAGAGAGTGACAGAGAGTGTCAGAGAGTGATAGAGAGTGTCAGAATGTGATAGAGAGTGTCAGAGCGTTTCAGAGAGTGATAGAGCGTGATAGAGAGTGTCAGAGTGTGTCAGAGTGTGTCAGAGAGTGATAGAGAGTGATAGAGAGCGTCAGAGAGTGTCATAGATTGATAGAGAGTGTCAGTGTGTGTCACAGAATGTCTGAGAGTGTCAGAGATTGTCAGAGAGTGATAGAGAGTGTCTGAGAGTTTCAGAGTGTGTCAGAGAGTGTCAGAGAGCGATAGAGAGTGAAAGAGAGTGTCATAGAGTGTCATTGAGTGATAGAGAGTGTCAGAGAGTGATAGAGAATGTCAGAGAGTGATAGAGAGTGTCAGTGATTGATAGAGAGTGTCAGAGAGTGATTAAGAGTGTCAGTGAGTGTCAGAGAGTGATAGAGAGTGTCTGAGAGTGTCTGAGAGTTTCTGAGAGTGTCAGAGAGTGTCAGAGAGTGTCTAAGAGTGTCAGAGAGTGTCAGAGAGCGATTGAGAGTGTCAGAGAGTGATAGAGAGTGATAGAGAGTGCCTGAGAGTGTCTGAGAGTGTAAGAGAGTGTCTGCGAGTGTCAGAGAGTGTCAGAGAGTGATAGAGAGTGATAGAGAGTGTCAGAGAGAGATAGAGAGTGATAGAGCGTGTCTGAGAGTGTCTGAGAGTGTCAGAGAGTGTCAGAGTGTCTGCGAGTGTCAGAGAGTGATAGAGAGTGATAGAGAGTGTCAGAGAGTGATAGAGAGTGATAGAGAGTGTCTGAGAGTGTCTGAGTGTCTGAGAGTGTCAGAGAGTGTCTGCGAGTGTCAGAGAGTGTCAGAGATTGATAAAGAGTGATAAAGAGTGCTAGAGAGTGTCAGAGAGTGTCAGAGTGTGTCAGAGAGTGGTAGAGTGTGATAGAGAATGTCTGATAGGGTCAGAGAGTCATAGAGAGTGTCAGAGAGTGATTAAGAGTGTCAGAGAGTGATAGAGAGTGTCTGAGAGTGTCTGAGAGTGTCTGAGAGTGTCTGAGAGTGTCTGAGAGTGTCAGAGAGTGTCTGCGAGTGCCAGAGAGTGTCAGAGAGTGATAAAGAATGAGAGAGTGTCATAGAGTGTCAGAGAGTGATAGAGAATGTCAGAAAGTGATAGAGAGTGATAGAGAGTCTCAGAGAGTGATAGAGTGTGATAGAGAGTGATAGAGAGTGTCAGAGTATGTCAGAGAGTGTCAGAGAGTGATAGAGAGTGATAGAGAGCGTCAGAGAGTGTCATAGAGTGACAGAGAGTGTCAGAGTGTGTGACAGAATGTCTGAGAGTGTCAGAGAGTGTCAGAGATTGATAAAGAGTGATAGATAGTGTCTGAGAGTATCAGAGTGTGTCAGAGAGTATCAGAGAGTGATGGAGAGTGATAGAGAGTGATAGAGAGTGTCATAGAGTGTCATTGAGTGATAGAGAGTGTCAGAGAGCGTCAGAGAGTGATCGAGAGTGTCAGAGAGTGTCTGAGAGCGTCAGAGAGCGTCAGAGAGTGTCAGAGAGTGTCTGAGAGCGTCAGAGAGAGTCTGAGAGCGTCAAAGAGCGTTTGTATGCGATAGAGAGTGATAGGGAGTGTCTGAGAGTGACAGAGAGTGTCTGAGAGTGTCAGAGACTGTCAGAGAGTGATAGAGAGTGTCATAGAGTGTCAGAGAGAGTTAGAGAGTGTCAGAGAGTGATAGAGAGTGTCTGAGAATGTCAGAGAGTGATATAGAGTGTCAGAGAGTGATAGAGAGTTTCTGAGAGTTTCAGAGAGTGACAGAGAGTTTCTGAGAGTGTCAGAGATTGTCAGAGAATGATCGAGTATGATAGAGCGTGATAGAGAGTGTCAGAGTGTGTCAGAGAGTGTCAGAGAGTGATAGAGAGCGTCAGAGAGTGTCATAGAGTGACAGAGAGTGTCAGAGTGTGTCACAGAATGTCTGAGAGTGTCAGAGAGTGTCAGAGATTGATAAAGAGTGATAGAGAGTGTCTGAGAGTGTCAGAGAGTGTCAGAGAGTTTCTAAGAGTGTCAGAGAGTGTCTAAGAGTGTCAGAGAGCGATTGAGAGTGTCAGAGAGTGATGGAGAGTGATAGAGAGTGTCATTGAGCGATAGAGAGTGTCAGAGAGCGTCAGAGAGTGATCGAGAGTGTCAGAGAGTGATAGAGAGTGTCACAGAATGATAGAGAGTTTCAGAGTGTGACAGAGAGTGATAGAGAGTGTCAGAGAGTGATAGAGAGTGTCAGAGAGTGATTAAGAGTGTCTGAGAGTGTCTGAGAGTGTCAGAGAGTGTCTGAGAGTGTCAGAGAGTGTCAGAGAGTGATAAAGAGTGATAGAGAGTGTCTGTGAGTGTCAGAGAGTGATAGGGAGTGATAGAGAGTGACAGAAAGTGTCAGAGAGTGATAGAGAGTGTCAGAAAGTGATGGAGAGTTATAGATAGTGTCAGAGCGTGTCAGAGAATGATAGAGAGTGATAGGGAGTGTCAGAGTGTGTCATTGAGTGTCCGAGAGTGTCAGAGAGTTACAGAGAGTGACAGAGAGTGTCAGAGAGTGATAGAGAGTGTCAGAATGTGATAGAGAGTGTCAGAGCGTTTCAGAGAGTGATAGAGCGTGATAGAGAGTGTCAGAGTGTGTCAGAGTGTGTCAGAGAGTGATAGAGAGTGATAGAGAGCGTCAGAGAGTGTCATAGATTGATAGAGAGTGTCAGTGTGTGTCACAGAATGTCTGAGAGTGTCAGAGATTGTCAGAGAGTGATAGAGAGTGTCTGAGAGTTTCAGAGTGTGTCAGAGAGTGTCAGAGAGCGATAGAGAGTGAAAGAGAGTGTCATAGAGTGTCATTGAGTGATAGAGAGTGTCAGAGAGTGATAGAGAATGTCAGAGAGTGATAGAGAGTGTCAGTGATTGATAGAGAGTGTCAGAGAGTGATTAAGAGTGTCAGTGAGTGTCAGAGAGTGATAGAGAGTGTCTGAGAGTGTCTGAGAGTTTCTGAGAGTGTCAGAGAGTGTCAGAGAGTGTCTAAGAGTGTCAGAGAGTGTCAGAGAGCGATTGAGAGTGTCAGAGAGTGATAGAGAGTGATAGAGTGTGCCTGAGAGTGTCTGAGAGTGTAAGAGAGTGTCTGCGAGTGTCAGTGAGTGTCAGAGAGTGATAGAGAGTGATAGAGAGTGTCTGAGAGTGTCTGAGAGTGTCAGAGAGTGTCAGAGAGTGTCTGCGAGTGTCAGAGAGTGATAGAGAGTGATAGAGAGTGTCAGAGAGTGATAGAGAGTGATAGAGAGTGTCTGAGAGTGTATGAGTGTCTGAGAGTGTCAGAGAGTGTCTGCGAGTTTCAGAGAGTGTCAGAGAGTGATAAAGAGTGATAAAGAGTGCTAGAGAGTGTCTGAGAGTGTCAGAGTGTGTCAGAGAGTTGTAGAGTGTGATAGAGAATGTCTGATAGGGTCAGAGAGTCATAGAGAGTGTCAGAGAGTGATTAAGAGTGTCAGAGAGTGATAGAGAGTGTCTGAGAGTGTCTGAGAGTGTCAGAGAGTGTCTGCGAGTGCCAGAGAGTGTCAGAGAGTGATAAAGAATGAGAGAGTGTCAGAGACTGTCAGAGAGGGATAGAGAATGTCAGAAAGTGATAGAGAGCGATTGAGAGTGTCAGAGAGTGATGGAGAGTGATAGAGAGTGTCATTGAGCGATAGAGAGTGTCAGAGAGCGTCAGAGAGTGATCGAGAGTGTCAGAGAGTGATAGAGAGTGTCACAGAATGATAGAGAGTTTCAGAGTGTGACAGAGAGTGATAGAGAGTGTCAGAGAGTGATTAAGAGTGTCTGAGAGTGTCTGAGAGTGTCAGAGAGTGTCTGAGAGTGTCAGAGAGTGTCTGAGAGTGTCAGAGAGTGTCAGAGAGTGATAAAGAGTGATGGAGAGTGTCTGTGAGTGTCAGAGAGTGATAGGGAGTGATAGAGAGTGACAGAAAGTGTCAGAGAGTGATAGAGAGTGTCAGAAAGTGATGGAGAGTTATAGATAGTGTCAGAGCGTGTCAGAGAATGATAGAGAGTGATAGGGAGTGTCAGAGTGTGTCATTGAGTGTCCGAGAGTGTCAGAGAGTTACAGAGAGTGACAGAGAGTGTCAGAGAGTGATAGAGAGTGTCAGAATGTGATAGAGAGTGTCAGAGCGTTTCAGAGAGTGATAGAGCGTGATAGAGAGTGTCAGAGTGTGTCAGAGTGTGTCAGAGAGTGATAGAGAGTGATAGAGAGCGTCAGAGAGTGTCATAGATTGATAGAGAGTGTCAGTGTGTGTCACAGAATGTCTGAGAGTGTCAGAGATTGTCAGAGAGTGATAGAGAGTGTCTGAGAGTTTCAGAGTGTGTCAGAGAGTGTCAGAGAGCGATAGAGAGTGAAAGAGAGTGTCATAGAGTGTCATTGAGTGATAGAGAGTGTCAGAGAGTGATAGAGAATGTCAGAGAGTGATAGAGAGTGTCAGTGATTGATAGAGAGTGTCAGAGAGTGATTAAGAGTGTCAGTGAGTGTCAGAGAGTGATAGAGAGTGTCTGAGAGTGTCTGAGAGTGTCAGAGAGTGTCAGAGAGTGTCAGAGAGTGTCAGAGAGTGTCTAAGAGTGTCAGAGAGTGTCAGAGAGCGATTGAGAGTGTCAGAGAGTGATAGAGAGTGATAGAGAGTGTCAGAGAGTGATAGAGAGTGATAGAGAGTGTCTGAGAGTGTCTGAGTGTCTGAGAGTGTCAGAGAGTGTCTGCGAGTGTCAGAGAGTGTCAGAGAGTGATAAAGAGTGATAAAGAGTGCTAGAGAGTGTCTGAGAGTGTCAGAGTGTGTCAGAGAGTGGTAGAGTGTGATAGAGAATGTCTGATAGGGTCAGAGAGTCATAGAGAGTGTCAGAGAGTGATTAAGAGTGTCAGAGAGTGATAGAGAGTGTCTGAGAGTGTCTGAGAGTGTCAGAGAGTGTCTGCGAGTGCCAGAGAGTGTCAGAGAGTGATAAAGAATGAGAGAGTGTCAGAGAGTGTCAGAGAGGGATAGAGAATGTCAGAAAGTGATAGAGAGTGATAGAGAGTCTCAGAGAGTGATAGAGTGTGATAGAGAGTGATAGAGAGTGTCAGAGTATGTCAGAGAGTGTCAGAGAGTGATAGAGAGTGATAGAGAGCGTCAGAGAGAGTCATAGAGTGACAGAGAGTGTCAGAGTGTGTCACAGAATGTCTGAGAGTGTCAGAGAGTGTCAGAGATTGATAAAGAGTGATAGATAGTGTCTGAGAGTATCAGAGTGTGTCAGAGAGTATCAGAGAGTGATGGAGAGTGATAGAGAGTGATAGAGAGCGTCAGAGATTGTCATAGAGTGACAGAGAGTGTCAGAGTGTGTCACAGAATGTCTGAGAGTGTCAGAGAGTGTCAGAGATTGATAAAGAGTGATAGATAGTGTCTGAGAGTATCAGAGTGTGTCAGAGAGTATCAGAGAGTGATGGAGAGTGATAGAGAGTGATAGAGAGTGTCATAGAGTGTCATTGAGTGATAGAGAGTGTCAGAGAGCGTCAGAGAGTGATCGAGAGTGTCAGAGAGTGTCTGAGAGCGTCAGAGAGCGTCAGAGAGTGTCAGAGAGTGTCAGAGAGTGTCTGAGAGCGTCAGAGAGAGTCTGAGAGCGTCAAAGAGCGTTTGTATGCGATAGAGAGTGATAGGGAGTGTCTGAGAGTGACAGAGAGTGTCTGAGAGTGTCAGAGACTGTCAGAGAGTGATAGAGAGTGTCATAGAGTGTCAGAGAGAGTTAGAGAGTGTCAGAGAGTGATAGAGAGTGTCTGAGAATGTCAGAGAGTGATATAGAGTGTCAGAGAGTTATAGAGAGTTTCTGAGAGTTTCAGAGAGTGACAGAGAGTTTCTGAGAGTGTCAGAGATTGTCAGAGAATGATCGAGTATGATAGAGAGTGACAGAGAGTGTCAGCGTGTGTCTGAGAGTGTCAGAGAGTGTTAGAGAGTGATAGAGAGCGTCAGAGAGTGTCATAGAGTGACAGAGAGTGTCAGAGTGTGTCACAGAATGTCTGAGAGTGTCAGAGAGTGTCAGAGATTGATAAAGAGTGATAGAGAGTGTCTGAGAGTGTCAGAGTGTGTCAGAGAGTATCAGTGAGTGATAGAGAGTGATAGAGAGTGTCAGAGAGTGTCATTGAGCGTTAGAGAGTGTCAGAGAGCGTCAGAGTGTGATCGAGAGTGTCAGAGAGTGATAGAGAGTGTCACAGAATGATAGAGAGTTTCAGAGTGTGATAGAGAGTGTCAGAGAGTGATTAAGAGTGTCAGAGAGTGAAAGAGAGTGTCTGAGAGCGTCTGAGGGTGTCAGAGAGTTTCTGAGAGTGTCAGAGTTTGTCAGAGAGTGTCAGAGAGTGATAAAGAGTGATAGAGAGTGTCAGAGAGTGTCAGAGAGTGATAGAGAATGTCAGAAAGTGATAGAGAGTGATAGAGAGTGTCAGAGAGTGTCAGAGAGTGTCAGAGAGTGTCTGAGAGCGTCAGAGAGAGTCTGAGAGCGTCAAAGAGCGTTTGTATGCGATAGAGAGTGATAGAGAGTGTCTGAGAGTGACAGAGAGTGTCTGAGAGTGTCAGAGAGTGACAGAGAGATTCTGAGAGTGTCAGAGAGTGTCAGAGAGTGATAGAGTGTGATAGAGTGTTATAGAGAGTGTCAGAGTATGTCAGAGAGTGTCAGAGAGTGATAGAGAGTGATAGAGAGCGTCAGAGAGTGTCACAGAATGTCTGAGAGTGTCAGAGAGTGTCAGAGATTGATAAAGAGTGATAGAGAGTGTCTGAGAGTATCAGAGTGTGTCAGAGAGTATCAGAGAGTGATAGAGAGTGATAGAGAGTTATAGAGAGTGTCATAGAGTGTCATTGAGTGATAGAGAGTGTCAGAGAGCGTCAGAGAGTGATCGAGAGTGTCAGTGAGTGTCTGAGAGCGTCAGAGAGCGTCAGAGAGTGTCAGAGAGTGTCAGAGAGTGTCTGAGAGCGTCAGAGAGAGTCTGAGAGCGTCAAAGAATGTTTGTATGCCATAGAGAGTGTCTGAGAGTGACAGAGAGTGTCTGAGAGTGTCAGAGAGTGATAGAGAGTGTCATAGAGTGTCAGAGAGAGTTAGAGAGTGTCAGAGAGTGATAGAGAGAGTCTGAGAATGTCAGAGAGTGATAGAGAGTTTCTGAGAGTTTCAGAGAGTGACAGAGAGTTTCTGAGAGTGTCAGAGATTGTCAGAGAAGGATCGAGTATGATAGAGAGTGATGGAGAGTGTCAGAGTGTGTCACATAGTGTCAGAGAGTGTTAGAGAGTGATAGAGTGCGTCAGAGAGTGTCATAGAGTGACAGAGAGTGTCAGAGTGTGTCACAGAATGTCTGAGAGTGTCAGAGAGTGTCAGAGATTGATAAAGAGTGATAGATAGTGTCTGAGAGTGATAGCGAGTTTCTGAGAGTTTCAGAGAGTGACAGAGAGTTTCTCAGAGTGTCAGAGATTGTCAGAGAATGATCGAGTATGATAGAGCGTGATAGAGAGTGTCAGAGTGTGTCAGAGAGTGTCAGAGAGTGTTAGAGAGTGATAGAGAGCGTCAGAGAGTGTCATAGAGTGACAGAGAGTGTCAGAGTGTGTCACAGAATGTCTGAGTGTGTCAGAGAGTATCAGAGAGTGATGGAGAGTGATAGAGAGTGATAGAGATTGATAGAGAGTGTCATTGAGTGATAGAGAGTGTCAGAGAGCGTCAGAGAGTGATCGAGAGTGTCAGAGAGTGTCTGAGAGCGTCAGAGAGCGTCAGAGTGTGTCAGAGAGTGTCTGAGAGCGTCAGAGAGAGTCTGAGAGCGTCAAAGAGCGTTTGTATGCGATAGAGAGTGATAGAGAGTGTCTGAGAGTGACAGAGAGTGTCTGAGAGTGTCAGAGAGTGACAGAGAGATTCTGAGAGTGATCGAGAGTGACAGAGAGTGATAGAGAATGTCAGAAAGTGATAGAGAGTGATAGAGAGTGTCAGAGAGTGTCAGAGAGTGTCAGAGAGTGTCTGAGAGCGTCAGAGAGTGTCTGAGAGCGTCAAAGAGCGTCTGTATGCGACAGAGAGTGATAGAGAGTGTCTGAGAGTGACAGAGAGTGTCTGAGAGTGTCAGAGAGTGACAGAGAGATTCTGAGAGTGTCAGAGAGTGTCAGAGAGTGATAGAGAGTGATAGCGAGTGATAGAGAGTGTCAGAGTATGTCAGAGAGTGTCAGAGAGTGATAGAGAGCGTCAGAGAGTGTCACAGAATGTCTGAGAGTGTCAGAGAGTGTCAGAGAGTATCAGAGAGTGATAGAGAGTGATAGAGAGTTATAGAGAGTGTCATAGAGTGTCATTGAGTGATAGAGAGTGTCAGAGAGTGTCAGAGAGTGATCGAGAGTGTCAGAGAGTGTCTGAGAGCGTCAGAGAGCGTCAGAGAGTGTCAGAGAGTCTGAGAGCGTCAAAGAACGTTTGTATGCGATAGAGAGTGATAGAGAGTGTCTGAGAGTGACAGAGAGTGGCTGAGAGTGTCAGAGACTGTCAGAGAGTGACAGAGAGTGTCAGAGAGTGATAGAGAGTGTTTGAGAATGTCAGAGAGTGATATAGAGTGTCAGAGAGTGATAGAGAGTTTCTGAGAGTTTCAGAGAGTGACAGAGAGTTTCTGAGAGTGTCAGAGATTGTCAGAGAAGGATCGAGTATGATAGAGAGTGATAGAGAGTGTCAGAGTGTGTCAGAGAGTGTCAGAGAGTGACAGAGAGTGTCAGAGTGTGTCACAGAATGTCTGAGAGTGTCAGAGAGTGTCAGAGATTGATAAAGAGTGATAGAGAGTGTCTGAGAGTGTCAGAGTGTGTCAGAGAGTATCAGTGAGTGATAGAGAGTGATAGAGAGTGTCAGAGAGTGTCATTGAGCGATAGAGAGTGTCAGAGAGCGTCAGAGAGTGATCGAGAGTGTCAGAGAGTGAAAGAGTGTGTCACAGAATGATAGAGAGTTTCAGAGTGTGATAGAGAGTGATAGAGAGAGTCAGAGAGTGATTAAGAGTATCAGAGAGTGATAGAGAGTGTCTGAGAGCGTCTGAGGGTGTCAGAGAGTTTCTGAGAGTGTCAGAGTTTGTCAGAGAGTGTCAGAGAGTGATAAAGAGTGATAAAGAGTGTCAGAGAGTGTCAGAGAGTGATAGAGAATGTCAGAAAGTGATAGAGAGTGATAGAGAGTGTCAGAGAGTGTCAGAGAGCGTCAGAGAGAGTCTGAGAGCGTCAAAGAGCGTTTGTATGTGATAGAGAGTGATAGAGAGTGTCTGAGAGTGACAGAGAGTGTCTGAGAGTGTCAGAGAGTGACAGAGAGTTTCTGAGAGTGTCAGAGAGTGTCAGAGAGTGATAGAGTGTGATAGAGAGTGATAGAGAGTGTCAGAGTATGTCAGAGAGTGTCAGAGAGTGATAGAGAGTGATAGAGAGTGTCAGAGAGTGTCAGAGAGCGTCAGAGAGAGTCTGAGAGCGTCAAAGAGCGTTTGTATGTGATAGAGAGCGATAGAGAGTGTCTGAGAGTGACAGAGAGTGTCTGAGAGTGTCAGAGAGTGACAGAGAGTTTCTGAGAGTGTCAGAGAGTGTCAGAGAGTGATAGAGTGTGATAGAGAGTGATAGAGAGTGTCAGAGAGTGTCAGAGAGTGATAGAGTGTGATAGAGAGTGATAGAGAGTGTCAGAGTATGTCAGAGAGTGTCAGAGAGTGATAGAGAGTGTCAGAGAGTGTCAGAGAGTGTCAGAGATTGATAAAGAGTGATAGAGAGTGTCTGAGAGTATCAGAGTGTGTCAGAGAGTATCAGAGAGTGATAGAGAGTGATAGAGAGTTATAGAGAGTGTCATAGAGTGTCATTGAGTGATAGAGAGTGTCAGAGAGCGTCAGAGAGTGATCGAGAGTGTCAGAGAGTGTCTGAGAGCATCAGAGAGCGTCAGAGAGTGTCAGAGAGTGTCAGAGAGTGTCTGAGAGCGTCAGAGAGAGTCTGAGAGCGTCAAAGAGCGTTTGTATGCGATAGAGAGTTACAGAGAGTGACAGAGAGTGACAGAGAGTGTCTGAGAGTGTCAGAGACTGTCAGAGAGTGATAGAGAGTGTCATAGAGTGTCAGAGAGAGTTAGAGGGTGTCAGAGAGTGATAGAGAGTGTCTGAGAATGTCAGAGAGTGATATAGAGTGTCAGAGAGTGATAGAGAGTTTCTGAGAGATTCTGAGAGTGACAGAGAGTTTCTGAGAGTGTCAGAGATTGTCAGAGAAGGATCGAGTATGATAAAGTGTGATAGAGAGTGTCAGAGTGTGTCAGAGAGTGTCAGAGAGCGTTAGAGAGTGATAGAGAGCGTCATAGAGTGATAGAGAGTGTCACAGAATGATAGAGAGTTTCAGAGTGTGATAGAGAGTGATAGAGAGTGTCAGAGAGTGATTAAGAGTGTCTGAGAGTGTCTGAGAGTGTCAGAGAGTGTCTGAGAGTGTCAGAGAGTGTCAGAGATTGATAAAGAGTGATAGAGAGTGTCAGAAAGTGATAGAGAGTGTCTGAGAATGTCAGAGAGTGATATAGAGTGTCAGAATGTGATAGAGAGTTTCTGAGAGATTCTGAGAGTGACAGAGAGTTTCTGAGAGTGTCAGAGATTGTCAGAGAAGGATCGAGTATGATAAAGTGTGATAGAGAGTGTCAGAGTGAGTCAGAGAGTGTCAGAGAGCGTTTGAGAGTGATAGAGAGTGTCAGAGAGTGATAGAGAGTGTCACAGAATGATAGAGAGTTTCAGAGTGTGATAGAGAGTGATAGAGAGTGTCAGAGAGTGATTAAGAGTGTCTGAGAGTGTCTGAGAGTGTCAGAGAGTGTCTGAGAGTGTCAGAGAGTGTCAGAGAGTGTCAGAGAGTGATAGAGAGTGTCAGAAAGTGATGGAGAGTGATAGATAGTGTCAGAGAGTGTCAGAGAATGACAGAGAGTGATAGGGAGTGTCAGAGAGTGTCATTGAGTGTCGGAGAGTGTCAGAGAGTTACAGAGAGTGACAGAGAGTGTCAGAGAGTGATAGAGAGTGTCACAGAATGATAGAGAGTTTCAGAGTGTGATAGAGAGTGATAGAGAGTGTCAGAGAGTGATTAAGAGTGTCAGAGAGTGATAGAGAGTGTCTGAGAGTGTCTGAGAGTGTCAGAGAGTGTCTGAGATTGTCAGAGAGTGTCAGAGAGTGATAAAGAGTGATAGAGAGTGTCTGAGAGTGTCAGAGAGTGTCAGAGTGTGTCCGAGAGTGTCAGAGAGTTACAGAGAGTTACAGAGAGTGACAGAGAGTGTCAGAGAGTGATAGAGAGTGTCAGAAAGTGATAGAGAGTGTCAGAGAATTTTAGAGAGTGATAGAGTGTGATAGAGAGTGTCAGAGTGTGTCAGAGTGTATCAGAGAGTGATAGAGAGTGATAGACAGCGTCAGAGAGTGTCATAGATTGATAGAGAGTGTCAGAGTGTGTCACAGAATGTCTGAGAGTGTCAGAGATTGTCAGAGAGTGACAGAGAGTGTCTGAGAGTTTCAGAGTGTGTCAGAGAGTGTCAGAGAGTGTCAGAGAGCGATAGAGAGTGAAAGAGAGTGTCATAGAGTGTCATTGAGTGATAGAGAGTGTCAGAGAGTGATCGAGAGGCTCAGAGAGTGATAGAGAGTGTCAGAGCGTGTCAGAGAATGATAGAGAGTGATAGGGCGTGTCACAGAGTGTCATTGAGTGTCCGAGAGTGTCAGAGAGTTACAGAGAGTTACAGAGAGTGACAGAGAGTGTCAGAGAGTGATAGAGAGTGTCAGAAAGTGATAGAGAGTGTCAGAGAATTTTAGAGAGTGATAGAGTGTGATAGAGAGTGTCAGAGTGTGTCAGAGTGTATCAGAGAGTGATAGAGAGTGATAGAGAGCGTCAGAGAGTGTCATAGATTGATAGAGAGTGTCAGAGTGTGTCACAGAATGTCTGAGAGTGTCAGAGATTGTCAGAGAGTGACAGAGAGTGTCTGAGAGTTTCAGAGTGTGTCAGAGAGTGTCAGAGAGTGTCAGAGAGCGATAGAGAGTGAAAGAGAGTGTCATAGAGTGTCATTGAGTGATAGAGAGTGTCAGAGAGTGATCGAGAGGCTCAGAGAGTGATAGAGAGTGTCAGAGCGTGTCAGAGAATGATAGAGAGTGATAGGGCGTGTCACAGAGTGTCATTGAGTGTCCGAGAGTGTCAGAGAGTTACAGAGAGTTACAGAGAGTGACAGAGAGCTACAGAGAGTTACAGAGAGTGATAGAGAGTGTCAGAAAGTGATAGAGAGTGTCAGAGCGTTTCAGAGAGTGATAGAGCGTGATAGAGAGTGTCAGAGTGTGTCAGAGTGTGTCAGAGAGTGATAGAGAGTGACAGAGAGCGTCAGAGAGTGTCATAGATTGATAGAGAGTGTCAGAGTGTGTCACAGAATGTCTGAGAGTGTCAGAGAGTGATAGAGAGTGTCTGAGAGTTTCAGAGTGTGTCAGAGAGTGTCAGAGAGCGATAGAGAGTGAAAGAGAGTGTCATAGAGTGTCATTGAGTGATAGAGAGTGTCAGAGAGTGATAGAGAGTGTCAGAGAGTGTCAGAGAGTGTCAGAGAGTGTCTGAGAGCGTCAGAGAGAGTCTGAGAGCGTCAAAGAGCGTTTGTATGCGACAGAGAGTGATAGAGAGTGTCTGAGAGTGACAGAGAGTGTCTGAGAGTGTCAGAGAGTGACAGAGAGTGTCTGAGAATGTCAGAGAGTGATAGAGAGTTTCTGAGAGTTTCAGAGAGTGACAGAGAGTTTCTGAGAGTGTCAGAGATTGTCAGAGAAGGATCGAGTATGATAAAGAGTGATAGAGAGTGTCAGAGTGTGTCAGAGAGTGTCAGAGAGTGTTAGAGAGTGATAGAGAGCGTCAGAGAGTGTCATAGAGTGACAGAGAGTGTCAGAGTGTGTCACAGAATGTCTGAGAGTGTCAGAGAGTGTCAGAGATTGATAAAGAGTGATAGATAGTGTCTGAGAGTATCAGAGTGTGTCAGAGAGTATCAGAGAGTGATGGAGAGTGATAGAGAGTGATAGAGAGTGTCATCGAGTGTCATTGAGTGATAGAGAGTGTCAGAGAGCGTCAGAGAGTGATCGAGAGTGTCAGAGAGTGTCTGAGAGCGTCAGAGAGCGTCAGAGAGTGTCAGAGAGTGTCTGAGAGCGTCAGAAAGAGTCTGAGAGCGTCAAAGAGCGTTTGTATGCGATAGAGAGTGATAGGGAGTGTCTGAGAGTGACAGAGAGTGGCTGAGAGTGTCAGAGACTGTCAGAGAGTGATAGAGAGTGTCATAGAGTGTCAGAGAGAGTTAGAGAGTGTCAGAGAGTGATAGAGAGTGTCTGAGAATGTCAGAGAGTGATATAGAGTGTCAGAGAGTGATAGAGAGTTTCTGAGAGTTTCAGAGAGTGACAGTGAGTTTCTGAGAGTGTCAGAGATTGTCAGAGAATGATCGAGTATGATAGAGCGTGATAGAGAGTGTCAGAGTGTGTCAGAGAGTGTCAGAGAGTGTTAGAGAGTGATAGAGAGCGTCAGAGAGTGTCATAGAGTGACAGAGTGTCAGCGTGTGTCACAGAATGTCTGAGAGTGTCAGAGAGTGTCAGAGATTGATAAAGAGTGATAGAGAGTGTCTGAGAGTGTCAGAGTGTGTCAGAGAGTATCAGTGAGTGATAGACAGTGATAGAGAGTGTCAGAGAGTGTCATTGAGCGAAAGAGAGTGTCAGAGAGCGTCAGAGAGTGATCGAGAGTGTCAGAGAGTGATAGAGAGTGTCACAGAATGATAGAGAGTTTCAGACTGTGATAGAGAGTGATAGGGAGTGTCAGAGAGTGATTAAGAGTGTCAGAGAGTGATAGAGAGTGTCTGAGAGCGTCTGAGGGTGTCAGAGAGTTTCTGAGAGTGTCAGAGTTTGTCAGAGAGTGTCAGAGAGTGATAAAGAGTGATAGAGAGTGTCAGAGAGTGTCAGAGAGTGATAGAGAATGTCAGAAAGTGATAGAGAGTGATAGAGAGTGTCAGAGAGTGTCAGAGAGTGTCAGAGAGTGTCTGAGAGCGTCAGAGAGAGTCTGAGAGCGTCAAAGAGCGTCTGTATGCGACAGAGAGTGATAGAGAGTGTCTGAGAGTGACAGAGAGTGTCTGAGAGTGTCAGAGAGTGACAGAGAGATTCTGAGAGTGTCAGAGAGTGTCAGAGATTGATAAAGAGTGTTAGAGAGTGTCTGAGAGTATCAGAGTGTGTCAGAGAGTATCAGAGAGTGATAGAGAGTGATAGAGAGTTATAGAGAGTGTCATAGAGTGTCATTGAGTGATAGAGAGTGTCAGAGAGCGTCAGAGAGTGATCGAGAGTGTCAGAGAGTGTCTGAGAGCGTCAGAGAGCGTCAGAGAGTGTCAGAGAGTGTCAGAGAGTGTCAGAGACTGTCAGAGAGTGATAGAGAGTGTCAGAGAGTGATAGAGAGTGTTTGAGAATGTCAGAGAGTGATATAGAGTGTCAGAGAGTGATAGAGAGTTTCTGAGAGTTTCAGAGAGTGACAGAGAGTTTCTGAGAGTGTCAGAGATTGTCAGAGAAGGATCGAGTATGATAAAGAGTGATAGAGAGTGTCTGAGAGTGTCAGAGTGTGTCAGAGAGTATCAGTGAGTGATAGAGAGTGATAGAGAGTGTCAGAGAGTGTCATTGAGCGATAGAGAGTGTCAGAGAGCGTCAGAGAGTGATCGAGAGTGTCAGAGAGTGAAAGAGAGTGTCACAGAATGATAGAGAGTTTCAGAGTGTGATAGAGAGTGATAGAGAGAGTCAGAGAGTGATTAAGAGTGTCAGAGAGCGATAGAGAGTGTCTGAGAGCGTCTGAGGGTGTCAGAGAGTTTCTGAGAGTGTCAGAGTTTGTCAGAGTGTGTCAGAGAGTGATAAAGAGTGATAGAGAGTGTCAGAGAGTGTCAGAGAGTGATAGAGAATGTCAGAAAGTGATAGAGAGTGACAGAGAGTGTCTGAGAGTGTCAGAGAGTGACAGAGAGTGACAGAGAGTTTCTGAGAGTGTCAGAGAGTGTCAGAGAGTGATAGAGTGTGATAGAGAGTGATAGAGAGTCTCAGAGTATGTCAGAGAGTGATAGAGAGTGATAGAGAGTGATAGAGAGCATCAGAGAGGGTCACGGAATGTCTGAGAGTGTCAGAGAGTGTCAGAGATTGATAAAGAGTGATAGAGAGTGTCTGAGAGTATCAGAGTGTGTCAGAGAGTATCAGAGAGTGATAGAGAGTGTCATAGAGTGTCATTGAGTGATAGAGAGTGTCAGAGAGCGTCAGAGAGTGATCGAGAGTGTCAGAGAGTGTCTGAGAGCGTCAGAGAGCGTCAGAGAGTGTCAGAGAGTGTCAGAGAGTGTCTGAGAGCGTCAGAGAGAGTCTGAGAACATCAAAGAGCGTTTGTATGCGATAGAGAGTGATAGAGAGTGTCTGAGAGTGACAGAGAGTGTCTGAGAGTGTCAGAGACTGTCAGAGAGTGATATAGAGTGTCAGAAAGTGATAGAGAGTGATAGAGAGTGTCAGTGAGTGTCAGAGAGTGTCAGAGAGTGTTAGAGAGCTTCAGAGAGTGAAAGAGAGTGTCATAGTGTGATAGAGAGTGTCAGAGAGTGATAGAGAGTGTCTGAGAGTGATCGAGAGTGCCTGAGAGTGTCAGAGAGTGTCAGAGAGTGTCATAGAGTGATAGAGAGTGATTGAGTGTGTCAGAGAGTGTCAGCGAGCGATAGAGAGTGTCAGAGAGAGTTAGAGAGTGTCAGAGAGTGATAGAGAGTGTCTGAGAATGTCAGAGAGTGATATAGAGTGTCAGAGAGTGATAGAGAGTTTCTGTGAGATTCAGAGAGTGTCAGAGAGTTTCTGAGAGTGTCAGAGATTGTCAGAGAAGGATCGAGTATGATAGAGAGTGATAGAGAGTGTCAGAGTGTGTCAGAGAGTGTCAGAGAGCGTTAGAGAGTGATAGAGAGCGTCAGAGAGTGATAGAGAGTGTCACAGCATGATAGAGAGTTTCAGAGTGTGATAGAGAGTGATAGAGAGTGTCTGAGAGTGTCTGTGAGTGTCAGTGTGTGTCTGAGAATGTCAGAGTGTGATAGAGAGTGTCAGAGAGTGATAGAGAGTGTCTGAGAGTGATCGAGAGTGTCTGAGAGTGTCAGAGAGTGTCAGAGAGTGTCATAGAGTGATAGAGAGTGATTGAGTGTGTCAGAGAGTGTCAGAGAGCGTTAGAGAGTGTCAGAGAGAGTTAGAGAGTGTCAGAGAGTGATGGAGAGTGTCTGAGAATGTCAGAGAGTGATATAGAGTGTCAGAGAGTGATAGAGAGTTTCTGAGAGATTCAGAGAGTGACAGAGAGTTTCTGAGAGTGTCAGAGATTGTCAGAGAAGGATCGAGTATGATAGAGAGTGATAGAGAGTGTCAGAGTGTGTCAGAGAGTGTCAGAGAGCGTTAGAGAGTGATAGAGAGCGTCAGAGAGTGATAGAGAGTGTCACAGAATGATAGAGAGTTTCAGAGTGTGATAGAGAGTGATAGAGAGTGTCAGAGAGTGATTAAGAGTGTCTGAGAGTGTCTGAGAGTGTCAGAGAGTGTCTGAGAGTGTCAGAGAGTGATAGGGAGTGATAGAGAGTGTCAGAGAGTGATAGAGAGTGTCAGAAAGTGATGGAGAGTGATAGATAGTGTCAGAGAGTGTCAGAGAATGACAGAGAGTGATAGGGAGTGTCAGAGAGTGTCATTGAGTGTCCGAGAGTGTCAGAGAGTTACAGAGAGTGACAGAGAGTGTCAGAGAGTGATAGAGAGTGTCACAGAATGATAGAGAGTTTCAGAGTGTGATAGAGAGTGATAGAGAGTGTCAGAGAGTGATTAAGAGTGTCAGAGAGTGATTATGAGTGTCTGAGAGTGTCAGCGAGTGTCTGAGATTGTCAGAGAGTGTCAGAGAGTGATAAAGAGTGATCAAGAGTGTCTGAGAGTGTCAGAGAGTGTCAGAGTGTGTCCGAGAGTGTCAGAGAGTTACAGAGAGTTGCAGAGAGTGACAGAGAGTGTCAGAGAGTGATAGAGAGTGTCAGAAAGTGATAGAGAGTGTCAGAGAATTTTAGAGAGTGATAGAGTGTGATAGAGAGTGTCAGAGTGTGTCAGAGTGTATCAGAGAGTGATAGAGAGTGATAGAGCGCGTCAGAGAGTGTCATAGATTGATAGAGAGTGTCAGAGTGTGTCACAGAATGTCTGAGAGTGTCAGAGATTGTCAGAGAGTGACAGAGAGTGTCTGAGAGTTTCAGAGTGTGTCAGAGAGAGTCAGAGAGCGATAGAGAGTGAAAGAGAGTGTCATAGAGTGTCATTGAGTGATAGAGAGTGTCAGAGAGTGATAGAGAGTGTCAGAAAGTGATGGAGAGTGATAGATAGTGTCAGAGAGTGTCAGAGAATGACAGAGAGTGATAGGGAGTGTCAGAAAGTGTCATTGAGTGTCCGAGAGTGTCAGAGAGTTACAGAGAGTGACAGAGAGTGTCAGAGAGTGATAGAGAGTGTCACAGAATGATAGAGAGTTTCAGAGTGTGATAGAGAGTGATAGAGAGTGTCAGAGAGTGATTAAGAGTGTCTGAGAGTGTCTGAGAGTGTCAGAGAGTGTCTGAGATTGTCAGAGAGTGTCAGAGAGTGATAAAGAGTGATAGAGAGTGTCTGAGAGTGTCAGAGAGTGTCAGAGTGTGTCCGAGAGTGTCAGAGAGTTACAGAGAGTTACAGAGAGTGACAGCGAGTGTCAGAGAGCGATAGAGAGTGATAGAGAGTGTCAGAGAGTGATTAAGAGTGTCTGAGAGTGTCTGAGAGTTTCAGAGAGCGTCAGAGAGTGTCATAGATTGATAGAGAGTGTCAGAGTGTGTCACAGAATGTCTGAGAGTGTCAGAGATTGTCAGAGAGTGACAGAGAGTGTCTGAGAGTTTCAGAGTGTGTCAGAGAGTGTCAGAGAGTGTCAGAGAGCGATAGAGAGTGAAAGAGAGTGTCATAGAGTGTCATTGAGTGATAGAGAGTGTCAGAGAGTGATCGAGAGTGTCAGAGAGTGATAGAGAGTGTCAGAGCGTGTCAGAGAATGATAGAGAGTGATAGGGCGTGTCAGAGAGTGTCATTGAGTGTCCGAGAGTGTCAGAGAGTTACAGAGAGTTACAGAGAGTGACAGAGAGTGTCAGAGAGTGATAGAGAGTGTCAGAAAGTGATAGAGAGTGTCAGAAAGTGATGGAGAGTGATAGATAGTGTCAGAGAGTGTCAGAGAATGACAGAGAGTGATAGGGAGTGTCAGAAAGTGTCATTGAGTGTCCGAGAGTGTCAGAGAGTTACAGAGAGTGACAGAGAGTGTCAGAGAGTGATAGAGAGTGTCACAGAATGATAGAGAGTTTCAGAGTGTGATAGAGAGTGATAGAGAGTGTCAGAGAGTGATTAAGAGTGTCTGAGAGTGTCTGAGAGTGTCAGAGAGTGTCTGAGATTGTCAGAGAGTGTCAGAGAGTGATAAAGAGTGATAGAGAGTGTCTGAGAGTGTCAGAGAGTGTCAGAGTGTGTCCGAGAGTGTCAGAGAGTTACAGAGAGTTACAGAGAGTGACAGCGAGTGTCAGAGAGTGATAGAGAGTGTCAGAAAGTGATAGAGAGTGTCAGAGCGTTTCAGAGAGTGATAGAGTGTGATAGAGAGTGTCAGAGTGTGTCAGAGTGTGTCAGAGAGTGATAGAGAGTGATAGAGAGCGTCAGAGAGTGTCATAGATTGATAGAGAGTGTCAGAGTGTGTCACAGAATGTCTGAGAGTGTCAGAGATTGTCAGAGAGTGACAGAGAGTGTCTGAGAGTTTCAGAGTGTGTCAGAGAGTGTCAGAGAGTGTCAGAGAGCGATAGAGAGTGAAAGAGAGTGTCATAGAGTGTCATTGAGTGATAGAGAGTGTCAGAGAGTGATCGAGAGTGTCAGAGAGTGATAGAGAGTGTCAGAGCGTGTCAGAGAATGATAGAGAGTGATAGGGCGTGTCAGAGAGTGTCATTGAGTGTCCGAGAGTGTCAGAGAGTTACAGAGAGTTACAGAGAGTGACAGAGAGTGTCAGAGAGTGATAGAGAGTGTCAGAAAGTGATAGAGAGTGTCAGAGCGTTTCAGAGAGTGATAGAGCGTGATAGAGAGTGTCAGAGTGTGTCAGAGTGTGTCAGAGAGTGATAGAGAGTGACAGAGAGCGTCAGAGAGTGTCATAGATTGATAGAGAGTGTCAGAGTGTGTCACAGAATGTCTGAGAGTGTCAGAGATTGTCAGAGAGTGACAGAGAGTGTCTGAGAGTTTCAGAGTGTGTCAGAGAGTGTCAGAGAGTGTCAGAGAGCGATAGAGAGTGGAAGAGAGTGTCATAGAGCGTCATTGAGTGATAGAGAGTGTCAGAGAGTGATCGAGAGTGTCAGAGAGTGATAGAGAGTGTCAGAGCGTGTCAGAGAATGATAGAGAGTGATAGGGCGTGTCAGAGAGTGTCATTGAGTGTCCGAGAGTGTCAGAGAGTGACAGAGAGTGACAGAGAGTGTCAGAGAGTGATAGAGAGTGTCAGAAAGTGATAGAGAGTGTCAGAGCGTTTCAGAGAGTGATAGAGCGTGATAGAGAGTGTCAGAGTGTGTCAGAGTGTGTCAGAGAGTGATAGAGAGTGACAGAGAGCGTCAGAGAGTGTCATAGATTGATAGAGAGTGTCAGAGTGTGTCACAGAATGTCTGAGAGTGTCAGAGAGTGATAGAGAGTGTCTGAGAGTTTCAGAGTGTGTCAGAGAGTGTCAGAGAGCGATAGAGAGTGAAAGAGAGTGTCATAGAGTGTCATTGAGTGATAGAGAGTGTCAGAGAGTGATCGAGATTGTCAGAGAGTGATAGAGAGTGTCAGCGATTGACAGAGAGTGTCAGAGAGTGATTAAGAGTGTCAGTGAGTGTCAGAGAGTGATACAGAGTGATAGAGAGTGTCTGAGAGTGTCTGAGAGTTTCTGAGAGTGTCAGAGAGTGTCAGAGAGTGTCAGAGAGCGATTGAGAGTGTCAGAGAGTGATAGAGAGTGCCTGAGAGTGTCTGAGAGTGTAAGAGAGTGTCTGCCAGTGTCAGAGAGTGTCAGAGAGTGATAAAGAGTGATAGAGAGTGTCTGAGATTGTCAGAGAGTGTCAGAGTGTGTCAGAGAGTGTCAGAGAGTGATCGAGAGTGATAGAGAGTGTCAGAGAGTGGCATTGAGTGATAGAGAGTGTCAGAGAGTTTCCGAGAGTGATAGAGAGTGTCAGAGGGTGTCAGAGAGTGTCTAAGAGTGTCAGAGAGTGATTAAGAGTGTCTGAGAGTGTCTGAGAGTGTCTGAGAGTGTCAGAGAGTGTCAGAGAGTGTCTGAGAGTGTCAGAGAGTGATAGGGAGTGAGAGAGAGTGTCAGAGAGTGTCAGAGAGTGATAGAGAGTGTCAGAAAGTGATGGAGAGTGATAGATAGTGTCAGAGAGTGTCAGAGAATGACAGAGAGTGATAGGGAGTGTCAGAGAGTGTCATTGAGTGTCCGAGAGTGTCAGAGAGTTACAGAGAGTGACAGAGAGTGTCAGAGAGTGATAGAGAGTGTCACAGAATGATAGAGATTTTGAGAGTGTGATAGAGAGTGATAGAGAGTGTCAGAGAGTGATTAAGAGTGTCAGAGAGTGATTATGAGTGTCTGAGAGTGTCTGAGAGTGTCAGAGAGTGTCAGAGAGTGTCAGAGAGTGATAAAGAGTGATCGAGAGTGTCTGAGAGTGTCAGAGAGTGTCAGAGCGTGTCCGAGAGTGTCAGAGAGTTACAGAGAGTTACAGAGAGTGACAGAGAGTGTCAGAGAGTGATAGAGAGTGTCAGAAAGTGATAGAGAGTGTCAGAGAATTTTAGAGAGTGATAGAGTGTGATGGAGAGTGTCAGAGTGTGTCAGAGTGTATCAGAGAGTGATAGAGAGTGATAGAGAGCGTCAGAGAGTGTCATAGATTGATAGAGAGTGTCAGAGTGTGTCACAGAATGTCTGAGAGTGTCAGAGATTGTCAGAGAGTGACAGAGAGTTTCTGAGAGTTTCAGAGAGTGTCAGAGAGTGTCAGAGAGCGATAGAGAGTGAAAGAGAGTGTCATAGAGTGTCATTGAGTGTCCGAGAGTGTCAGAGAGTTACAGAGAGTTACAGAGAGTGACAGAGAGTGTCAGAGAGTGATAGAGAGTGTCAGAAAGTGATAGAGAGTGTCAGAGCGTTTCAGAGAGTGATAGAGCGTGATAGAGAGTGTCAGAGTGTGTCAGAGTGTGTCAGAGAGTGATAGAGAGTGACAGAGAGCGTCAGAGAGTGTCATAGATTGATAGAGAGTGTCAGAGTGTGTCACAGAATGTCTGAGAGTGTCAGAGAGTGATAGAGAGTGTCTGAGAGTTTCAGAGTGTGTCAGAGAGTGTCAGAGAGCGATAGAGAGTGAAAGAGAGTGTCATAGAGTGAAAGAGAGTGTCATAGAGTGTCATTGAGTGATAGAGAGTGTCAGAGAGTGATCGAGAGTGTCAGAGAGTGATAGAGAGTGTCAGAGCGTGTCAGAGAATGATAGAGAGTGATAGGGCGTGTCAGAGAGTGTCATTGAGTGTCCGAGAGTGTCAGAGAGCTACAGAGAGTTACAGAGAGTGATAGAGAGTGTCAGAAAGTGATAGAGAGTGTCAGAGCGTTTCAGAGAGTGATAGAGCGTGATAGAGAGTGTCAGAGTGTGTCAGAGTGTGTCAGAGAGTGATAGAGAGTGACAGAGAGCGTCAGAGAGTGTCATAGATTGATAGAGAGTGTCAGAGTGTGTCACAGAATGTCTGAGAGTGTCAGAGAGTGATAGAGAGTGTCTGAGAGTTTCAGAGTGTGTCAGAGAGTGTCAGAGAGCGATAGAGAGTGAAAGAGAGTGTCATAGAGTGTCATTGAGTGATAGAGAGTGTCAGAGAGTGATCGAGAGTGTCAGAGAGTGATAGAGAGTGTCAGTGATTGACAGAGAGTGTCAGAGAGTGATTAAGAGTGTCAGTGAGTGTCAGAGAGTGATGGAAAGTGATAGAGAGTGTCTGAGAGTGTCTGAGAGTTTCTGAGAGTGTCAGAGAGTGTCAGAGAGTGTCAGAGAGCGATTGAGAGTGTCAGAGAGTGATAGAGAGTGCCTGAGAGTGTCTGAGAGTGTAAGACAGTGTCTGCCAGTGTCAGAGAGTGTCAGAGAGTGATAAAGAGTGATAGAGAGTGTCTGAGATTGTCAGAGAGTGTCAGAGTGTGTCAGAGAGTGTCAGAGAGTGATCGAGAGTGATAGAGAGTGTCAGAGAGTGGTATTGAGTGATAGAGAGTGTCAGAGAGTTTCCGAGAGTGATAGAGAGTGTCAGAGAGTGTCAGAGAGTGTCTAAGAGTGTCAGAGAGTGATTAAGAGTGTCTAAGAGTGTCAGAGAGTGATTAAGAGTGTCTGAGAGTGTCTGAGAGTGCCTGAGAGTGTCAGAGAGTGTCTGAGAGTGTCAGAGAGTGATAGGGAGTGATAGAGAGTGTCAGAGAGTGATAGAGAGTGTCAGAAAGTGATGGAGAGTGATAGATAGTGTCAGAGAGTGTCAGAGAATGACAGAGAGTGATAGGGAGTGTCAGAGAGTGTCATTGAGTGCCCGAGAGTGTCAGAGAGTTACAGAGAGTGACAGCGAGTGTCAGAGAGTGATAGAGAGTGTCACAGAATGATAGAGAGTTTCAGAGTGTGATAGAGAGTGATAGAGAGTGTCAGAGAGTGATTAAGAGTGTCTGAGAGTGTCTGAGAGTGTCAGAGAGTGTCTGAGATTGTCAGAGAGTGTCAGAGAGTGATAAAGAGTGATAGAGAGTGTCTGAGAGTGTCAGAGAGTGTCAGAGTGTGTCCGAGAGTGTCAGAGAGTTACAGAGAGTTACAGAGAGTGACAGAGAGTGTCAGAGAGTGATAGAGAGTGTCAGAAAGTGATAGAGAGTGTCAGAGCGTTTCAGAGAGTGATAGAGTGTGATAGAGAGTGTCAGAGTGTGTCAGAGTGTGTCAGAGAGTGATAGAGAGCGTCAGAGAGTGTCATAGATTGATAGAGAGTGTCAGAGTGTGTCACAGAATGTCTGAGAGTGTCAGAGATTGTCAGAGAGTGACAGAGAGTGTCTGAGAGTTTCAGAGTGTGTCAGAGAGTGTCAGAGAGCGATAGAGAGTGAAAGAGAGTGTCATAGAGTGTCATTGAGTGATAGAGAGTGTCAGAGAGTGATCGAGAGTGTCAGAGAGTGATAGAGAGTGTCAGAGCGTGTCAGAGAATGATAGAGAGTGATAGGGCGTGTCAGAGAGTGTCATTGAGTGTCCGAGAGTGTCAGAGTGTTACAGAGAGTTACAGACAGTGACAGAGAGTGTCAGAGAGTGATAGAGAGTGTCAGAAAGTGATAGAGAGTGTCAGAGCGTTTCAGAGAGTGATAGAGCGTGATAGAGAGTGTCAGAGTGTGTCAGAGTGTGTCAGAGAGTGATAGAGAGTGACAGAGAGCGTCAGAGAGTGTCATAGATTGATAGAGAGTGTCAGAGTGTGTCACAGAATGTCTGAGAGTGTCAGAGAGTGATAGAGAGTGTCTGAGAGTGATAGAGAGTGTCAGTGATTGACAGAGAGTGTCAGAGAGTGATTAAGAGTGTCAGTGAGTGTCAGAGAGTGATAGAGAGTGACAGAGAGTGTCTGAGAGTGTCTGAGAGTTTCTGAGAGTGTCAGAGAGTGTCAGAGAGTGTCAGAGTGTGTCAGAGTGTGTCAGAGAGTGATAGAGAGTGACAGAGAGCGTCACAGAGTGTCATAGATTGATAGAGAGTGTCAGAGTGTGTCACAGAATGTCTGAGAGTGTCAGAGAGTGATAGAGAGTGTCTGAGAGTTTCAGAGTGTGTCAGAGAGTGTCAGAGAGCGATAGAGAGTGAAAGAGAGTGTCATAGAGTGTCATTGAGTGATAGAGAGTGGCAGAGAGTGATCGAGAGTGTCAGAGAGTGATAGAGAGTGTCAGTGATTGACAGAGAGTGTCAGAGAGTGATTAAGAGTGTCAGAGAGTGGCATTGAGTGATAGAGAGTGTCAGAGAGTTTCCGAGAGTGATAGAGAGTGTTAGAGAGTGTCAGAGAGTGTCAGAGAGTGTCTAAGGGTGTCAGAGAGTGTCAGAGAGCGATTGAGAGTGTCAGAGAGTGATAGAGAGTGATAGAGAGTATCATTGAGCGGTAGAGAGTGTCAGAGAGCGTCAGAGAGTGATCGAGAGTGTCAAAGAGTGATAGAGAGTGTCACAGAATGATAGAGAGTTTCAGAGTGTGATAGAGAGTGATAGAGAGTGTCAGAGAGTGAATAAGAGTGTCTGAGAGTGTCTGAGAGTGTCAGAGAGTGTCTGAGAGTGTCAGAGAGTGATAAAGAGTGATAGAGAGTTTCTGAGAGTGTCAGGGAGTGTCAGAGTGTGTCAGAGAGTGTCAGAGAGTGATAGGGAGTGATAGAGAGTGACAGATAGTGTCAGAGAGTGATAGAGAGTGTCAGAAAGTGATGGAGAGTGATAGATAGTGTCAGAGCGTGTCGGAGAATGATAGAGAGTGATCGGGAGTGTCAGAGAGTGTCAGAGAGTGATAAAGAGTGATAAAGAGTGCTAGAGAGTGTCTGAGAGTGTCAGAGAGTGTCAGAGTGTGTCAGAGAGTGGCAGAGAGTGATAGCAAATGTCTGATAGTGTCAGAGAGTGTCAGAGAGTGATAGAGAGTGTCAGAGAGTGATTAAGAGTGTCAGAGAGTAATAGAGAGTGTCTGAGAGTGTCTGAGAGTGTCAGAGAGTGTCAGAGAGTGTCTGCGAGTGTCAGAGAGTGTCAGAGAGTGTCAGAGAGTGTCTGCGAGTGTCAGAGAGTGTCAGAGAGTGATAAAGAGTGATAGAGAGTGTCAGAGAGTGTCAGAGAGTGATAAAGAGTGATAAAGAGTGATAGAGAGTGTCTGAGAGTGTCAGAGAGTGTCAGCGAGTGTCAGCGAGTGTCAGCGAGTGTCAGAGAGTGATAAAGAGTGATAAAGAGTGATAGAGAGTGTCTGCGAGTGTCTGCGAGTGTCAGAGAGTGTCAGCGAGTGTCAGCGAGTGTCAGAGAGTGTCAGAGAGTGATAAAGAGTGCTAGAGAGTGTCTGAGAGTGGCAGAGAGTGTCAGAGTGTGTCAGAGAGTGGCCGAGAGTGATAGAGAATGTCTGATAGTGTCAGAGAGTGATAGAGAGTGTCAGAGAGTGATAGAGAGTGTCAGAGAGTGATAGAGACTGTCTGAGAGTGTCTGAGAATGTCTGAGAGTGTCAGAGAGTGTCTGCGAGTGTCAGAGAGTGTCAGAGAGTGATAAAGAGTGATAGAGAGTGTCAGAGAGTGTCAGAGAGTGATAGAGAGTGATAGAGAGCGTCAGAGAGTGTCATAGAGTGACAGAGAGTGTCAGAGTGTGTCACAGAATGTCTGAGAGTGTCAGAGAGTGTCAGAGATTGATAAAGAGTGATAGAGAGTGTCTGAGAGTATCAGAGTGTGTCAGAGAGTATCAGAGAGTGATAGAGAGTGATAGAGAGTGTCATAGAGTGTCATTGAGTGATAGAGAGCGTCAGAGAGTGGTCGAGAGTGTCAGAGAGTGTCTGAGAGCGTCAGAGAGCGTCAGAGCGCGTCAGAGAGTGTCAGAGAGTGTCTGAGAGTGTCTGAGAGTGTCAGAGAGAGTCTGAGAGCGTCAAAGAGCGTTTGTATGCGATAGAGAGTGATATGGAGTGTCTGAGAGTGACAGAGAGATTCTGAGAGTGTCAGAGACTGTCATAGATTGATAGAGAGTGTCATCGAGAGTGAGAGAGTGTTAGAGAGTGTCAGAGAGTGATAGAGAGTGTCTGAGAATGTCAGAGAGTGATATAGAGTGTCAAAGAGTGATAGAGAGTTTCTGAGAGTTTCAGAGAGTGACAGAGAGTTTCTGAGAGTGTCAGAGATTATCAGAGAATGATCGAGTATGATAGAGAGTGATAGAGAGTGTCAGAGTGTGTCAGAGAGTGTCAGAGAGTGTCAGAGAGTGTTAGAGAGTGATAGAGAGTGTCAGAGTGTGTCACAGAATGTCTGATAGTGTCAGAGAGTGTCAGAGATTGATAAAGAGTGTTAGAGAGTGTCTGAGAGTGTCAGAGAGTGTCAGAGAGTATCAGTGAGTGATAGAGAGTGATAGAGAGTGTCAGAGAGTGTCATTGAGCGATAGAGAGTGTCAGAGAGCGTCAGAGAGCGATTGAGAGTGTCAGAGAGTGATAGAGAGTGTCACAGAAAGATGGAGAGTTTCAGAGTGTGATAGAGAGTGATAGAGAGTGTCAGAGAGTGATTAAGAGTGTCTGAGAGTGTCTGAGAGTATCAGAAAGTGTCAGAGAGTGTCAGAGAGTGTCAGAGTGTGTCAGAGAGTGTCAGAGAGTGATAGGGAGTGATAGAGAGTGTCAGAGAGTGTCAGAGAGTGATAGAGAGTGTCAGAAAGTGATGGAGAGTGATAGAGATTGCCTGAGAGTGTCTGAGAGTGTAAGAGAGTGTCTGCGAGAGTCAGAGAGTGATAGAGAGTGATAGAGAGTGTCAGAGAGTGATAGAGAGTGATAGAGAGTGAGAGAGAGTGTCTGAGAGTGTCTGAGAGTGTCAGAGAGTGTCAGAGAGTGTCAGAGAGAGTCAGAGAGCGATTGAGAGTGTCAGAGAATGATAGAGAGTGATAGAGAGTGCCTGAGAGTGTCTGAGAGTGTAAGAGAGTGTCTGCGAGTGTCAGAGAGTGTCAGAGAGTGATAGAGTGTGTCAGAGAGTGATAGAGAGTGTCTGAGAGTGTCTGAGAGTGTCTGAGAGTGTCAGAGAGTGTCTGCGAGTGTCAGAGAGTGTCAGAGAGTGATAAAGAGTGATAAAGAGTGATAGAGAGTGTCTGAGAGTGTCAGAGAGTGTCATTGAGTGTCAGAGAGTGTCAGAGCGTTTCAGAGAGTGATAGAGAGTGTCAGAGATTGATAGAGAGTGATAGAGAGTGTCAGAGAGTGTAAGAGAGTGTCTGCGTGTGTCAGAGAGTGTCAGAGAGTGATAGAGTGTGTCAGAGAGTGATAGAGAGTGTCTGAGAGTGTCTGAGAGTGTCTGAGAGTGTCAGAGAGTGTCTGCGAGTGTCAGAGAGTGTCAGAGAGTGATAAAGAGTGATAAAGAGTGATAGAGAGTGTCTGAGAGTGTCAGAGAGTGTCATTGAGTGTCAGAGAGTGTCAGAGCGTTTCAGAGAGTGATAAAGAGTGATAGAGAGCGTCTGAGATTGTCAGAGAGTGTCAGAGTGTGTCAGAGAGTGTCAGAGAGTGATCGAGAGTGATAGAGAGTGTCAGAGAGTGGCATTGAGTGATAGAGAGTGATAGTGAGTGTCTGAGAGTGTCAGAGAGTGTCAGAGAGTGGTAAAGAGTGATAGAGAGCGTCTGAGATTGTCAGAGAGTGTCAGAGTGTGTCAGAGAGTGTCAGAGAGTGATCGAGAGTGATAGAGAGTGTCAGAGAGTGGCATTGAGTGATAGAGAGTGTCAGAGAGTTTCCGAGAGTTTCCGAGAGAGATAGAGAGTGTCAGAGAGTGTCAGAGAGTGTCAGAGAGTGTCAGAGAGCGATTGAGAGTGTCAGAGAGTGATAGAGAGTGTCACAGAAAGATGGAGAGTTTCAGAGTGTGATAGAGAGTGATAGAGAGTGTCAGAAAGTGATAGAGAGTGTCAGAGCGTTTCAGAGAGTGATAGAGTGTGATAGAGAGTGTCAGAGTGTGTCAGAGTGTGTCAGAGAGTGATAGAGAGTGATAGAGAGCGTCAGAGAGTGTCATAGATTGATAGAGAGTGTCAGAGTGTGTCACAGAATGTCTGAGAGTGTCAGAGATTGTCAGAGAGTGACAGAGAGTGTCTGAGAGTTTCAGAGTGTGTCAGAGAGTGTCAGAGAGTGTCAGAGAGCGATAGAGAGTGAAAGAGAGTGTCATAGAGTGTCATTGAGTGATAGAGAGTGTCAGAGAGTGATCGAGAGTGTCAGAGAGTGATAGAGAGTGTCAGAGCGTGTCAGAGAATGATAGAGAGTGATAGGGCGTGTCAGAGAGTGTCATTGAGTGTCCGAGAATGTCAGAGAGTTACAGAGAGTTACAGAGAGTGACAGAGAGTGTCAGAGAGTGATAGAGAGTGTCAGAAAGTGATAGAGAGTGTCAGAGCGTTTCAGAGAGTGATAGAGCGTGATAGAGAGTGTCAGAGTGTGTCAGAGTGTGTCAGAGAGTGATAGAGAGTGACAGAGAGCGTCAGAGAGTGTCATAGATTGATAGAGAGTGTCAGAGTGTGTCACAGAATGTCTGAGAGTGTCAGAGATTGTCAGAGAGTGACAGAGAGTGTCTGAGAGTTTCAGAGTGTGTCAGAGAGTGTCAGAGAGTGTCAGAGAGCGATAGAGAGTGGAAGAGAGTGTCATAGAGCGTCATTGAGTGATAGAGAGTGTCAGAGAGTGATCGAGTGTGTCAGAGAGTGATAGAGAGTGTCAGAGCGTGTCAGAGAATGATAGAGAGTGATAGGGCGTGTCAGAGAGTGTCATTGAGTGTCCGAGAGTGTCAGAGAGCTACAGAGAGTTACAGAGAGTGACAGAGAGTGTCAGAGAGTGATAGAGAGTGTCAGAAAGTGATAGAGAGTGTCAGAGCGTTTCAGAGAGTGATAGAGCGTGATAGAGAGTGTCAGAGTGTGTCAGAGTGTGTCAGAGAGTGATAGAGAGTGACAGATAGCGTCAGAGAGTGTCATAGATTGATAGAGAGTGTCAGAGTGTGTCACAGAATGTCTGAGAGTGTCAGAGAGTGATAGAGAGTGTCTGAGAGTTTCAGAGTGTGTCAGAGAGTGTCAGAGAGCGATAGAGAGTGAAAGAGAGTGTCATAGAGTGTCATTGAGTGATAGAGAGTGTCAGAGAGTGATCGAGATTGTCAGAGAGTGATAGAGAGTGTCAGTGATTGACAGAGAGTGTCAGAGAGTGATTAAGAGTGTCAGTGAGTGTCAGAGAGTGATACAGAGTGATAGAGAGTGTCTGAGAGTGTCTGAGAGTTTCTGAGAGTGTCAGAGAGTGTCAGAGAGCGATTGAGAGTGTCAGAGAGTGATAGAGAGTGCCTGAGAGTGTCTGAGAGTGTAAGAGAGTGTCTGCCAGTGTCAGAGAGTGTCAGAGAGTGATAAAGAGTGACAGAGAGTGTCTGAGATTGTCAGAGAGTGTCAGAGTGTGTCAGAGAGTGTCAGAGAGTGATCGAGAGTGATAGAGAGTGTCAGAGAGTGGCATTGAGTGATAGAGAGTGTCAGAGAGTTTCCGAGAGTGATAGAGAGTGTCAGAGGGTGTCAGAGAGTGTCCAAGAGTGTCAGAGAGTGATTAAGAGTGTCTGAGAGTGTCTGAGAGTGTCTGAGAGTGTCAGAGAGTGTCAGAGAGTGTCTGAGAGTGTCAGAGAGTGATAGGGAGTGAGAGAGAGTGTCAGAGAGTGTCAGAGAGTGATAGAGAGTGTCAGAAAGTGATGGAGAGTGATAGATAGTGTCAGAGAGTGTCAGAGAATGACAGAGAGTGATAGGGAGTGTCAGAGAGTGTCATTGAGTGTCCGAGAGTGTCAGAGAGTTACAGAGAGTGACAGAGAGTGTCAGAGAGTGATAGAGAGTGTCACAGAATGATAGAGATTTTGAGAGTGTGATAGAGAGTGATAGAGAGTGTCAGAGAGTGATTAAGAGTGTCAGAGAGTGATTATGAGTGTCTGAGAGTGTCTGAGAGTGTCAGAGAGTGTCTGAGATTGTCAGAGAGTGTCAGAGAGTGATAAAGAGTGATCGAGAGTGTCTGAGAGTGTCAGAGAGTGTCAGAGCGTGTCCGAGAGTGTCAGAGAGTTACAGAGAGTTACAGAGAGTGACAGAGAGTGTCAGAGAGTGATAGAGAGTGTCAGAAAGTGATAGAGAGTGTCAGAGAATTTTAGAGAGTGATAGAGTGTGATGGAGAGTGTCAGAGTGTGTCAGAGTGTATCAGAGAGTGATAGAGAGTGATAGAGAGCGTCAGAGAGTGTCATAGATTGATAGAGAGTGTCAGAGTGTGTCACAGAATGTCTGAGAGTGTCAGAGATTGTCAGAGAGTGACAGAGAGTGTCTGAGAGTTTCAGAGAGTGTCAGAGAGTGTCAGAGAGCGATAGAGAGTGAAAGAGAGTGTCATAGAGTGTCATTGAGTGTCCGAGAGTGTCAGAGAGTTACAGAGAGTTACAGAGAGTGACAGAGAGTGTCAGAGAGTGATAGAGAGTGTCAGAAAGTGATAGAGAGTGTCAGAGCGTTTCAGAGAGTGATAGAGCGTGATAGAGAGTGTCAGAGTGTGTCAGAGTGTGTCAGAGAGTGATAGAGAGTGACAGAGAGCGTCAGAGAGTGTCATAGATTGATAGAGAGTGTCAGAGTGTGTCACAGAATGTCTGAGAGTGTCAGAGAGTGATAGAGAGTGTCTGAGAGTTTCAGAGTGTGTCAGAGAGTGTCAGAGAGCGATAGAGAGTGAAAGAGAGTGTCTGAGAGTGAAAGAGAGTGTCATAGAGTGTCATTGAGTGATAGAGAGTGTCAGAGAGTGATCGAGAGTGTCAGAGAGTGATAGAGAGTGTCAGAGCGTGTCAGAGAATGATAGAGAGTTATAGGGCGTGTCAGAGAGTGTCATTGAGTGTCCGAGAGTGTCAGAGAGCTACAGAGAGTTACAGAGAGTGATAGAGAGTGTCAGAAAGTGATAGAGAGTGTCAGAGCGTTTCAGAGAGTGATAGAGCGTGATAGAGAGTGTCAGAGTGTGTCAGAGTGTGTCAGAGAGTGATAGAGAGTGACAGAGAGCGTCAGAGAGTGTCATAGATTGATAGAGAGTGTCAGAGTGTGTCACAAAATGTCTGAGAGTGTCAGAGAGTGATAGAGAGTGTCTGAGAGTTTCAGAGTGTGTCAGAGAGTGTCAGAGAGCGATAGAGAGTGAAAGAGAGTGTCATAGAGTGTCATTGAGTGATAGAGAGTGTCAGAGAGTGATCGAGAGTGTCAGAGAGTGATAGAGAGTGTCAGTGATTGACAGAGAGTGTCAGAGAGTGATTAAGAGTGTCAGAGAGTGTCAGAGAGTGATGGAAAGTGATAGAGAGTGTCTGAGAGTGTCTGAGAGTTTCTGAGAGTGTCAGAGAGTGTCAGAGAGTGTCAGAGAGCGATTGAGAGTGTCAGAGAGTGATAGAGAGTGCCTGAGAGTGTCTGAGAGTGTAAGACAGTGTCTGCCAGTGTCAGAGAGTGTCAGAGAGTGATAAAGAGTGATAGAGAGTGTCTGAGATTGTCAGAGAGTGTCAGAGTGTGTCAGAGAGAGTCAGAGAGTGATCGAGAGTGATAGAGAGTGTCAGAGAGTGGCATTGAGTGATAGAGAGTGTCAGAGAGTTTCCGAGAGTGATAGAGAGTGTCAGAGAGTGTCAGAGAGTGTCTAAGAGTGTCAGAGAGTGATTAAGAGTGTCTAAGAGTGTCAGAGAGTGATTAAGAGTGTCTGAGAGTGTCTGAGAGTGTCTGAGAGTGTCAGAGAGTGTCTGAGAGTGTCAGAGAGTGATAGGGAGTGATAGAGAGTGTCAGAGAGTGTCAGAGAGTGATAGAGAGTGTCAGAAAGTGATGGAGAGTGATAGATAGTGTCAGAGAGTGTCAGAGAATGACAGAGAGTGATAGGGAGTGTCAGAGAGTGTCATTGAGTGTCCGAGAGTGTCAGAGAGTTACAGAGAGTGACAGAGAGTGTCAGAGAGTGATAGAGAGTGTCACAGAATGATAGAGAGTTTCAGAGTGTGATAGAGAGTGATAGAGAGTGTCAGAGAGTGATTAAGAGTGTCTGAGAGTGTCTGAGAGTGTCAGAGAGTGTCTGAGATTGTCAGAGAGTGTCAGAGAGTGATAAAGAGTGATAGAGAGTGTCTGAGAGTGTCAGAGAGTGTCAGAGTGTGTCCGAGAGTGTCAGAGAGTTACAGAGAGTTACAGAGAGTGACAGAGAGTGTCAGAGAGTGATAGAGAGTGTCAGAAAGTGATAGAGAGTGTCAGAGCGTTTCAGAGAGTGATAGAGTGTGATAGAGAGTGTCAGAGTGTGTCAGAGTGTGTCAGAGAGTGATAGAGAGCGTCAGAGAGTGTCATAGATTGATAGAGAGTGTCAGAGTGTGTCACAGAATGTCTGAGAGTGTCAGAGATTGTCAGAGAGTGACAGAGAGTGTCTGAGAGTTTCAGAGTGTGTCAGAGAGTGTCAGAGAGCGATAGAGAGTGAAAGAGAGTGTCATAGAGTGTCATTGAGTGATAGAGAGTGTCAGAGAGTGATCGAGAGTGTCAGAGAGTGATAGAGAGTGTCAGAGCGTGTCAGAGAATGATAGAGAGTGATAGGGCGTGTCAGAGAGTGTCATTGAGTGTCCGAGAGTGTCAGAGTGTTACAGAGAGTTACAGAGAGTGACAGAGAGTGTCAGAGAGTGATAGAGAGTGTCTGAGAGTGGCAGAGAGTGTCAGAGTGTGTCAGAGAGTTGCCGAGAGTGATAGAGAATGTCTGATAGTGTCAGAGAGTGTCAGAGAGTGATAGAGAGTGTCAGAGAGTGATAGAGAGTGTTAGAGAGTGATAGAGACTGTCTGAGAGTGTCTGAGAATGTCTGAGAGTGTCAGAGAGTGTCTGCGAGTGTCAGAGAGTGTCAGAGAGTGATAAAGAGTGATAGAGAGTGTCAGAGAGTGTCAGAGAGTGATAGAGAGTGATAGAGAGCGTCAGAGAGTGTCATAGAGTGACAGAGAGTGTCAGAGTGTGTCACAGAATGTCTGAGAGTGTCAGAGAGTGTCAGAGATTGATAAAGAGTGATAGAGAGTGTCTGAGAGTATCAGAGTGTGTCAGAGAGTATCAGAGAGTGATAGAGAGTGATAGAGAGTGTCATAGAGTGTCATAGAGTGTCATTGAGTGATAGAGAGCGTCAGAGAGCGTCAGAGAGTGGTCGAGAGTGTCAGAGAGTGTCTGAGAGCGTCAGAGAGCGTCAGAGCGCGTCAGAGAGTGTCAGAGAGTGTCTGAGAGTGTCTGAGAGTGTCAGAGAGAGTCTGAGAGCGTCAAAGAGCGTTTGTATGCGATAGAGAGTGATATGGAGTGTCTGAGAGTGACAGAGAGATTCTGAGAGTGTCAGAGACTGTCATAGATTGATAGAGAGTGTCATCGAGAGTGAGAGAGTGTTAGAGAGTGTCAGAGAGTGATAGAGAGTGTCTGAGAATGTCAGAGAGTGATATAGAGTGTCAAAGAGTGATAGAGAGTTTCTGAGAGTTTCAGAGAGTGACAGAGAGTTTCTGAGAGTGTCAGAGATTATCAGAGAATGATCGAGTATGATAGAGAGTGATAGAGAGTGTCAGAGTGTGTCAGAGAGTGTCAGAGAGTGTTAGAGAGTGATAGAGAGTGTCAGAGTGTGTCACAGAATGTCTGATAGTGTCAGAGAGTGTCAGAGATTGATAAAGAGTGTTAGAGAGTGTCTGAGAGTGTCAGAGAGTGTCAGAGAGTATCAGTGAGTGATAGAGAGTGATAGAGAGTGTCAGAGAGTGTCATTGAGCGATAGAGAGTGTCAGAGAGCGTCAGAGAGCGATTGAGAGTGTCAGAGAGTGATAGAGAGTGTCACAGAAAGATGGAGAGTTTCAGAGTGTGATAGAGAGTGATAGAGAGTGTCAGAGAGTGATTAAGAGTGTCTGAGAGTGTCTGAGAGTATCAGAAAGTGTCAGAGAGTGTCAGAGAGTGATAAAGAGTGATAGTGTCTGAGAGTGCCAGAGAGTGTCAGAGTGTGTCAGAGAGTGTCAGAGAGTGATAGGGAGTGATAGAGAGTGTCAGAGAGTGATAGAGAGTGATAGAGAGTGAGAGAGAGTGTCTGAGAGTGTCTGAGAGTGTCAGAGAGTGTCAGAGAGTGTCAGAGAGAGTCAGAGAGCGATTGAGAGTGTCAGAGAATGATAGAGAGTGATAGAGAGTGCCTGAGAGTGTCTGAGAGTGTAAGAGAGTGTCTGCGAGTGTCAGAGAGTGTCAGAGAGTGATAGAGTGTGTCAGAGAGTGATAGAGAGTGTCTGAGAGTGTCTGAGAGTGTCTGAGAGTGTCAGAGAGTGTCTGCGAGTGTCAGAGAGTGTCAGAGAGTGATAAAGAGTGATAAAGAGTGATAGAGAGTGTCTGAGAGTGTCAGAGAGTGTCATTGAGTGTCAGAGAGTGTCAGAGCGTTTCAGAGAGTGATAGAGAGTGTCAGAGATTGATAGAGAGTGATAGAGAGTGTCAGAGAGTGTAAGAGAGTGTCTGCGTGTGTCAGAGAGTGTCAGAGAGTGATAGAGTGTGTCAGAGAGTGATAGAGAGTGTCTGAGAGTGTCTGAGAGTGTCAGAGAGTGTCTGCGAGTGTCAGAGAGTGTCAGAGAGTGATAAAGAGTGATAAAGAGTGATAGAGAGTGTCTGAGAGTGTCAGAGAGTGTCATTGAGTGTCAGAGAGTGTCAGAGCGTTTCAGAGAGTGATAGAGAGTGTCAGAGATTGATAGAGAGTGATAGAGAGTGTCTGAGAGTGTCTGAGAGTGTCTGAGAGTGTCAGAGAGTGTCTGCGAGTGTCAGAGAGTGTCAGAGAGTGATAAAGAGTGATAAAGAGTGATAGAGAGTGTCTGAGAGTGTCAGAGAGTGTCATTGAGTGTCAGAGAGTGTCAGAGCGTTTCAGAGAGTGATAGAGAGTGTCAGAGATTGATAGAGAGTGATAGAGAGTGTCAGAGAGTGTAAGAGAGTGTCTGCGTGTGTCAGAGAGTGTCAGAGAGTGATAGAGTGTGTCAGAGAGTGATAGAGAGTGTCTGAGAGTGTCTGAGAGTGTCAGAGAGTGTCTGCGAGTGTCAGAGAGTGTCAGAGAGTGATAAAGAGTGATAAAGAGTGATAGAGAGTGTCTGAGAGTGTCAGAGAGTGTCATTGAGTGTCAGAGAGTGTCAGAGCGTTTCAGAGAGTGATAGAGAGTGTCAGAGATTGATAGAGAGTGATAGAGAGTGATAGAGAGTGATAGTGAGTGTCTGAGAGTGTCAGAGAGTGTCAGAGAGTGATAAAGAGTGATAGAGAGCGTCTGAGATTGTCAGAGAGTGTCAGAGTGTGTCAGAGAGTGTCAGAGAGTGATCGAGAGTGATAGAGAGTGTCAGAGAGTGGCATTGAGTGATAGAGAGTGTCAGAGAGTTTCCGAGAGTTTCCGAGAGTGATAGAGAGTGTCAGAGAGTGTCAGAGAGTGTCAGAGAGTGTCAGAGAGCGATTGAGAGTGTCAGAGAGTGATAGAGAGTGTCACAGAAAGATGGAGAGTTTCAGAGTGTGATAGAGAGTGATAGAGAGTGTCAGAAAGTGATAGAGAGTGTCAGAGCGTTTCAGAGAGTGATAGAGTGTGATAGAGAGTGTCAGAGTGTGTCAGAGTGTGTCAGAGAGTGATAGAGAGTGATAGAGAGCGTCAGAGAGTGTCATAGATTGATAGAGAGTGTCAGAGTGTGTCACAGAATGTCTGAGAGTGTCAGAGATTGTCAGAGAGTGACAGAGAGTGTCTGAGAGTTTCAGAGTGTGTCAGAGAGTGTCAGAGAGTGTCAGAGAGCGATAGAGAGTGAAAGAGAGTGTCATAGAGTGTCATTGAGTGATAGAGAGTGTCAGAGAGTGATCGAGAGTGTCAGAGAGTGATAGAGAGTGTCAGAGCGTGTCAGAGAATGATAGAGAGTGATAGGGCGTGTCAGAGAGTGTCATTGAGTGTCCGAGAGTGTCAGAGAGTTACAGAGAGTTACAGAGAGTGACAGAGAGTGTCAGAGAGTGATAGAGAGTGTCAGAAAGTGATAGAGAGTGTCAGAGCGTTTCAGAGAGTGATAGAGCGTGATAGAGAGTGTCAGAGTGTGTCAGAGTGTGTCAGAGAGTGATAGAGAGTGACAGAGAGCGTCAGAGAGTGTCATAGATTGATAGAGAGTGTCAGAGTGTGTCACAGAATGTCTGAGAGTGTCAGAGATTGTCAGAGAGTGACAGAGAGTGTCTGAGAGTTTCAGAGTGTGTCAGAGAGTGTCAGAGAGTGTCAGAGAGCGTTAGAGAGTGGAAGAGAGTGTCATAGAGCGACATTGAGTGACAGAGAGTGTCAGAGAGTGATCAAGAGTGTCAGAGAGTGATAGAGAGTGTCAGAGCGTGTCAGAGAATGATAGAGAGTGATAGGGCGTGTCAGAGAGTGTCATTGAGTGTCCGAGAGTGTCAGAGAGCTACAGAGAGTTACAGAGAGTGACAGAGAGTGTCAGAGAGTGATAGAGAGTGTCAGAAAGTGATAGAGAGTGTCAGAGCGTTTCAGAGAGTGATAGAGCGTGATAGAGAGTGTCAGAGTGTGTCAGAGTGTGTCAGAGAGTGATAGAGAGTGACAGATAGCGTCAGAGAGTGTCATAGATTGATAGAGAGTGTCAGAGTGTGTCACAGAATGTCTGAGAGTGTCAGAGAGTGATAGAGAGTGTCTGACAGTTTCAGAGTGTGTCAGAGAGTGTCAGAGAGCGATAGAGAGTGAAAGAGAGTGTCATAGAGTGTCATTGAGTGATAGAGAGTGTCAGAGAGTGATCGAGATTGTCATAGAGTGATAGAGAGTGTCAGTGATTGACAGAGAGTGTCAGAGAGTGATTAAGAGTGTCAGTGAGTGTCAGAGAGTGATACAGAGTGATAGAGAGTGTCTGAGAGTGTCTGAGAGTTTCTGAGAGTGTCAGAGAGTGTCAGAGAGCGATTGAGAGTGTCAGAGAGTGATAGAGAGTGCCTGAGAGTGTCTGAGAGTGTAAGAGAGTGTCTGCCAGTGTCAGAGAGTGTCAGAGAGTGATAAAGAGTGATAGAGAGTGTCTGAGATTGTCAGAGAGTGTCAGAGTGTGTCAGAGAGTGTCAGAGAGTGATCGAGAGTGATAGAGAGTGTCAGAGAGTGGCATTGAGTGATAGAGAGTGTCAGAGAGTTTCCGAGAGTGATAGAGAGTGTCAGAGGGTGTCAGAGAGTGTCTAAGAGTGTCAGAGAGTGATTAAGAGTGTCTGAGAGTGTCTGAGAGTGTCTGAGAGTGTCAGAGAGTGTCAGAGAGTGTCTGAGAGTGTCAGAGAGTGATAGGGAGTGAGAGAGAGTGTCAGAGAGTGTCAGAGAGTGATAGAGAGTGTCAGAAAGTGATGGAGAGTGATAGATAGTGTCAGAGAGTGTCAGAGAATGACAGAGAGTGATAGGGAGTGTCAGAGAGTGTCATTGAGTGTCCGAGAGTGTCAGAGAGTTACAGAGAGTGACAGAGAGTGTCAGAGAGTGATAGAGAGTGTCACAGAATGATAGAGATTTTGAGAGTGTGATAGAGAGTGATAGAGAGTGTCAGAGAGTGATTAAGAGTGTCAGAGAGTGATTATGAGTGTCTGAGAGTGTCTGAGAGTGTCAGAGAGTGTCTGAGATTGTCAGAGAGTGTCAGAGAGTGATAAAGAGTGATCGAGAGTGTCTGAGAGTGTCAGAGAGTGTCAGAGCGTGTCCGAGAGTGTCAGAGAGTTACAGAGAGTTACAGAGAGTGACAGAGAGTGTCAGAGAGTGATAGAGAGTGTCAGAAAGTGATAGAGAGTGTCAGAGAATTTTAGAGAGTGATAGAGTGTGATGGAGAGTGTCAGAGTGTGTCAGAGTGTATCAGAGAGTGATAGAGAGTGATAGAGAGCGTCAGAGAGTGTCATAGATTGATAGAGAGTGTCAGAGTGTGTCACAGAATGTCTGAGAGTGTCAGAGATTGTCAGAGAGTGACAGAGAGTGTCTGAGAGTTTCAGAGTGTGTCAGAGAGTGTCAGAGAGCGATAGAGAGTGAAAGAGAGTGTCATAGAGTGTCATTGAGTGTCCGAGAGTGTCAGAGAGTTACAGAGAGTTACAGAGAGTGACAGAGAGTGTCAGAGAGTGATAGAGAGTGTCAGAAAGTGATAGAGAGTGTCAGAGCGTTTCAGAGAGTGATAGAGCGTGATAGAGAGTGTCAGAGTGTGTCAGAGTGTGTCAGAGAGTGATAGAGAGTGACAGAGAGCGTCAGAGAGTGTCATAGATTGATAGAGAGTGTCAGAGTGTGTCACAGAATGTCTGAGAGTGTCAGAGAGTGATAGAGAGTGTCTGAGAGTTTCAGAGTGTGTCAGAGAGTGTCAGAGAGCGATAGAGAGTGAAAGAGAGTGTCATAGAGTGAAAGAGAGTGTCATAGAGTGTCATTGAGTGATAGAGAGTGTCAGAGAGTGATCGAGAGTGTCAGAGAGTGATAGAGAGTGTCAGAGCGTGTCAGAGAATGATAGAGAGTGATAGGGCGTGTCAGAGAGTGTCATTGAGTGTCCGAGAGTGTCAGAGAGCTACAGAGAGTTACAGAGAGTGATAGAGAGTGTCAGAAAGTGATAGAGAGTGTCAGAGCGTTTCAGAGAGTGATAGAGCGTGATAGAGAGTGTCAGAGTGTGTCAGAGTGTGTCAGAGAGTGATAGAGAGTGACAGAGAGCGTCAGAGAGTGTCATAGATTGATAGAGAGTGTCAGAGTGTGTCACAGAATGTCTGAGAGTGTCAGAGAGTGATAGAGAGTGTCTGAGAGTTTCAGAGTGTGTCAGAGAGTGTCAGAGAGCGATAGAGAGTGAAAGAGAGTGTCATAGAGTGTCATTGAGTGATAGAGAGGGTCAGAGAGTGATCGAGAGTGTCAGAGAGTGATAGAGAGTGTCAGTGATTGACAGAGAGTGTCAGAGAGTGATTAAGAGTGTCAGTGAGTGTCAGAGAGTGATGGAAAGTGATAGAGAGTGTCTGAGAGTGTCTGAGAGTTTCTGAGAGTGTCAGAGAGTGTCAGAGAGCGATTGAGAGTGTCAGAGAGTGATAGAGAGTGCCTGAGAGTGTCTGAGAGTGTACGACAGTGTCTGCCAGTGTCAGAGAGTGTCAGAGAGTGATAAAGAGTGATAGAGAGTGTCTGAGATTGTCAGAGAGTGTCAGAGTGTGTCAGAGAGTGTCAGAGAGTGATCGAGAGTGATAGAGAGTGTCAGAGAGTGGCATTGAGTGATAGAGAGTGTCAGAGAGTTTCCGAGAGTGATAGAGAGTGTCAGAGAGTGTCAGAGAGTGTCTAAGAGTGTCAGAGAGTGATTAAGAGTGTCTAAGAGTGTCAGAGAGTGATTAAGAGTGTCTGAGAGTGTCTGAGAGTGTCTGAGAGTGTCAGAGAGTGTCTGAGAGTGTCAGAGAGTGATAGGGAGTGATAGAGAGTGTCAGAGAGTGTCAGAGAGTGATAGAGAGTGTCAGAAAGTGATGGAGAGTGATAGATAGTGTCAGAGAGTGTCAGAGAATGACAGAGAGTGATAGGGAGTGTCAGAGAGTGTCATTGAGTGTCCGAGAGTGTCAGAGAGTTACAGAGAGTGACAGAGAGTGTCAGAGAGTGATAGAGAGTGTCACAGAATGATAGAGAGTTTCAGAGTGTGATAGAGAGTGATAGAGAGTGTCAGAGAGTGATTAAGAGTGTCTGAGAGTGTCTGAGAGTGTCTGAGAGTGTCAGAGAGTGTCTGAGATTGTCAGAGAGTGTCAGAGAGTGATAAAGAGTGATAGAGAGTGTCTGAGAGTGTCAGAGAGTGTCAGAGTGTGTCCGAGAGTGTCAGAGAGTTACAGAGAGTTACAGAGAGTGACAGAGAGTGTCAGAGAGTGATAGAGAGTGTCAGAAAGTGATAGAGAGTGTCAGAGCGTTTCAGAGAGTGATAGAGTGTGATAGAGAGTGTCAGAGTGTGTCAGAGTGTGTCAGAGAGTGATAGAGAGCGTCAGAGAGTGTCATAGATTGATAGAGAGTGTCAGAGTGTGTCACAGAATGTCTGAGAGTGTCAGAGATTGTCAGAGAGTGACAGAGAGTGTCTGAGAGTTTCAGAGTGTGTCAGAGAGTGTCAGAGAGCGATAGAGAGTGAAAGAGAGTGTCATAGAGTGTCATTGAGTGATAGAGAGTGTCAGAGAGTGATCGAGAGTGTCAGAGAGTGATAGAGAGTGTCAGAGCGTGTCAGAGAATGATAGAGAGTGATAGGGCGTTTCAGAGAGTGTCATTGAGTGTCCGAGAGTGTCAGAGTGTTACAGAGAGTTACAGAGTGACAGAGAGTGTCAGAGAGTGATAGAGAGTGTCAGAAAGTGATAGAGAGTGTCAGAGCGTTTCAGAGAGTGATAGAGCGTGATAGAGAGTGTCAGAGTGTGTCAGAGTGTGTCAGAGAGTGATAGAGAGTGACAGAGAGCGTCAGAGAGTGTCATAGATTGATAGAGAGTGTCAGAGTGTGTCACAGAATGTCTGAGAGTGTCAGAGAGTGATAGAGAGTGTCTGAGAGTGATAGAGAGTGTCAGTGATTGACAGAGAGTGTCAGAGAGTGACTAAGAGTGTCAGTGAGTGTCAGAGAGTGATAGAGAGTGTCAGAGAGTTACAGAGAGTGACAGAGAGTGTCAGAGAGTGATAGAGAGTGTCACAGAATGATAGAGAGTTTCAGAGTGTGATAGAGAGTGATAGAGAGTGTCAGAGAGTGATTAAGAGTGTCTGAGAGTGTCTGAGAGTGTCAGAGAGTGTCTGAGATTGTCAGAGAGTGTCAGAGAGTGATAAAGAGTGATAGAGAGTGTCTGAGAGTGTCAGAGAGTGTCAGAGTGTGTCCGAGAGTGTCAGAGAGTTACAGAGAGTTACAGAGAGTGACAGAGAGTGTCAGAGAGTGATAGAGAGTGTCAGAAAGTGATAGAGAGTGTCAGAGCGTTTCAGAGAGTGATAGAGTGTGATAGAGAGTGTCAGAGTGTGTCAGAGTGTGTCAGAGAGTGATAGAGAGCGTCAGAGAGTGTCATAGATTGATAGAGAGTGTCAGAGTGTGTCACAGAATGTCTGAGAGTGTCAGAGATTGTCAGAGAGTGACAGAGAGTGTCTGAGAGTTTCAGAGTGTGTCAGAGAGTGTCAGAGAGCGATAGAGAGTGAAAGAGAGTGTCATAGAGTGTCATTGAGTGATAGAGAGTGTCAGAGAGTGATCGAGAGTGTCAGAGAGTGATAGAGAGTGTCAGAGCGTGTCAGAGAATGATAGAGAGTGATAGGGCGTGTCAGAGAGTGTCATTGAGTGTCCGAGAGTGTCAGAGTGTTACAGAGAGTTACAGAGTGACAGAGAGTGTCAGAGAGTGATAGAGAGTGTCAGAAAGTGATAGAGAGTGTCAGAGCGTTTCAGAGAGTGATAGAGCGTGATAGAGAGTGTCAGAGTGTGTCAGAGTGTGTCAGAGAGTGATAGAGAGTGACAGAGAGCGTCAGAGAGTGTCATAGATTGATAGAGAGTGTCAGAGTGTGTCACAGAATGTCTGAGAGTGTCAGAGAGTGATAGAGAGTGTCTGAGAGTGATAGAGAGTGTCAGTGATTGACAGAGAGTGTCAGAGAGTGATTAAGAGTGTCAGTGAGTGTCAGAGAGTGATAGAGAGTGACAGAGAGTGTCTGAGAGTGTCTGAGAGTTTCTGAGAGTGTCAGAGAGTGTCAGAGATTGTCAGAGTGTGTCAGAGTGTGTCAGAGAGTGATAGAGAGTGACAGAGAGCGTCACAGAGTGTCATAGATTGATAGAGAGTGTCAGAGTGTGTCACAGAATGTCTGAGAGTGTCAGAGAGTGATAGAGAGTGTCTGAGAGTTTCAGAGTGTGTCAGAGAGTGTCAGAGAGCGATAGAGAGTGAAAGAGAGTGTCATAGAGTGTCATTGAGTGATAGAGAGTGGCAGAGAGTGATCGAGAGTGTCAGAGAGTGATAGAGAGTGTCAGTGATAGACAGAGAGTGTCAGAGAGTGATTAAGAGTGTCAGAGAGTGGCATTGAGTGATAGAGAGTGTCAGAGAGTTTCCGAGAGTGATAGAGAGTGTTAGAGAGTGTCAGAGAGTGTCAGAGAGTGTCTAAGAGTGTCAGAGAGTGTCAGAGAGCGATTGAGAGTGTCAGAGAGTGATAGAGAGTGATAGAGAGTATCATTGAGCGGTAGAGAGTGTCAGAGAGCGTCAGAGAGTGATCGAGAGTGTCAAAGAGTGATAGAGAGTGTCACAGAATGATAGAGAGTTTCAGAGTGTGATAGAGAGTGATAGAGAGTGTCAGAGAGTGAATAAGAGTGTCTGAGAGTGTCTGAGAGTGTCAGAGAGTGTCTGAGAGTGTCAGAGAGTGATAAACAGTGATAGAGAGTTTCTGAGAGTGTCAGAGAGTGTCAGAGTGTGTCAGAGAGTGTCAGAGAGTGATAGGGAGTGATAGAGAGTGACTGATAGTGTCAGAGAGTGATAGAGAGTGTCAGAAAGTGATGGAGAGTGATAGATAGTGTCAGAGCGTGTCAGAGAATGATAGAGAGTGATCGGGAGTGTCAGAGAGTGTCAGAGAGTGATAAAGAGTGATAAAGAGTGCTAGAGAGTGTCTGAGAGTGTCAGAGAGTGTCAGAGTGTGTCAGAGAGTGGCAGAGAGTGATAGCAAATGTCTGATAGTGTCAGAGAGTGTCAGAGAGTGATAGAGAGTGTCAGAGAGTGATTAAGAGTGTCAGAGAGTAATAGAGAGTGTCTGAGAGTGTCTGAGAGTGTCAGAGAGTGTCAGAGAGTGTCTGCGAGTGTCTGAGAGTGTCAGAGAGTGTCAGAGAGTGTCTGCGAGTGTCAGAGAGTGTCAGAGAGTGATAAAGAGTGATAGAGAGTGTCAGAGAGTGTCAGAGAGTGATAAAGAGTGATAAAGAGTGATAGAGAGTGTCTGAGAGTGTCAGAGAGTGTCAGCGAGTGTCAGCGAGTGTCAGAGAGTGATAAAGAGTGATAAAGAGTGATAGAGAGTGTCTGCGAGTGTCTGCGAGTGTCAGAGAGTGTCAGCGAGTGTCAGCGAGTGTCAGAGAGTGTCAGAGAGTGATAAAGAGTGCTAGAGAGTGTCTGAGAGTGGCAGAGAGTGTCAGAGTGTGTCAGAGAGTGGCCGAGAGTGATAGAGAATGTCTGATAGTGTCAGAGAGTGTCAGAGAGTGATAGAGAGTGTCAGAGAGTGATAGAGAGTGTCAGAGAGTGATAGAGACTGTCTGAGAGTGTCTGAGAATGTCTGAGAGTGTCAGAGAGTGTCTGCGAGTGTCAGAGAGTGTCAGAGAGTGATAAAGAGTGATAGAGAGTGTCAGAGAGTGTCAGAGAGTGATAGAGAGTGATAGAGAGCGTCAGAGAGTGTCATAGAGTGACAGAGAGTGTCAGAGTGTGTCACAGAATGTCTGAGAGTGTCAGAGAGTGTCAGAGATTGATAAAGAGTGATAGAGAGTGTCTGAGAGTATCAGAGTGTGTCAGAGAGTATCAGAGAGTGATAGAGAGTGATAGAGAGTGTCATAGAGTGTCATTGAGTGATAGAGAGCGTCAGAGAGCGTCAGAGAGTGGTCGAGAGTGTCAGAGAGTGTCTGAGAGCGTCAGAGAGCGTCAGAGCGCGTCAGAGAGTGTCAGAGAGTGTCTGAGAGTGTCTGAGAGTGTCAGAGAGAGTCTGAGAGCGTCAAAGAGCGTTTGTATGCGATAGAGAGTGATAAGGAGTGTCTGAGAGTGACAGAGAGATTCTGAGAGTGTCAGAGACTGTCATAGATTGATAGAGAGTGTCATCGAGAGTGAGAGAGTGTTAGAGAGTGTCAGAGAGTGATAGAGAGTGTCTGAGAATGTCAGAGAGTGATATAGAGTGTCAAAGAGTGATAGAGAGTTTCTGAGAGTTTCAGAGAGTGACAGAGAGTTTCTGAGAGTGTCAGAGATTATCAGAGAATGATCGAGTATGATAGAGAGTGATAGAGAGTGTCAGAGTGTGTCAGAGAGTGTCAGAGAGTGTTAGAGAGTGATAGAGAGTGTCAGAGTGTGTCACAGAATGTCTGATAGTGTCAGAGAGTGTCAGAGATTGATAAAGAGTGTTAGAGAGTGTCTGAGAGTGTCAGAGAGTGTCAGAGAGTATCAGTGAGTGATAGAGAGTGATAGAGAGTGTCAGAGAGTGTCATTGAGCGATAGAGAGTGTCAGAGAGCGTCAGAGAGCGATTGAGAGTGTCAGAGAGTGATAGAGAGTGTCACAGAAAGATGGAGAGTTTCAGAGTGTGATAGAGAGTGATAGAGAGTGTCAGAGAGTGATTAAGAGTGTCTGAGAGTGTCTGAGAGTATCAGAAAGTGTCAGAGAGTGTCAGAGAGTGATAAAGAGTGATAGAGAGTGTCTGAGAGTGCCAGAGAGTGTCAGAGTGTGTCAGAGAGTGTCAGAGAGTGATAGGGAGTGATAGAGAGTGTCAGAGAGTGTCAGAGAGTGATAGAGAGTGTCAGAAAGTGATGGAGAGTGATAGAGATTGCCTGAGAGTGTCTGAGAGTGTAAGAGAGTGTCTGCGAGAGTCAGAGAGTGATAGAGAGTGATAGAGAGTGTCAGAGAGTGATAGAGAGTGATAGAGAGTGAGAGAGAGTGTCTGAGAGTGTCTGAGAGTGTCAGAGAGTGTCAGAGAGTGTCAGAGAGAGTCAGAGAGCGATTGAGAGTGTCAGAGAATGATAGAGAGTGATAGAGAGTGCCTGAGAGTGTCTGAGAGTGTAAGAGAGTGTCTGCGAGTGTCAGAGAGTGTCAGAGAGTGATAGAGTGTGTCAGAGAGTGATAGAGAGTGTCTGAGAGTGTCTGAGAGTGTCTGAGAGTGTCAGAGAGTGTCTGCGAGTGTCAGAGAGTGTCAGAGAGTGATAAAGAGTGATAAAGAGTGATAGAGAGTGTCTGAGAGTGTCAGAGAGTGTCATTGAGTGTCAGAGAGTGTCAGAGCGTTTCAGAGAGTGATAGAGAGTGTCAGAGATTGATAGAGAGTGATAGAGAGTGTCAGAGAGTGTAAGAGAGTGTCTGCGTGTGTCAGAGAGTGTCAGAGAGTGTCAGAGAATGATAGAGAGTGATAGAGAGTGCCTGAGAGTGTCTGAGAGTGTAAGAGAGTGTCTGCGAGTGTCAGAGAGTGTCAGAGAGTGATAGAGTGTGTCAGAGAGTGATAGAGAGTGTCTGAGAGTGTCTGAGAGTGTCTGAGAGTGTCAGAGAGTGTCTGCGAGTGTCAGAGAGTGTCAGAGAGTGATAAAGAGTGATAAAGAGTGATAGAGAGTGTCTGAGAGTGTCAGAGAGTGTCATTGAGTGTCAGAGAGTGTCAGAGCGTTTCAGAGAGTGATAGAGAGTGTCAGAGATTGATAGAGAGTGATAGAGAGTGTCAGAGAGTGTAAGAGAGTGTCTGCGTGTGTCAGAGAGTGTCAGAGAGTGATAGAGTGTGTCAGAGAGTGATAGAGAGTGTCTGAGAGTGTCTGAGAGTGTCTGCGAGTGTCAGAGAGTGTCTGCGAGTGTCAGAGAGTGTCAGAGAGTGATAAAGAGTGATAAAGAGTGATAGAGAGTGTCTGAGAGTGTCAGAGAGTGTCATTGAGTGTCAGAGAGTGTCAGAGCGTTTCAGAGAGTGATAGAGAGTGTCAGAGATTGATAGAGAGTGATAGAGAGTGTCAGAGAGTGATAGAGAGTGATAGTGAGTGTCTGAGAGTGTCAGAGAGTGTCAGAGAGTGATAAAGAGTGATAGAGAGCGTCTGAGATTGTCAGAGAGTGTCAGAGTGTGTCAGAGAGTGTCAGAGAGTGATCGAGAGTGATAGAGAGTGTCAGAGAGTGGCATTGAGTGATAGAGAGTGTCAGAGAGTTTCCGAGAGTTTCCGAGAGTGATAGAGAGTGTCAGAGAGTGTCAGAGAGTGTCAGAGAGTGTCAGAGAGCGATTGAGAGTGTCAGAGAGTGATAGAGAGTGTCACAGAAAGATGGAGAGTTTCAGAGTGTGATAGAGAGTGATAGAGAGTGTCAGAGAGTGATTAAGAGTGTCTGAGAGTGTCTGAGAGTATCAGAGAGTGTCAGAGAGTGTCAGAGAGTGATAAAGAGTGATAGAGAGTGTCTGAGAGTGCCAGAGAGTGTCAGAGTGTGTCAGAGAGTGTCAGAGAGTGATAGGGAGTGATAGAGAGTGTCAGAGAGTGTCAGAGAGTGATAGAGAGTGTCAGAAAGTGATGGAGAGTGATAGAGAGTGCCTGAGAGTGTCTGAGAGTGTAAGAGAGTGTCTGCGAGAGTCAGAGAGTGATAGAGAGTGATAGAGAGTGTCAGAGAGTGATAGAGAGTGAGAGAGAGTGTCTGAGAGTGTCTGAGAGTGTCAGAGAGTGTCAGAGAGTGTCAGAGAGAGTCAGAGAGCGATTGAGAGTGTCAGAGAGTGATAGAGAGTGATAGAGAGTGCCTGAGAGTGTCTGAGAGTGTAAGAGAGTGTCTGCGAGTGTCAGAGAGTGTCAGAGAGTGATAGAGTGTGTCAGAGAGTGATAGAGAGTGTCTGAGAGTGTCTGAGAGTGTCTGAGAGTGTCAGAGAGTGTCTGCGAGTGTCAGAGAGTGTCAGAGAGTGATAAAGAGTGATAAAGAGTGATAGAGAGTGTCTGAGAGTGTCAGAGAGTGTCATTGAGTGTCAGAGAGTGTCAGAGCGTTTCAGAGAGTGATAGAGAGTGTCAGAGATTGATAGAGAGTGACAGAGAGTGTCAGAGAGTGATAGAGAGTGATAGTGAGTGTCTGAGAGTGTCAGAGAGTGATAAAGAGTGATAGAGAGCGTCTGAGATTGTCAGAGAGTGTCAGAGTGTGTCAGAGAGTGTCAGAGAGTGATCGAGAGTGATAGAGAGTGTCAGAGAGTGGCATTGAGTGATAGAGAGTGTCAGAGAGTTTCCGAGAGTGATAGAGAGTGATAGAGAGTGACAGAGAGTGTCTGAGAGTGTCTGAGAGTTTCTGAGAGTGTCAGAGAGTGTCAGAGAGTGTCAGAGTGTGTCAGAGTGTGTCAGAGAGTGATAGAGAGTGACAGAGAGCGTCACAGAGTGTCATAGATTGATAGAGAGTGTCAGAGTGTGTCACAGAATGTCTGAGAGTGTCAGAGAGTGATAGAGAGTGTCTGAGAGTTTCAGAGTGTGTCAGAGAGTGTCAGAGAGCGATAGAGAGTGAAAGAGAGTGTCATAGAGTGTCATTGAGTGATAGAGAGTGGCAGAGAGTGATCGAGAGTGTCAGAGAGTGATAGAGAGTGTCAGTGATTGACAGAGAGTGTCAGAGAGTGATTAAGAGTGTCAGAGAGTGGCATTGAGTGATAGAGAGTGTCAGAGAGTTTCCGAGAGTGATAGAGAGTGTCAGAGAGTGTCAGAGAGTGTCAGAGAGTGTCTAAGAGTGTCAGAGAGTGTCAGAGAGCGATTGAGAGTGTCAGAGAGTGATAGAGAGTGATAGAGAGTATCATTGAGCGGTAGAGAGTGTCAGAGAGCGTCAGAGAGTGATCGAGAGTGTCAAAGGGTGATAGAGAGTGTCACAGAATGATAGAGAGTTTCAGAGTGTGATAGAGAGTGATAGAGAGTGTCAGAGAGTGAATAAGAGTGTCTGAGAGTGTCTGAGAGTGTCAGAGAGTGTCTGAGAGTGTCAGAGAGTGTCAGAGAGTGATAAAGAGTGATAGAGAGTTTCTGAGAGTGTCAGAGAGTGTCAGAGAGTGTCAGAGTGTGTCAGAGAGTGTCAGAGAGTGATAGGGAGTGATAGAGAGTGACAGATAGTGTCAGAGAGTGATAGAGAGTGTCAGAAAGTGATGGAGAGTGATAGATAGTGTCAGAGCGTTTCAGAGAATGATAGAGAGTGATCGGGAGTGTCAGAGAGTGTCAGAGAGTGATAAAGAGTGATAAAGAGTGCTAGAGAGTGTCTGAGAGTGTCAGAGAGTGTCAGAGTGTGTCAGAGAGTGGCAGAGAGTGATAGCGAATGTCTGATAGTGTCAGAGAGTGTCAGAGAGTGATAGAGAGTGTCAGAGAGTGATTAAGAGTGTCAGAGAGTGATAGAGAGTGTCTGAGAGTGTCTGAGAGTGTCAGAGAGTGTCAGAGAGTGTCTGCGAGTGTCTGAGAGTGTCAGAGAGTGTCTGAGAGTGTCTGCGAGTGTCAGAGAGTGTCAGAGAGTGATAAAGAGTGATAGAGAGTGTCAGAGAGTGTCAGAGAGTGATAAAGAGTGATAAAGAGTGATAGAGAGTGTCTGAGAGTGTCAGAGAGTGTCAGCGAGTGTCAGCGAGTGTCAGAGAGTGATAAAGAGTGATAAAGAGTGATAGAGAGTGTCTGCGAGTGTCTGCGAGTGTCAGAGAGTGTCAGCGAGTGTCAGCGAGTGTCAGAGAGTGTCAGAGAGTGATAAAGAGTGCTAGAGAGTGTCTGAGAGTGTCAGAGAGTGTCAGAGTGTGTCAGAGAGTGGCCGAGAGTGATAGAGAATGTCTGATAGTGTCAGAGAGTGTCAGAGAGTGATAGAGAGTGTCAGAGAGTGATAGAGAGTGTCAGAGAGTGATAGAGACTGTCTGAGAGTGTCTGAGAATGTCTGAGAGTGTCAGAGAGTGTCTGCGAGTGTCAGAGAGTGTCAGAGAGTGATAAAGAGTGATAGAGAGTGTCAGAGAGTGTCAGAGAGTGATAGAGAGTGATAGAGAGCGTCAGAGAGTGTCATAGAGTGACAGAGAGTGTCAGAGTGTGTCACAGAATGTCTGAGAGTGTCAGAGAGTGTCAGAGATTGATAAAGAGTGATAGAGAGTGTCTGAGAGTATCAGAGTGTGTCAGAGAGTATCAGAGAGTGATAGAGAGTGATAGAGAGTGTCATAGAGTGTCATTGAGTGATAGAGAGCGTCAGAGAGCGTCAGAGAGTGGTCGAGAGTGTCAGAGAGTGTCTGAGAGCGTCAGAGCGCGTCAGAGAGTGTCAGAGAGTGTCTGAGAGTGTCTGAGAGTGTCAGAGAGAGTCTGAGAGCGTCAAAGAGCGTTTGTATGCGATAGAGAGTGATATGGAGTGTCTGAGAGTGACAGAGAGATTCTGAGAGTGTCAGAGACTGTCATAGATTGATAGAGAGTGTCATCGAGAGTGAGAGAGTGTTAGAGAGTGTCAGAGAGTGATAGAGAGTGTCTGAGAATGTCAGAGAGTGATATAGAGTGTCAAAGAGTGATAGAGAGTTTCTGAGAGTTTCAGAGAGTGACAGAGAGTTTCTGAGAGTGTCAGAGATTATCAGAGAATGATCGAGTATGATAGAGAGTGATAGAGAGTGTCAGAGTGTGTCAGAGAGTGTCAGAGAGTGTTAGAGAGTGATAGAGAGTGTCAGAGTGTGTCACAGAATGTCTGATAGTGTCAGAGAGTGTCAGAGATTGATAAAGAGTGTTAGAGAGTGTCTGAGAGTGTCAGAGAGTGTCAGAGAGTATCAGTGAGTGATAGAGAGTGATAGAGAGTGTCAGAGAGTGTCATTGAGCGATAGAGAGTGTCAGAGAGCGTCAGAGAGTGATCGAGAGTGTCAGAGAGTGATAGAGAGTGTCACAGAAAGATGGAGAGTTTCAGAGTGTGATAGAGAGTGATAGAGAGTGTCAGAGAGTGATTAAGAGTGTCTGAGAGTGTCTGAGAGTATCAGAAAGTGTCAGAGAGTGTCAGAGAGTGATAAAGAGTGATAGAGAGTGTCTGAGAGTGCCAGAGAGTGTCAGAGTGTGTCAGAGAGTGTCAGAGAGTGATAGAGAGTGATAGAGAGTGTCAGAGAGTGTCAGAGAGTGATAGAGAGTGTCAGAAAGTGATGGAGAGTGATAGAGATTGCCTGAGAGTGTCTGAGAGTGTAAGAGAGTGTCTGCGAGAGTCAGAGAGTGATAGAGAGTGATAGAGAGTGTCAGAGAGTGATAGAGAGTGATAGAGAGTGAGAGAGAGTGTCTGAGAGTGTCTGAGAGTGACAGAGAGTGTCAGAGAGTGTCAGAGAGAGTCAGAGAGCGATTGAGAGTGTCAGAGAGTGATAGAGAGTGATAGAGAGTGCCTGAGAGTGTCTGAGAGTGTAAGAAAGTGTCTGCGAGTGTCAGAGAGTGTCAGAGAGTGATATAGTGTGTCAGAGAGTGATAGAGAGTGTCTGAGAGTGTCTGAGAGTGTCAGAGAGTGTCAGAGAGTGTCTGCGAGTGTCAGAGAGTGTCAGAGAGTGATAAAGAGTGATAGAGAGTGATAGAGAGTGATAGAGAGTGTCTGAGAGTGTCAGAGAGTGTCATTGAGTGTCAGAGAGTGTCAGAGCGTTTCAGAGAGTGATAGAGAGTGTCAGAGATTGATAGAGAGTGATAGAGAGTGTCAGAGAGTGATAGAGAGTGATAGTGAGTGTCTGAGAGTGTCAGAGAGTGTCAGAGAGTGATAAAGAGTGATAGAGAGCGTCTGAGATTGTCAGAGAGTGTCAGAGTGTGTCAGAGAGTGTCAGAGAGTGATCGAGAGTGATAGACAGTGTCAGAGAGTGGCATTGAGTGATAGAGAGTGTCAGAGAGTTTCCGAGAGTGATAGAGAGTGATAGAGAGTGTCAGAGAGTGTCAGAGAGTGTCAGAGAGTGTCAGAGAGCGATTGAGAGTGTCAGAGAGTGATAGAGAGTGTCACAGAAAGATGGAGAGTTTCAGAGTGTGATAGAGAGTGATAGAGAGTGTCAGAGAGTGATTAAGAGTGTCTGAGAGTGTCTGAGAGTATCAGAGAGTGTCAGAGAGTGTCAGAGAGTGATAAAGAGTGATAGAGAGTGTCTGAGAGTGCCAGAGAGTGTCAGAGTGTGTCAGAGAGTGTCAGAGAGTGATAGGGAGTGATAGAGAGTGTCAGAGAGTGATGGAGAGTGATAGAGAGTGCCTGAGAGTGTCTGAGAGTGTAAGAGAGTGTCTGCGAGAGTCAGAGAGTGATAGAGAGTGATAGAGAGTGTCAGAGAGTGATAGAGAGTGATAGAGAGTGAGAGAGAGTGTCTGAGAGTGTCTGAGAGTGTCAGAGAGTGTCAGAGAGTGTCAGAGAGAGTCAGAGAGCGATTGAGAGTGTCAGAGAGTGATAGAGAGTGATAGAGAGTGCCTGAGAGTGTCTGAGAGTGTAAGAGAGTGTCTGCGAGTGTCAGAGAGTGTCAGAGAGTGATAGAGTGTGTCAGAGAGTGATAGAGAGTGTCTGAGAGTGTCTGAGAGTGTCAGAGAGTGTCAGAGAGTGTCTGCGAGTGTCAGAGAGTGTCAGAGAGTGATAAAGAGTGATAGAGAGTGTCTGAGAGTGTCAGAGAGTGTCATTGAGTGTCAGAGAGTGTCAGAGCGTTTCAGAGAGTGATAGAGAGTGTCAGAGAGTGATAGAGAGTGTCAGAGATTGATAGAGAGTGATAGTGAGTGTCTGAGAGTGTCAGAGATTGTCAGAGAGTGATAAAGAGTGATAGAGAGCGTCTGAGATTGTCAGAGAGTGTCAGAGTGTGTCAGAGAGTGTCAGAGAGTGATCGAGAGTGATAGAGAGTGTCAGAGAGTGGCATTGAGTGATAGAGAGTGTCAGAGAGTTTCCGAGAGTGATAGAGAGTGATAGAGAGTGTCAGAGAGTGTCAGAGAGTGTCAGAGAGTGTCAGAGAGCGATTGAGAGTGTCGGAGAGTGATAGAGAGTGATAGAGTGTGTCATTGAGCGATAGAGAGTGTCAGTGAGCGTCAGAGAGTGATCGAGGGTGTCAGAGAGAGATAGAGAGTGTCACAGAATGATAGAGAGTTTCAGAGTGTGATAGAGAGTGATAGAGAGTGTCAGAGAGTGATTAAGAGTGTCTGAGAGTGTCAGAGAGTGTCTGAGAGTGTCAGAGAGTGTCAGAGAGTGATAAAGAGTGATAGAGAGTGTCTGAGAGTGTCAGAGTGTGTCAGAGAGTGTCAGAGAGTGATAGGGAGTGATAGAGAGTGACAGATAGTGTCAGAGAGTGATAGAGTGTGTCAGAAAGTGATGGAGAGTGATAGATAGTGTCAGAGCGTGTCAGAGAATGATAGAGAGTGATAGGGAGTGTCAGAGAGTGTCAGAGAGTTACAGAGAGTTACAGAGAGTGACAGAGAGTGTCAGAGATTGATAGAGAGTGTCAGAAAGTGATTAAGAGTGTCAGAAAGTGATTAAGAGTGTCAGAGAGTGATTAAGAGTGTCTGAGAGTGTCTGAGAGTGTCAGAGAGTGTCTGAGATTGTCAGAGAGTGTCAGAGAGTGTCAGAGAGTTACAGAGAGTCAGAAAGTGATGCAGAGTGATAGATAGTGTCAGAGAGTGTCAGAGAATGATAGAGAGTGATAGGGAGTGTCAGAGAGTGTCATTGAGTGTCCGAGAGTGTCAGAGAGTTACAGAGAGTGATAGAGTGTGTCAGAGAGTGATAGAGAGTGTCTGAGAGTGTCAGAGAGTGTCAGAGTGTGTCCGAGAGTGTCAGAGAGTTACAGAGCGTCAGAAAGTGATGCAGAGTGATAGATAGTGTCAGAGAGTGTCAGAGAATGATAGAGAGTGATAGGGAGTGTCAGAGAGTGTCATTGAGTGTCCGAGAGTGTCAGAGAGTTACAGAGAGTGACAGAGAGTGTCAGAGAGTGATAGAGAGTGTCAGAAAGTGATAGAGAGTGTCAGAGCGTTTCAGAGAGTGATAGAGCGTGATAGAGAGTGTCAGAGTGTGTCAGAGTGTGTCAGAGAGTGATAGAGACTGAAAGAGAGCGTCAGAGAGTGTTATAGCTTGATAGAGAGTGTCAGAGTGTGTCACAGAATGTCTGAGAGTGTCAGAGATTGTCAGAGAGTGATAGAGAGTGTCTGAGAGTTTCAGAGTGTGTCAGAGAGTGTCAGAGAGCGATAGAGAGTGATAGAGAGTGTCATAGAGTGTCATTGAGTGATAGAGAGTGTCAGAGAGTGATCGAGAGTGTCAGAGAGCGATTGAGAGTGTCAGAGAGTGATTGAGAGTGATAGAGAGTGCCTGAGAGTGTCTGAGAGTGTAAGAGAGTGTCTGCGAGTGTCAGAGAGTGTCAGAGAGTGATAGAGAGTGATAGAGAGTGTCTGAGAGTGTCTGAGAGTGTCAGAGAGTGTCTGCGAGTGTCAGAGAGTGTCAGAGAGTGATAAAGAGTGATAAAGAGTGATAGAGAGTGTCTGAGAGTGTCAGAGAGTGTCAGAGATTGTCTGCGAGTGTCAGAGAGTGTCAGAGAGTGATAAAGAGTGATAAGGAGTGATAGAGAGTGTCTGAGAGTGTCAGAGAGTGTCAGCGAGTGTCAGAGAGTGTCAGAGAGTGATAAAGAGTGATAATGAGTGATAGAGAGTGTCTGCGAGTGTCAGAGAGTGTCAGAGAGTGATAGAGAGTGATAGAGAGTGTCTGAGAGTGTCAGAGAGTGTCTGAGAGTGTCAGAGAGTGTCTGCGAGTGTCAGAGAGTGTCAGAGAGTGATAAAGAGTGGTAAAGAGTGATAGAGAGTGTCAGAGAGTGTCAGAGTGTGTCAGAGAGTGGCAGAGAGTGATAGAGAGTGTTTGAGAATGTCAGAGAGTGATATAGAGTGTCAGAGAGTGATAGAGAGTTTCTGAGAGTTTTAGAGAGTGACAGAGAGTTTCTGAGAGTGTCAGAGATTGTCAGAGAAGGATCGAGTATGATAGAGAGTGATAGAGAGTGTCAGAGTGTGTCAGAGAGTGTCAGAGAGTGTCAGAGAGTGTTAGAGAGTGATAGAGAGCGTCAGAGAGTGTCACAGAATGTCTGAGAGTGTCAGAGAGTGTCAGAGATTGATAAAGAGTGATAGAGAGTGTCTGAGAGTGTCAGAGTGTGTCAGAGAGTATCAGTGAGTGATAGAGAGTGATAGAGAGTGTCAGAGAGTGTCATTGAGCGATAGAGAGTGTCAGAGAGCGTCAGAGAGTGATCGAGAGTGTCAGAGAGTGAAAGAGAGTGTCACAGAATGATAGAGAGTTTCAGAGTGTGATAAAGAGTGATAGAGAGAGTCAGAGAGTGATTAAGAGTGTCAGAGAGTGATAGAGAGTGTCTGAGAGCGTCTGAGGATGTCAGAGAGTTTCTGAGAGTGTCAGAGTTTGTCAGTGTGTGTCAGAGAGTGATAAAGAGTGATAGAGAGTGTCAGAGAGTGATAGAGAATGTCAGAAAGTGATAGAGAGTGATAGAGAGTGTCAGAGAGTGTCAGAGAGCGTCAGAGAGAGTCTGAGAGCGTCAAAGAGCGTTTGTATGTGATAGAGAGTGATAGAGAGTGTCTGAGAGTGACAGAGAGTGTCTGAGAGTGTCAGAGAGTGACAGAGAGTGACAGAGAGTTTCTGAGAGTGTCAGAAAGTGTCAGAGAGTGATAGAGTGTGATAGAGAGTGATAGAGAGTGTCAGAGTATGTCAGAGAGTGTCAGAGAGTGATAGAGAGTGATAGAGAGCGTCAGAGAGTGTCACAGAATGTCTGAGAGTGTCAGAGAGTGTCAGAGATTGATAAAGAGTGATAGAGAGTGTCTGAGAGTATCAGAGTGTGTCAGAGAGTATCAGAGAGTGATAGAGAGTGTCATAGAGTGTCATTGAGTGATAGAGAGTGTCAGAGAGCGTCAGAGAGTGATCGAGAGTGTCAGAGAGTGTCTGAGAGCGTCAGAGAGCGTCAGAGAGTGTCAGAGAGTGTCAGAGAGTGTCTGAGAGCGTCAGAGAGAGTCTGAGAGCGTCAAAGAGCGTTTGTATGCGATAGAGAGTGATAGAGAGTGTCTGAGAGTGACAGAGAGTGTCTGAGAGTGTCAGAGACTGTCAGAGAGTGATATAGAGTGTCAGAAAGTGATAGAGATTGATAGAGAGTGTCAGTGAGTGTCAGAGAGTGTCAGAGAGTGTTAGAGAGCTTCAGAGAGTGAAAGAGAGTGTCAGAGAGTGATAGAGAGTGTCTGAGAGTGTCTGAGAGTGTCAGAGTGTGTCTGAGAATGTCAGAGTGTGAAAGAGAGTGTCAGAGAGTGATAGAGAGTGTCTGAGAGTGATCGAGAGTGTCTGAGAGTGTCAGAGAGTGTCAGAGAGTGTCATAGAGTGATAGAGAGTGATTGAGTGTGTCAGAGAGTGTCAGAGAGCGATAGAGAGTGTCAGAGAGAGTTAGAGAGTGTCAGAGAGCGATAAAGAGTGTCTGAGAATGTCAGAGAGTGATATAGAGTGTCAGAGAGTGATAGAGAGTTTCTGAGAGATTCAGAGAGTGACAGAGAGTTTCTGAGAGTGTCAGAGATTGTCAGAGAAGGATCGAGTATGATAGAGAGTGATAGAGAGTGTCAGAGTGTGTCAGAGAGTGTCAAGGAGCGTTAGAGAGTGATAGAGAGCGTCAGAGAGTGATAGAGAGTGTCACAGAATGATAGAGAGTTTCAGAGTGTGATAGAGAGTGAAAGAGAGTGTCAGAGAGTGATTAAGAGTGTCTGAGAGTGTCTGAGAGTGTCAGAGAGTGTCTGAGAGTGTCAGAGAGTGATAGGGAGTGATAGAGAGTGTCAGAGAGTGTCAGAGAGTGATAGAGAGTGTCAGAAAGTGATGGAGAGTGATAGATAGTGTCAGAGAGTGTCAGAGAATGACAGAGAGTGATAGGGAGTGTCAGAGAGTGTCATTGAGTGTCCGAGAGTGTCAGAGAGTTACAGAGAGTGACAGAGAGTGTCAGAGAGTGATAGAGAGTGTCACAGAATGATAGAGAGTTTCAGAGTGTGATAGAGAGTGATAGAGAGTGTCAGAGAGTGATTAAGAGTGTCAGAGAGTGATTATGAGTGTCTGAGAGTGTCAGAGAGTGTCTGAGATTGTCAGAGAGTGTCAGAGAGTGATAAAGAGTGATCGAGAGTGTCTGAGAGTGTCAGAGAGTATCAGAGTGTGTCCGAGAGTGTCAGAGAGTTACAGAGAGTGACAGAGAGTGTCAGAGAGTGATAGAGAGTGTCAGAAAGTGATAGAGAGTGTCAGAGAATTTTAGAGAGTGATAGAGTGTGATAGAGAGTGTCAGATTGTGTCAGAGTGTATCAGAGAGTGATAGAGAGTGATAGAGAGCGTCAGAGAGTGTCATAGATTGATAGAGAGTGTCAGAGTGTGTCACAGAATGTCTGAGAGTGTCAGAGATTGTCAGAGAGTGACAGAGAGTGTCTGAGAGTTTCAGAGTGTGTCAGAGAGTGTCAGAGAGTGTCAGAGAGCGATAGAGAGTGAAAGAGAGTGTCATAGAGTGTCATTGAGTGATAGAGAGTGTCAGAGAGTGATCGAGAGTGTCAGAGAGTGATAGAGAGTGTCAGAGCGTGTCAGAGAATGATAGAGAGTGATAGGGCGTGTCAGAGAGTGTCATTGAGTGTCCGAGAGTGTCAGAGAGTTACAGAGAGTTACAGAGAGTGACAGAGAGTGTCAGAGAGTGATAGAGAGTGTCAGAAAGTGATAGAGAGTGTCAGACCGTTTCAGAGAGTGATAGAGCGTGATAGAGAGTGTCAGAGTGTGTCAGAGTGTGTCAGAGAGTGATAGAGAGTGACAGAGAGCGTCAGAGAGTGTCATAGATTGATAGAGAGTGTCAGAGTGTGTCACAGAATGTCTGAGAGTGTCAGAGAGTGATAGAGAGTGTCTGAGAGTTTCAGAGTGTGTCAGAGAGTGTCAGAGAGCGATAGAGAGTGAAAGAGAGTGTCATAGAGTGTCATTGAGTGATAGAGAGTGTCAGAGAGTGTCAGAGAGTGATAGAGAGTGTCAGAAAGTGATAGAGAGTGTCAGAGAATTTTAGAGAGTGATAGAGTGTGATAGAGAGTGTCAGAGTGTGTCAGAGTGTATCAGAGAGTGATAGAGAGTGATAGAGAGCGTCAGAGAGTGTCATAGATTGATAGAGAGTGTCAGAGTGTGTCACAGAATGTCTGAGAGTGTCAGAGATTGTCAGAGAGCGTCAGAGAGTGTCTGAGAGTTTCAGAGTGTGTCAGAGAGTGTCAGAGAGTGTCAGAGAGCAATAGAGAGTGAAAGAGAGTGTCATAGAGTGTCATTGAGTGATAGAGAGTGTCAGAGAGTGATCGAGAGTGTCAGAGAGTGATAGAAAGTGTCAGAGCGTGTCAGAGAATGATAGAGAGTGATAGGGCGTGTCAGAGAGTGTCATTGAGTGTCCGAGAGTGTCAGAGAGTTACAGAGAGTTACAGAGAGTGACAGAGAGTGTCAGAGAGTGATAGAGAGTGTCAGAAAGTGATAGAGAGTGTCAGAGCGTTTCAGAGAGTGATAGAGCGTGATAGAGAGTGTCAGAGTGTGTCAGAGAGTGATAGAGAGTGACAGAGAGCGTCAGAGAGTGTCATAGATTGATAGAGAGTGTCAGAGTGTGTCACAGAATGTCTGAGAGTGTCAGAGAGTGATAGAGAGTGTCTGAGAGTTTCAGAGTGTGTCAGAGAGTGTCAGAGAGCGATAGAGAGTGAAAGAGAGTGTCATAGAGTGAAAGAGAGTGTCATAGTGTGTCATTGAGTGATAGAGAGTGTCAGAGAGTGATCGAGAGTGTCAGAGAGTGATAGAGAGTGTCAGAGCGTGTCAGAGAATGATAGAGAGTGATAGAGAGTGTCTGAGAGTGTCTGAGAGTGTCTGAGAGTGTCAGAGTGTGTCTGAGAATGTCAGAGTGTGAAAGAGAGTGTCAGAGAGTGATAGAGAGTGTCTGAGAGTGATCGAGAGTGTCTGAGAGTGTCAGAGAGTGTCAGAGAGTGTCATAGAGTGATAGAGAGTGATTGAGTGTGTCAGAGAGTGTCAGAGAGCGATAGTGAGTGTCAGAGAGAGTTAGAGAGTGTCAGAGAGCGACAGAGAGTGTCTGAGAATGTCAGAGAGTGATATAGAGTGTCAGAGAGTGATAGAGAGTTTCTGAGAGATTCAGAGAGTGACAGAGAGTTTCTGAGAGTGTCAGAGATTGTCAGAGAAGGATCGAGTATGATAGAGAGTGATAGAGAGTGTCAGAGTGCGTCAGAGAGTGTCAGAGAGCGTTAGAGAGTGATAGAGAGCGTCAGAGAGTGATAGAGAGTGTCACAGAATGATAGAGAGTTTCAGAGTGTGATAGAGAGTGACAGAGAGTGTCAGAGAGTGATTAAGAGTGTCTGAGAGTGTCAGAGAGTGTCTGAGAGTGTCAGAGAGTGATAGGGAGTGATAGAGAGTGTCAGAGAGTGTCAGAGAGTGATAGAGAGTGTCAGAAAGTGATGGAGAGTGATAGATAGTGTCAGAGAGTGTCAGAGAATGACAGAGAGTGATAGGGAGTGTCAGAGAGTGTCATTGAGTGTCCGAGAGTGTCAGAGAGTTACAGAGAGTGACAGAGAGTGTCAGAGAGTGATAGAGAGTGTCACAGAATGATAGAGAGTTACAGAGTGTGATAGAGAGTGATAGAGAGTGTCAGAGAGTGATTAAGAGTGTCAGAGAGTGATTATGAGTGTCTGAGAGTGTCAGAGAGTGTCTGAGATTGTCAGAGAGTGTCAGAGAGTGATAAAGAGTGATCGAGAGTGTCTGAGAGTGTCAGAGAGTATCAGAGTGTGTCCGAGAGTGTCAGAGAGTTACAGAGAGTTACAGAGAGTGACAGAGAGTGTCAGAGAGTGATAGAGAGTGACAGAGAGCGTCAGAGAGTGTCATAGATTGATAGAGAGTGTCAGAGTGTGTCACAGAATGTCTGAGAGTGTCAGAGAGTGATAGAGAGTGTCTGAGAGTTTCAGAGTGTGTCAGAGAGTGTCAGAGAGCGATAGAGAGTGAAAGAGAGTGTCATAGAGTGTCATTGAGTGATAGAGAGTGTCAGAGAGTGTCAGAGAGTGATAGAGAGTGTCAGAAAGTGATAGAGAGTGTCAGAGAATTTTAGAGAGTGATAGAGTGTGATAGAGAGTGTCAGAGTGTGTCAGAGTGTATCAGAGAGTGATAGAGAGTGATAGAGAGCGTCAGAGAGTGTCATAGATTGATAGAGAGTGTCAGAGTGTGTCACAGAATGTCTGAGAGTGTCAGAGATTGTCAGAGAGCGTCAGAGAGTGTCTGAGAGTTTCAGAGTGTGTCAGAGAGTGTCAGAGAGTGTCAGAGAGCGATAGAGAGTGAAAGAGAGTGTCATAGAGTGTCATTGAGTGATAGAGAGTGTCAGAGAGTGATCGAGAGTGTCAGAGAGTGATAGAGAGTGTCAGAGCGTGTCAGAGAATGATAGAGAGTGATAGGGCGTGTCAGAGAGTGTCATTGAGTGTCCGAGAGTGTCAGAGAGTTACAGAGAGTTACAGAGAGTGACAGAGAGTGTCAGAGAGTGATAGAGAGTGTCAGAAAGTGATAGAGAGTGTCAGAGCGTTTCAGAGAGTGATAGAGCGTGATAGAGAGTGTCAGAGTGTGTCAGAGAGTGATAGAGAGTGACAGAGAGCGTCAGAGAGTGTCATAGATTGATAGAGAGTGTCAGAGTGTGTCACAGAATGTCTGAGAGTGTCAGAGAGTGATAGAGAGTGTCTGAGAGTTTCAGAGTGTGTCAGAGAGTGTCAGAGAGCGATAGAGAGTGAAAGAGAGTGTCATAGAGTGTCATTGAGTGATAGAGAGTGTCAGAGAGTTTCCGAGAGTGATAGAGAGTGTCAGTGATTGTCAGAGAGTGTCAGAGAGTGATTGAGAGTGTCAGTGAGTGTCAGAGAGTGATAGAGAGTGATAGAGAGTGTCTGAGAGTGTCTGAGAGTTTCTGAGAGTGTCAGAGAGTGTCAGAGAGTGTCAGAGAGCGATTGAGAGTGTCAGAGAGTGATAGAGAGTGATCGAGAGTGTCTGAGAGTGTCAGAGAGTATCAGAGTGTGTCCGAGAGTGTCAGAGAGTTACAGAGAGTTACAGAGAGTGACAGAGAGTGTCAGAGAGTGATAGAGAGTGTCAGAAAGTGATAGAGAGTGTCAGAGAATTTTAGAGAGTGATAGAGTGTGATAGAGAGTGTCAGAGTGTGTCAGAGTGTATCAGAGAGTGATAGAGAGTGATAGAGAGCGTCAGAGAGTGTCATAGATTGATAGAGAGTGTCAGAGTGTGTCACAGAATGTCTGAGAGTGTCAGAGATTGTCAGAGAGTGTCAGAGAGTGTCAGAGAGTGTCTGAGAGTTTCAGAGTGTGTCAGAGAGTGTCAGAGAGTGTCAGAGAGCGATAGAGAGTGAAAGAGAGTGTCATAGAGTGTCATTGAGTGATAGAGAGTGTCAGAGAGTGATCGAGAGTGTCAGAGAGAGATAGAGAGTGTCAGAGCGTGTCAGAGAATGATAGAGAGTGATAGGGCGTGTCAGAGAGTGTCATTGAGTGTCCGAGAGTGTCAGAGAGTTACAGAGAGTTACAGAGAGTGACAGAGAGTGTCAGAGAGTGATAGAGAGTGTCAGAAAGTGATAGAGAGTGTCAGAGCGTTTCAGAGAGTGATAGAGCGTGATAGAGAGTGTCAGAGTGTGTCAGAGTGTGTCAGAGAGTGATAGAGAGTGACAGAGAGCGTCAGAGAGTGTCATAGATTGATAGAGAGTGTCAGAGTGTGTCACAGAATGTCTGAGAGTGTCAGAGAGTGATAGAGAGTGTCTGAGAGTTTCAGAGTGTGTCAGAGAGTGTCAGAGAGCGATAGAGAGTGAAAGAGAGTGTCATAGAGTGTCATTGAGTGATAGAGAGTGTCAGAGAGTGTCAGAGAGTGTCAGAGAGTGATAGAGAGTGTCAGAAAGTGATAGAGAGTGTCAGAGAATTTTAGAGAGTGATAGAGTGTGATAGAGAGTGTCAGAGTGTGTCAGAGTGTATCAGAGAGTGATAGAGAGTGATAGAGAGCGTCAGAGAGTGTCATAGATTGATAGAGAGTGTCAGAGTGTGTCACAGAATGTCTGAGAGTGTCAGAGATTGTCAGAGAGTGACAGAGAGTGTCTGAGAGTTTCAGAGTGTGTCAGAGAGTGTCAGAGAGTGTCAGAGAGCGATAGAGAGTGAAAGAGAGTGTCATAGAGTGTCATTGAGTGATAGAGAGTGTCAGAGAGTGATCGAGAGTGTCAGAGAGTGATAGAGAGTGTCAGAGCGTGTCAGAGAATGATAGAGAGTGATAGGGCGTGTCAGAGAGTGTCATTGAGTGTCCGAGAGTGTCAGAGAGTTACAGAGAGTTACAGAGAGTGACAGAGAGTGTCAGAGAGTGATAGAGAGTGTCAGAAAGTGATAGAGAGTGTCAGAGCGTTTCAGAGAGTGATAGAGCGTGATAGAGAGTGTCAGAGTGTGTCAGAGTGTGTCAGAGAGTGATAGAGAGTGACAGAGAGCGTCAGAGAGTGTCATAGATTGATAGAGAGTGTCAGAGTGTGTCACAGAATGTCTGAGAGTGTCAGAGAGTGATAGAGAGTGTCTGAGAGTTTCAGAGTGTGTCAGAGAGTGTCAGAGAGCGATAGAGAGTGAAAGAGAGTGTCATAGAGTGTCATTGAGTGATAGAGAGTGTCAGAGAGTTTCCGAGAGTGATAGAGAGTGTCAGTGATTGACAGAGAGTGTCAGAGAGTGATTGAGAGTGTCAGTGAGTGTCAGAGAGTGATAGAGAGTGATAGAGAGTGTCTGAGAGTGTCTGAGAGTTTCTGAGAGTGTCAGAGAGTGTCAGAGAGTGTCAGAGAGCGATTGAGAGTGTCAGAGAGTGATAGAGAGTGATCGAGAGTGTCTGAGAGTGTCAGAGAGTATCAGAGTGTGTCCGAGAGTGTCAGAGAGTTACAGAGAGTTACAGAGAGTGACAGAGAGTGTCAGAGAGTGATAGAGAGTGTCAGAAAGTGATAGAGAGTGTCAGAGAATTTTAGAGAGTGATAGAGTGTGATAGAGAGTGTCAGAGTGTGTCAGAGTGTATCAGAGAGTGATAGAGAGTGATAGAGAGGGTCAGAGAGTGTCATAGATTGATAGAGAGTGTCAGAGTGTGTCACAGAATGTCTGAGAGTGTCAGAGATTGTCAGAGAGTGTCAGAGAGTGTCTGAGAGTTTCAGAGTGTGTCAGAGAGTGTCAGAGAGTGTCAGAGAGCGATAGAGAGTGTAAGAGAGTGTCATAGAGTGTCATTGAGTGATAGAGAGTGTCAGAGAGTGATCGAGAGTGTCAGAGAGTGATAGAGAGTGTCAGAGAGTGTCAGAGAATGATAGAGAGTGATAGGGCGTGTCAGAGAGTGTCATTGAGTGTCCGAGAGTGTCAGAGAGTTACAGAGAGTTACAGAGAGTGACAGAGAGTGTCAGAGAGTGATAGAGAGTGTCAGAAAGTGATAGAGAGTGTCAGAGCGTTTCAGAGAGTGATAGTGCGTGATAGAGAGTGTCAGAGTGTGTCAGAGTGTGTCAGAGAGTGATAGAGAGTGACAGAGAGCGTCAGAGAGTGTCATAGATTGATAGAGAGTGTCAGAGTGTGTCACAGAATGTCTGAGAGTGTCAGAGAGTGATAGAGAGTGTCTGAGAGTTTCAGAGTGTGTCAGAGAGTGTCAGAGAGCGATAGAGAGTGAAAGAGAGTGTCATAGAGTGTCATTGAGTGATAGAGAGTGTCAGAGAGTGTCAGAGAGTGATAGAGAGTGTCAGAAAGTGATAGAGAGTGTCAGAGAATTTTAGAGAGTGATAGAGTGTGATAGAGAGTGTCAGAGTGTGTCAGAGTGTATCAGAGAGTGATAGAGAGTGATAGAGAGCGTCAGAGAGTGTCATAGATTGATAGAGAGTGTCAGAGTGTGTCACAGAATGTCTGAGAGTGTCAGAGATTGTCAGAGAGTGACAGAGAGTGTCTGAGAGTTTCAGAGTGTGTCAGAGAGTGTCAGAGAGTGTCAGAGAGCGATAGAGAGTGAAAGAGAGTGTCATAGAGTGTCATTGAGTGATAGAGAGTGTCAGAGAGTGATCGAGAGTGTCAGAGAGTGATAGAGAGTGTCAGAGCGTGTCAGAGAATGATAGAGAGTGATAGGGCGTGTCAGAGAGTGTCATTGAGTGTCCGAGAGTGTCAGAGAGTTACAGAGAGTTACAGAGAGTGACAGAGAGTGTCAGAGAGTGATAGAGAGTGTCAGAAAGTGATAGAGAGTGTCAGAGCGTTTCAGAGAGTGATAGAGCGTGATAGAGAGTGTCAGAGTGTGTCAGAGTGCGTCAGAGAGTGATAGAGAGTGACAGAGAGCGTCAGAGAGTGTCATAGATTGATAGAGAGTGTCAGAGTGTGTCACAGAATGTCTGAGAGTGTCAGAGAGTGATAGAGAGTGTCTGAGAGTTTCAGAGTGTGTCAGAGAGTGTCAGAGAGCGATAGAGAGTGAAAGAGAGTGTCATAGAGTGTCATTGAGTGATAGAGAGTGTCAGAGAGTTTCCGAGAGTGATAGAGAGTGTCAGTGATTGACAGAGAGTGTCAGAGAGTGATTGAGAGTGTCAGTGAGTGTCAGAGAGTGATAGAGAGTGATAGAGAGTGTCTGAGAGTGTCTGAGAGTTTCTGAGAGTGTCAGAGAGTGTCAGAGAGTGTCAGAGAGCGATTGAGAGTGTCAGAGAGTGATAGAGAGTGATAGAGAGTGCCTGAGAGTGTCTGAGAGTGTAAGAGAGTGTCTGCGAGTGTCAGAGAGTGTCAGAGAGTGATAAAGAGTGATAGAGAGTGTCTGAGATTGTCAGAGAGTGTCAGAGTGTGTCAGAGAGTGTCAGAGAGTGATCGAGAGTGATAGAGAGTGTCAGAGAGTGGCATTGAGTGATAGAGAGTGTCAGAGAGTTTCCGAGAGTGATAGAGAGTGTCAGAGAGTGTCCGAGAGTGTCAGAGAGTGTCTAAGAGTGTCAGAGAGTGATTAAGAGTGTCTGAGAGTGTCTGAGAGTGTCAGAGAGTGTCTAAGAGTGTCAGAGAGTGATTAAGAGTGTCTGAGAGTGTCTGAGAGTGTCAGAGAGTGTCTGAGAGTGTCAGAGAGTGATAGGGAGTGATAGAGAGTGTCAGAGAGTGTCAGAGAGTGATAGAGAGTGTCAGAAAGTGATGGAGAGTGATAGAGAGTGTCAGAGAGTGTCAGAGAGTGATAGAGAGTGTCAGAAAGTGATGGAGAGTGATAGATAGTATCAGAGAGTGTCAGAGAATGACAGAGAGTGATAGGGAGTGTCAGAGAGTGTCATTGAGTGTCCGAGAGTGTCAGAGAGTTACAGAGAGTGACAGAGAGTGTCAGAGAGTGATAGAGAGTGTCACAGAATGATAGAGAGTTTCAGAGTGTGATAGAGAGTGTCAGAGTGTGTCAGAGTGTGTCAGAGAGTGATAGAGAGTGACAGAGAGCGTCAGAGAGTGTCATAGATTGATAGAGAGTGTCAGAGTGTGTCACAGAATGTCTGAGAGTGTCAGAGAGTGATAGAGAGTGTCTGAGAGTTTCAGAGTGTGTCAGAGAGTGTCAGAGAGCGATAGAGAGTGAAAGAGAGTGTCATAGAGTGTCATTGAGTGATAGAGAGTGTCAGAGAGTTTCCGAGAGTGATAGAGAGTGTCAGTGATTGACAGAGAGTGTCAGAGAGTGATTGAGAGTGTCAGTGAGTGTCAGAGAGTGATAGAGAGTGATAGAGAGTGTCTGAGAGTGTCTGAGAGTTTCTGAGAGTGTCAGAGAGTGTCAGAGAGTGTCAGAGAGCGATTGAGAGTGTCAGAGAGTGATAGAGAGTGATCGAGAGTGTCTGAGAGTGTCAGACAGTATCAGAGTGTGTCCGAGAGTGTCAGAGAGTTACAGAGAGTTACAGAGAGTGACAGAGAGTGTCAGAGAGTGATAGAGAGTGTCAGAAAGTGATAGAGAGTGTCAGAGAATTTTAGAGAGTGATAGAGTGTGATAGAGAGTGTCAGAGTGTGTCAGAGTGTATCAGAGAGTGATAGAGAGTGATAGAGAGTGTCAGAGAGTGTCATAGATTGATAGAGAGTGTCAGAGTGTGTCACAGAATGTCTGAGAGTGTCAGAGATTGTCAGAGAGTGTCAGAGAGTGTCTGAGAGTTTCAGAGTGTGTCAGAGAGTGTCAGAGAGTGTCAGAGAGCGATAGAGAGTGAAAGAGAGTGTCATAGAGTGTCATTGAGTGATAGAGAGTGTCAGAGAGTGATAGAGAGTGTCAGAGCGTGTCAGAGAATGATAGAGAGTGATAGGGCGTGTCAGAGAGTGTCATTGAGTGTCCGAGAGTGTCCGAGAGTGTCAGAGAGTTACAGAGAGTTACAGAGAGTGACAGAGAGTGTCAGAGAGTGATAGAGAGTGTCAGAAAGTGATAGAGATTGTCAGAGCGTTTCAGAGAGTGATAGAGCGTGATAGAGAGTGTCAGAGTGTGTCAGAGAGTGATAGAGAGTGTCAGAAAGTGATGGAGAGTGATAGATAGTGTCAGAGAGTGTCAGAGAATGACAGAGAGTGATAGGGAGTGTCATAGAGTGTCATTGAGTGTCCGAGAGTGTCAGAGAGTTACAGAGAGTGACAGAGAGTGTCAGAGAGTGATAGAGAGTGTCACAGAATGATAGAGAGTTTCAGAGTGTGATAGAGAGTGTCAGAGTGTGTCAGAGTGTTTCAGAGAGTGATAGAGAGTGACAGAGAGCGTCAGAGAGTGTCATAGATTGATAGAGAGTGTCAGAGTGTGTCACAGAATGTCTGAGAGTGTCAGAGTGATAGAGAGTGTCTGAGAGTTTCAGAGTGTGTCAGAGAGTGTCAGAGAGCGATAGAGAGTGAAAGAGAGTGTCATAGAGTGTCATTGAGTGATAGAGAGTGTCAGAGAGTTTCCGAGAGTGATAGAGAGTGTCAGTGATTGACAGAGAGTGTCAGAGAGTGATTGAGAGTGTCAGTGAGTGTCAGAGAGTGATAGAGAGTGTCTGAGAGTGTCTGAGAGTTTCTGAGAGTGTCAGAGAGTGTCAGAGAGTGTCAGAGAGCGATTGAGAGTGTCAGAGAGTGATAGAGAGTGATCGAGAGTGTCTGAGAGTGTCAGACAGTATCAGAGTGTGTCCGAGAGTGTCAGAGAGTTACAGAGAGTTACAGAGAGTGACAGAGAGTGTCAGAGAGTGATAGAGAGTGTCAGAAAGTGATAGAGAGTGTCAGAGAATTTTAGAGAGTGATAGAGTGTGATAGAGAGTGTCAGAGTGTGTCAGAGTGTATCAGAGAGTGATAGAGAGTGATAGAGAGCGTCAGAGAGTGTCATAGATTGATAGAGAGTGTCAGAGTGTGTCACAGAATGTCTGAGAGTGTCAGAGATTGTCAGAGAGTGTCAGAGAGTGTCTGAGAGTTTCAGAGTGTGTCAGAGAGTGTCAGAGAGTGTCAGAGAGCGATAGAGAGTGAAAGAGAGTGTCATAGAGTGTCATTGAGTGATAGAGAGTGTCAGAGAGTGATAGAGAGTGTCAGAGCGTGTCAGAGAATGATAGAGAGTGATAGGGCGTGTCAGAGAGTGTCATTGAGTGTCCGAGAGTGTCAGAGAGTTACAGAGAGTTACAGAGAGTGACAGAGAGTGTCAGAGAGTGATAGAGAGTGTCAGAAAGTGATAGAGATTGTCAGAGCGTTTCAGAGAGTGATAGAGCGTGATAGAGAGTGTCAGAGTGTGTCAGAGTGTGTCAGAGAGTGATAGAGAGTGACAGAGAGCGTCAGAGAGTGTCATAGATTGATAGAGAGTGTCAGAGTGTGTCACAGAATGTCTGAGAGTGTCAGAGAGTGATAGAGAGTGTCTGAGAGTTTCAGAGTGTGTCAGAGAGTGTCAGAGAGCGATAGAGAGTGAAAGAGAGTGTCATAGAGTGTCATTGAGTGATAGGGAGTGTCAGAGAGTGTCAGAGAGTGATAGAGAGTGTCAGAAAGTGATAGAGAGTGTCAGAGAATTTTAGAGAGTGATAGAGAGTGATAGAGAGCGTCAGAGAGTGTCATAGATTGATAGAGAGTGTCAGAGTGTGTCACAGAATGTCTGAGAATGTCAGAGATTGTCAGAGAGTGACAGAGAGTGTCTGAGAGTTTCAGAGTGTGTCAGAGAGTGTCAGAGAGTGTCAGAGAGCGATAGAGAGTGAAAGAGAGTGTCATAGAGTGTCATTGAGTGATAGAGAGTGTCAGAGAGTGATCGAGAGTGTCAGAGAGTGATAGAGAGTGTCAGAGCGTGTCAGAGAATGATAGAGAGTGATAGGGCGTGTCAGAGAGTGTCATTGAGTGTCCGAGAGTGTCAGAGAGTTACAGAGAGTTACAGAGAGTGACAGAGAGTGTCAGAGAGTGATAGAGAGTGTCAGAAAGTGGTAGAGAGTGTCAGAGCGTTTCAGAGAGTGATAGAGCGTGATAGAGAGTGTCAGAGTGTGTCAGAGTGTGTCAGAGTGATAGAGAGTGACAGAGAGCATCAGAGAGTGTCATAGATTGATAGAGAGTGTCAGAGTGTGTCACAGAATGTCTGAGAGTGTCAGAGAGTGATAGAGAGTGTCTGAGAGTTTCAGAGTGTGTCAGAGAGTGTCAGAGAGCGATAGAGAGTGAAAGAGAGTGTCATAGAGTGTCATTGAGTGATAGAGAGTGTCAGAGAGTTTCCGAGAGCGATAGAGAGTGTCAGTGATTGACAGAGAGTGTCAGAGAGTGATTGAGAGTGTCAGTGAGTGTCAGAGAGTGATAGAGAGTGATAGAGAGTGTCTGAGAGTGTCTGAGAGTTTCTGAGAGTGTCAGAGAGTGTCAGAGAGTGTCAGAGAGCGATTGAGAGTGTCAGAGAGTGATAGAGAGTGATCGAGAGTGTCTGAGAGTGTCAGAGAGTATCAGAGTGTGTCCGAGAGTGTCAGAGAGTTACAGAGAGTTACAGAGAGTGACAGAGAGTGTCAGAGAGTGATAGAGAGTGTCAGAAAGTGATAGAGAGTGTCAGAGAATTTTAGAGAGTGATAGAGTGTGATAGAGAGTGTCAGAGTGTGTCAGAGTGTATCAGAGAGTGATAGAGAGTGATAGAGAGCGTCAGAGAGTGTCATAGATTGATAGAGAGTGTCAGAGTGTGTCACAGAATGTCTGAGAGTGTCAGAGATTGTCAGAGAGTGTCAGAGAGTGTCTGAGAGTTTCAGAGTGTGTCAGAGAGTGTCAGAGAGTGTCAGAGAGCGATAGAGAGTGAAAGAGAGTGTCATAGAGTGTCATTGAGTGATAGAGAGTGTCAAAGAGTGATCGAGAGTGTCAGAGAGTGATAGAGAGTGTCAGAGCGTGTCAGAGAATGATAGAGAGTGATAGGGCGTGTCAGAGAGTGTCATTGAGTGTCCGAGAGTGTCAGAGAGTTACAGAGAGTTACAGAGAGTGACAGAGAGTGTCAGAGAGTGATAGAGAGTGTCAGAAAGTGATAGAGAGTGTCAGAGCGTTTCAGAGAGTGATAGAGCGTGATAGAGAGTGTCAGAGTGTGTCAGAGAGTGATAGAGAGTGACAGAGAGCGTCAGAGAGTGTCATAGATTGATAGAGAGTGTCAGAGTGTGTCACAGAATGTCTGAGAGTGTCAGAGAGTGATAGAGAGTGTCTGAGAGTTTCAGAGTGTGTCAGAGAGTGTCAGAGAGCGATAGAGAGTGAAAGAGAGTGTCATAGAGTGTCATTGAGTGATAGAGAGTGTCAGAGAGTGTCAGAGAGTGATAGAGAGTGTCAGAAAGTGATAGAGAGTGTCAGAGAATTTTAGAGAGTGATAGAGTGTGATAGAGAGTGTCAGAGTGTGTCAGAGTGTATCAGAGAGTGATAGAGAGTGATAGAGAGCGTCAGAGAGTGTCATAGATTGATAGAGAGTGTCAGAGTGTGTCACAGAATGTCTGAGAGTGTCAGAGATTGTCAGAGAGTGACAGTGAGTGTCTGAGAGTTTCAGAGTGTGTCAGAGAGTGTCAGAGAGTGTCAGAGAGCGATAGAGAGTGAAAGAGAGTGTCATAGAGTGTCATTGAGTGATAGAGAGTGTCAGAGAGTGATCGAGAGTGTCAGAGAGTGATAGAGAGTGTCAGAGCGTGTCAGAGAATGATAGAGAGTGATAGGGCGTGTCAGAGAGTGTCATTGAGTGTCCGAGAGTGTCAGAGAGTTACAGAGAGTTACAGAGAGTGACAGAGAGTGTCAGAGAGTGATAGAGAGTGTCAGAAAGTGATAGAGAGTGTCAGAGCGTTTCAGAGAGTGATAGAGCGTGATAGAGAGTGTCAGAGTGTGTCAGAGCGTGTCAGAGAGTGATAGAGAGTGACAGAGAGCGTCAGAGAGTGTCATAGATTGATAGAGAGTGTCAGAGTGTGTCACAGAATGTCTGAGAGTGTCAGAGAGTGATAGAGAGTGTCTGAGAGTTTCAGAGTGTGTCAGAGAGTGTCAGAGAGCGATAGAGAGTGAAAGAGAGTGTCATAGAGTGTCATTGAGTGATAGAGAGTGTCAGAAAGTTTCCGAGAGTGATAGAGAGTGTCAGTGATTGACAGAGAGTGTCAGAGAGTGATTGAGAGTGTCAGTGAGTGTCAGAGAGTGATAGAGAGTGATAGAGAGTGTCTGAGAGTGTCTGAGAGTTTCTGAGAGTGTCAGAGAGTGTCAGAGAGTGTCAGAGAGCGATTGAGAGTGTCAGAGAGTGATAGAGAGTGATACAGAGTGCCTGAGAGTGTCTGAGAGTGTAAGAGAGTGTCTGCGAGTGTCAGAGAGTGTCAGAGAGTGATAAAGAGTGATAGAGAGTGTCTGAGATTGTCAGAGAGTGTCAGAGTGTGTCAGAGAGTGTCAGAGAGTGATCGAGAGTGATAGAGAGTGTCAGAGAGTGGCATTGAGTGATAGAGAGTGTCAGAGAGTTTCCGAGAGTGATAGAGAGTGTCAGAGAGTGTCCGAGAGTGTCAGAGAGTGTCTAAGAGTGTCAGAGAGTGATTAAGAGTGTCTGAGAGTGTCTGAGAGTGTCAGAGAGTGTCTGAGAGTGTCAGAGAGTGATAGGGAGTGATAGAGAGTGTCAGAGAGTGTCAGAGAGTGATAGAGAGTGTCAGAAAGTGATGGAGAGTGATAGAGAGTGTCAGAGAGTGTCAGAGAGTGATAGAGAGTGTCAGAAAGTGATGGAGAGTGATAGATAGTGTCAGAGAGTGTCAGAGAATGACAGAGAGTGATAGGGAGTGTCAGAGAGTGTCATTGAGTGTCCGAGAGTGTCAGAGTTACAGAGAGTGACAGAGAGTGTCAGAGAGTGATAGAGAGTGTCACAGAATGATAGAGAGTTTCAGAGTGTGATAGAGAGTGTCAGAGTGTGTCAGAGTGTGTCAGAGAGTGATAGAGAGTGACAGAGAGCGTCAGAGAGTGTCATAGATTGATAGAGAGTGTCAGAGTGTGTCACAGAATGTCTGAGAGTGTCAGAGAGTGATAGAGAGTGTCTGAGAGTTTCAGAGTGTGTCAGAGAGTGTCAGAGAGCGATAGAGAGTGAAAGAGAGTGTCATAGAGTGTCATTGAGTGATAGAGAGTGTCAGAGAGTTTCCGAGAGTGATAGAGAGTGTCAGTGATTGACAGAGAGTGTCAGAGAGTGATTGAGAGTGTCAGTGAGTGTCAGAGAGTGATAGAGAGTGATAGAGAGTGTCTGAGAGTGTCTGAGAGTTTCTGAGAGTGTCAGAGAGTGTCAGAGAGTGTCAGAGAGCGATTGAGAGTGTCAGAGAGTGATAGAGAGTGATCAAGAGTGTCTGAGAGTGTCAGAGAGTATCAGAGTGTTTCCGAGAGTGTCAGAGAGTTACAGAGAGTTACAGAGAGTGACAGAGAGTGTCAGAGAGTGATAGAGAGTGTCAGAAAGTGATAGAGAGTGTCAGAGAATTTTAGAGAGTGATAGAGTGTGATAGAGAGTGTCAGAGTGTGTCAGAGTGTATCAGAGAGTGATAGAGAGTGATAGAGAGCGTCAGAGAGTGTCATAGATTGATAGAGAGTGTCAGAGTGTGTCACAGAATGTCTGAGAGTGTCAGAGATTGTCAGAGAGTGTCAGAGAGTGTCTGAGAGTTTCAGAGTGTGTCAGAGAGTGTCAGAGAGTGTCAGAGAGCGAAAGAGAGTGAAAGAGAGTGTCATAGAGTGTCATTGAGTGATAGAGAGTGTCAGAGAGTTATAGAGAGTGTCAGAGCGTGTCAGAGAATGATAGAGAGTGATAGGGCGTGTCAGAGAGTGTCATTGAGTGTCCGAGAGTGTCAGAGAGTTACAGAGAGTTACAGAGAGTGACAGAGAGTGTCAGAGAGTGATAGAGAGTGTCAGAAAGTGATAGAGAGTGTCAGAGCGTTTCAGAGAGTGATAGAGCGTGATAGAGAGTGTCAGAGTGTGTCAGAGTGTGTCAGAGAGTGATAGAGAGTGACAGAGAGCGTCAGAGAGTGTCATAGATTGATAGAGAGTGTCAGAGTGTGTCACAGAATGTCTGAGAGTGTCAGAGAGTGATAGAGAGTGTCTGAGAGTTTCAGAGTGTGTCAGAGAGTGTCAGAGAGCGATAGAGAGTGAAAGAGAGTGTCATAGAGTGTCATTGAGTGATAGAGAGTGTCAGAGAGTGTCAGAGAGTGATAGAGAGTGTCAGAAAGTGATAGAGAGTGTCAGAGAATTTTAGAGAGTGATAGAGTGTGATAGAGAGTGTCAGAGTGTGTCAGAGTGTATCAGAGAGTGATAGAGAGTGATAGATAGTGTCAGAGAGTGTCATAGATTGATAGAGAGTGTCAGAGTGTGTCACAGAATGTCTGAGAGTGTCAGAGATTGTCAGAGAGTGACAGAGAGTGTCTGAGAGTTTCAGAGTGTGTCAGAGAGTGTCAGAGAGTGTCAGAGAGCGATAGAGAGTGAAAGAGAGTGTCATAGAGTGTCATTGAGTGATAGAGAGTGTCAGAGAGTGATCGAGAGTGTCAGAGAGTGATAGAGAGTGTCAGAGCGTGTCAGAGAATGATAGAGAGTGATAGGGCGTGTCAGAGAGTGTCATTGAGTGTCCGAGAGTGTCAGAGAGTTACAGAGAGTTACAGAGAGTGACAGAGAGTGTCAGAGAGTAATAGAGAGTGTCAGAAAGTGATAGAGAGTGTCAGAGCGTTTCAGAGAGTGATCGAGCGTGATAGAGAGTGTCAGAGTGTGTCAGAGTGTGTCAGAGAGTGATAGAGAGTGACAGAGAGCGTCAGAGAGTGTCATAGATTGATAGAGAGTGTCAGAGTGTGTCACAGAATGTCTGAGAGTGTCAGAGAGTGATAGAGAGTGTCTGAGAGTTTCAGAGTGTGTCAGAGAGTGTCAGAGAGCGATAGAGAGTGAAAGAGAGTGTCAAATAGTGTCATTGAGTGATAGAGAGTGTCAGAGAGTTTCCGAGAGTGATAGAGAGTGTCAGTGATTGACAGAGAGTGTCAGAGAGTGATTGAGAGTGTCAGTGAGTGTCAGAGAGTGATAGAGAGTGATAGAGAGTGTCTGAGAGTGTCTGAGAGTTTCTGAGAGTGTCAGAGAGTGTCAGAGAGTGTCAGAGAGCGATTGAGAGTGTCAGAGAGTGATAGAGAGTGATAGAGAGTGCCTGAGAGTATCTGAGAGTGTAAGAGAGTGTCTGCGAGTGTCAGAGAGTGTCAGAGAGTGATAAAGAGTGATAGAGAGTGTCTGAGATTGTCAGAGAGTGTCAGAGTGTGTCAGAGAGTGTCAGAGAGTGATCGAGAGTGATAGAGAGTGTCAGAGAGTTTCCGAGAGTGATAGAGAGTGTCAGAGAGTGTCCGAGAGTGTCAGAGAGTGTCTAAGAGTGTCAGAGAGTGATTAAGAGTGTCTGAGAGTGTCTGAGAGTGTCAGAGAGTGTCTGAGAGTGTCAGAGAGTGATAGGGAGTGATAGAGAGTGTCAGAGAGTGTCAGAGAGTGATAGAGAGTGTCAGAAAGTGATGGAGAGTGATAGAGAGTGTCAGAGAGTGTCAGAGAGTGATAGAGAGTGTCAGAAAGTGATGGAGAGTGATAGATAGTGTCAGAGAGTGTCAGAGAATGACAGAGAGTGATAGGGAGTGTCAGAGAGTGTCATTGAGTGTCCGAGAGTGTCAGAGAGTTACAGAGAGTGACAGAGAGTGTCAGAGAGTGATAGAGAGTGTCACAGAATGATAGAGAGTTTCAGAGTGTGATAGAGAGTGATAGAGAGTGTCAGAGAGTGATTAAGAGTGTCTGAGAGTGTCTGAGAGTGTCAGAGAGTGTCTGAGATTGTCAGAGAGTGTCAGAGAGTGATAAAGAGTGATAGAGAGTGTCTGAGAGTGTCAGAGAGTGTCAGAGTGTGTCCGAGAGTGTCAGAGAGTTACAGAGAGTTACAGAGAGTGACAGCGAGTGTCAGAGAGTGATAGAGAGTGTCAGAAAGTGATAGAGAGTGTCAGAGCGTTTCAGAGAGTGATAGAGTGTGATAGAGAGTGTCAGAGTGTGTCAGAGAGTGATAGAGAGTGATAGAGAGCGTCAGAGAGTGTCATAGATTGATAGAGAGTGTCAGAGTGTGTCACAGAATGTCTGAGAGTGTCAGAGATTGTCAGAGAGTGACAGAGAGTGTCTGAGAGTTTCAGAGTGTGTCAGAGAGTGATCGAGAGTGTCAGAGAGTGATAGAGAGTGTCAGAGCGTGTCAGAGAATGATAGAGAGTGATAGGGCGTGTCAGAGAGTGTCATTGAGTGTCCGAGAGTGTCTGAGAGTTACAGAGAGTTACAGAGAGTGACAGAGAGTGTCAGAGAGTGATAGAGAGTGTCAGAAAGTGATAGAGAGTGTCAGAGCGTTTCAGAGAGTGATAGAGCGTGATAGAGAGTGTCAGAGTGTGTCAGAGTGTGTCAGAGAGTGATAGAGAGTGACAGAGAGCGTCAGAGAGTGTCATAGATTGATAGAGAGTGTCAGAGTGTGTCACAGAATGTCTGAGAGTGTCAGAGATTGTCAGAGAGTGACAGAGAGTGTCTGAGAGTTTCAGAGTGTGTCAGAGAGTGTCAGAGAGTGTCAGAGAGCGATAGAGAGTGAAAGAGAGTGTCATAGAGTGTCATTGAGTGATAGAGAGTGTCAGAGAGTGATCGAGAGTGTCAGAGAGTGATAGAGAGTGTCAGAGCGTGTCAGAGAATGATAGAGAGTGATAGGGCGTTTCAGAGAGTGTCATTGAGTGTCCGAGAGTGTCAGAGAGCTACAGAGAGTTACAGAGAGTGACAGAGAGTGTCAGAGAGTGATAGAGAGTGTCAGAAAGTGATAGAGAGTGTCAGAGCGTTTCAGAGAGTGATAGAGCGTGATAGAGAGTGTCAGAGTGTGTCAGAGTGTGTCAGAGAGTGATAGAGAGTGACAGAGAGCGTCAGAGAGTGTCATAGATTGATAGAGAGTGTCAGAGTGTGTCACAGAATGTCTGAGAGTGTCAGAGAGTGATAGAGAGTGTCTGAGAGTTTCAGAGTGTGTCAGAGAGTGTCAGAGAGCGATAGAGAGTGAAAGAGAGTGTCATAGAGTGTCATTGAGTGATAGAGAGTGTCAGAGAGTGATCGAGAGTGTCAGAGAGTGATAGAGAGTGTCAGTGATTGACAGAGAGTGTCAGAGAGTGATTAAGAGTGTCAGTGAGTGTCAGAGAGTGATAGAGAGTGATAGAGAGTGTCTGAGAGTGTCTGAGAGTTTCTGAGAGTGTCAGAGAATTTCAGAGAGTGTCAGAGAGCGATTGAGAGTGTCAGAGAGTGATAGAGAGTGCCTGAGAGTGTCTGAGAGTGTAAGAGAGTGTCTGCCAGTGTCAGAGAGTGTCAGAGAGTGATAAAGAGTGATAGAGAGTGTCTGAGATTGTCAGAGAGTGCCAGAGTGTGTCAGAGAGTGTCAGAGAGTGATCGAGAGTGATAGAGAGTGTCAGAGAGTGGCATTGAGTGATATAGAGTGTCAGAGAGTTTCCGAGAGTGATAGAGAGTGTCAGAGAGTGTCAGAGGGTGTCAGAGAGTGTCTAAGAGTGTCAGAGAGTGATTAAGAGTGTCTGAGAGTGTCTGAGAGTGTCTGAGAGTGTCAGAGAGTGTCTGAGAGTGTCAGAGAGTGATAGGGAGTGAGAGAGAGTGTCAGAGAGTGTCAGAGAGTGATAGAGAGTGTCAGAAAGTGATGGAGAGTGATAGATAGTGTCAGAGAGTGTCAAAGAATGACAGAGAGTGATAGGGAGTGTCAGAGAGTGTCATTGAGTGTCCGAGAGTGTCAGAGAGTTACAGAGAGTGACAGAGAGTGTCAGAGAGTGATAGAGAGTGTCACAGAATGATAGAGAGTTTCAGAGTGTGATAGAGAGTGATAGAGAGTGTCAGAGAGTGATTAAGAGTGTCAGAGAGTGATTATGAGTGTCTGAGAGTGTCTGAGAGTGTCAGAGAGTGTCTGAGATTGTCAGAGAGTGTCAGAGAGTGATAAAGAGTGATCGAGAGTGTCTGAGAGTGTCAGAGAGTGTCAGAGCGTGTCCGAGAGTGTCAGAGAATTACAGAGAGTTACAGAGAGTGACAGAGAGTGTCAGAGAGTGATAGAGAGTGTCAGAAAGTGATAGAGAGTGTCAGAGAATTTTAGAGAGTGATAGAGTGTGATAGAGAGTGTCAGAGTGTGTCAGAGTGTGTCAGAGAGTGTCAGACAGTGTCAGAGAGCGATAGAGAGTGAAAGAGAGTGTCATAGAGTGTCATTGAGTGATAGAGAGTGTCAGAGAGTGATCGAGAGTGTCAGAGAGTGATAGAGAGTGTCAGAGCGTGTCAGAGAATGATAGAGAGTGATAGGGCGTGTCAGAGAGTGTCATTGAGTGTCCGAGAGTGTCAGAGAGTTACAGAGAGTTACAGAGAGTGACAGAGAGTGTCAGAGAGTGATAGAGAGTGTCAGAAAGTGATAGAGAGTGTCAGAGAGTGATAGAGCGTGATAGAGAGTGTCAGAGTGTGTCAGAGTGTGTCAGAGAGTGATAGAGAGTGACAGAGAGCGTCAGAGAGTGTCATAGATTGATAGAGAGTGTCAGAGTGTGTCACAGAATGTCTGAGAGTGTCAGAGAGTGATAGAGAGTGTCTGAGAGTTTCAGAGTGTGTCAGAGAGTGTCAGAGAGCGATAGAGAGTGAAAGAGAGTGTCATAGAGTGTCATTGAGTGTTAGAGAGTGTCAGAGAGTGATAGAGAGTGTCAGAGAGTGATAGAGAGTTTCAGTGATTGACAGAGAGTGTCAGAGAGTGATTAAGAGTGTCAGTGAGTGTCAGAGAGTGATAGAGAGTGATAGAGAGTGTCTGAGAGTGTCTGAGAGTTTCTGAGAGTGTCAGAGAGTGTCAGAGAGTGTCAGAGAGCGATTGAGAGTGTCAGAGAGTGATAGAGAGTGATAGAGAGTGCCTGAGAGTGTCTGAGAGTGTAAGAGAGTGTCTGCGAGTGTCAGAGAGTGTCAGAGAGTGATAAAGAGTGATAGAGAGTGTCTGAGATTGTCAGAGAGTGTCAGAGTGTGTCAGAGAGTGTCAGAGAGTGATCGAGAGTGATAGAGAGTGTCAGAGAGTGGCATTGAGTGATAGAGAGTGTCAGAGAGTTTCCGAGAGTGATAGAGAGTGTCAGAGAGTGTCCGAGAGTGTCAGAGAGTGTCTAAGAGTGTCAGAGAGTGATTAAGAGTGTCTGAGAGTGTCTGAGAGTGTCAGAGAGTGTCTGAGAGTGTCAGAGAGTGATAGGCAGTGATAGAGAGTGTCAGAGAGTGTCAGAAAGTGATAGAGAGTGTCAGAAAGTGATGGAGAGTGATAGATAGTGTCAGAGAGTGTCAGAGAATGACAGAGAGTGATAGGGAGCGTCAGAGAGTGTCATTGAGTGTCCGAGATTTCAGAGAGTTACAGAGAGTGACAGAGAGTGTCAGAGAGTGATAGAGAGTGTCACAGAATGATAGAGAGTTTCAGAGTGTGATAGAGAGTGATAGAGAGTGTCAGAGAGTGATTAAGAGTGTCTGAGAGTGTCTGAGAGTGTCAGAGAGTGTCTGAGATTGTCAGAGAGTGTCAGAGAGTGATAAAGAGTGAGAGAGAGTGTCTGAGAGTGTCAGAGAGTGTCAGAGTGTGTCCGAGAGTGTCAGAGAGTTACAGAGAGTTACAGAGAGTGACAGCGAGTGTCAGAGAGTGATAGAGAGTGTCAGAAAGTGATAGAGAGTGTCAGAGCGTTTCAGAGAGTGATAGAGCGTGATAGAGAGTGTCAGAGTGTGTCAGAGTGTGTCAGAGAGTGATAGAGAGTGACAGAGAGCGTCAGAGAGTGTCATAGATTGATAGAGAGTGTCAGAGCGTGTCAGAGAATGATAGAGAGTGATAGGGCGTGTCAGAGAGTGTCAGAGAGTGTCCGAGAGTGTCAGAGAGTTACAGAGAGTTACAGAGAGTGACAGAGAGTGTCAGAAAGTGATGGAGAGTGATAGAGAGTGTCAGAGAGTGTCAGAGAGTGATAGAGAGTGTCAGAAAGTGATGGAGAGTGATAGATAGTGTCAGAGAGTGTCAGAGAATGACAGAGAGTGATAGGGAGTGTCAGAGAGTGTCATTGAGTGTCCGAGAGTGTCAGAGAGTTACAGAGAGTGACAGAGAGTGTCAGAGAGTGATAGAGAGTGTCACAGAATGATAGAGAGTTTCAGAATGTGATAGAGAGTGATAGAGAGTGTCAGAGAGTGATTAAGAGTGTCTGAGAGTGTCTGAGAGTGTCAGAGAGTGTCTGAGATTGTCAGAGAGTGTCAGAGAGTGATAAAGAGTGATAGAGAGTGTCTGAGAGTGTCAGAGAGTGTCAGAGTGTGTCCGAGAGTGTCAGAGAGTTACAGAGAGTTACAGAGAGTGACAGAGAGTGTCAGAGAGTGATAGAGAGTGTCAGAAAGTGATAGAGAGTGTCAGAGCGTTTCAGAGAGTGATGGAGTGTGATAGAGAGTGTCAGAGTGTGTCAGAGTGTGTCAGAGAGTGATAGAGAGTGATAGAGAGCGTCAGAGAGTGTCATAGATTGATAGAGAGTGTCAGAGTGTGTCACAGAATGTCTGAGAGTGTCAGAGATTGTCAGAGAGTGACAGAGAGTGTCTGAGAGTTTCAGAGTGTGTCAGAGAGTGTCAGAGAGTGTCAGAGAGCGATAGAGAGTGAAAGAGAGTGTCATAGAGTGTCATTGAGTGATAGAGAGTGTCAGAGAGTGATCGAGAGTGTCAGAGAGTGATAGAGAGTGTCAGAGCGTGTCAGAGAATGATAGAGAGTGATAGGGCGTGTCAGAGAGTGTCATTGAGTGTCCGAGAGTGTCAGAGAGTTACAGAGAGTTACAGAGAGTGACAGAGAGTGTCAGAGAGTGATAGAGAGTGTCAGAAAGTGATAGAGAGTGTCAGAGCGTTTCAGAGAGTGATAGAGCGTGATAGAGAGTGTCAGAGTGTGTCAGAGTGTGTCAGAGAGTGATAGAGAGTGACAGAGAGTTTCAGAGTGTGTCAGAGAGTGTCAGAGAGCGATAGAGAGTGAAAGAGAGTGTCATAGAGTGTCATTGAGTGATAGAGAGTGTCAGAGAGTTTCCGAGAGTGATAGAGAGTGTCAGTGATTGACAGAGAGTGTCAGAGAGTGATTGAGAGTGTCAGAGAGTGATAGAGAGTGATAGAGAGTGTCTGAGAGTGTCTGAGAGTTTCTGAGAGTGTCAGAGAGTGTCACAGAGCGATTGAGAGTGTCAGAGAGTGATAGAGAGTGATCAAGAGTGTCTGAGAGTGTCAGAGAGTATCAGAGTGTTTCCGAGAGTGTCAGAGAGTTACAGAGAGTTACAGAGAGTGACAGAGAGTGTCAGAGAGTGATAGAGAGTGTCAGAAAGTGATAGAGAGTGTCAGAGAATTTTAGAGAGTGATAGAGTGTGATAGAGAGTGTCAGAGTGTGTCAGAGTGTATCAGAGAGTGATAGAGAGTGATAGAGAGCGTCAGAGAGTGTCATAGATTGATAGAGAGTGTCAGAGTGTGTCACAGAATGTCTGAGAGTGTCAGAGATTGTCAGAGAGTGTCAGAGAGTGTCTGAGAGTTTCAGAGTGTGTCAGAGAGTGTCAGAGAGTGTCAGAGAGCGAAAGAGAGTGAAAGAGAGTGTCATAGAGTGTCATTGAGTGATAGAGAGTGTCAGAGAGTTATAGAGAGTGTCAGAGCGTGTCAGAGAATGATAGAGAGTGATAGGGCGTGTCAGAGAGTGTCATTGAGTGTCCGAGAGTGTCAGAGAGTTACAGAGAGTTACAGAGAGTGACAGAGAGTGTCAGAGAGTGATAGAGAGTGTCAGAAAGTGATAGAGAGTGTCAGAGCGTTTCAGAGAGTGATAGAGCGTGATAGAGAGTGTCAGAGTGTGTCAGAGTGTGTCAGAGAGTGATAGAGAGTGACAGAGAGCGTCAGAGAGTGTCATAGATTGATAGAGAGTGTCAGAGTGTGTCACAGAATGTCTGAGAGTGTCAGAGAGTGATAGAGAGTGTCTGAGAGTTTCAGAGTGTGTCAGAGTGTGTCAGAGAGTGTCAGAGAGCGATAGAGAGTGAAAGAGAGTGTCATAGAGTGTCATTGAGTGATAGAGAGTGTCAGAGAGTGTCAGAGAGTGATAGAGAGTGTCAGAAAGTGATAGAGAGTGTCAGAGAATTTTAGAGAGTGATAGAGTGTGATAGAGAGTGTCAGAGTGTGTCAGAGTGTATCAGAGAGTGATAGAGAGTGATAGAGAGTGTCAGAGAGTGTCATAGATTGATAGAGAGTGTCAGAGTGTGTCACAGAATGTCTGAGAGTGTCAGAGATTGTCAGAGAGTGACAGAGAGTGTCTGAGAGTTTCAGAGTGTGTCAGAGAGTGTCAGAGAGCGATAGAGAGTGAAAGAGAGTGTCATAGAGTGTCATTGAGTGATAGAGAGTGTCAGAGAGTGATCGAGAGTGTCAGAGAGTGATAGAGAGTGTCAGAGCGTGTCAGAGAATGATAGAGAGTGATAGGGCGTGTCAGAGAGTGTCATTGAGTGTCCGAGAGTGTCAGAGAGTTACAGAGAGTTACAGAGAGTGACAGAGAGTGTCAGAGAGTAATAGAGAGTGTCAGAAAGTGATAGAGAGTGTCAGAGCGTTTCAGAGAGTGATCGAGCGTGATAGAGAGTGTCAGAGTGTGTCAGAGTGTGTCAGAGAGTGATAGAGAGTGACAGAGAGCGTCAGAGAGTGTCATAGATTGATAGAGAGTGTCAGAGTGTGTCACAGAATGTCTGAGAGTGTCAGAGAGTGATAGAGAGTGTCTGAGAGTTTCAGAGTGTGTCAGAGAGTGTCAGAGAGCGATAGAGAGTGAAAGAGAGTGTCAAATAGTGTCATTGAGTGATAGAGAGTGTCAGAGAGTTTCCGAGAGTGATTGAGAGTGTCAGTGAGTGTCAGAGAGTGATAGAGAGTGATAGAGAGTGTCTGAGAGTGTCTGAGAGTTTCTGACAGTGTCAGAGAGTGTCAGAGTGTGTCAGAGAGCGATTGAGAGTGTCAGAGAGTGATAGAGAGTGATAGAGAGTGCCTGAGAGTGTCTGAGAGTGTAAGAGAGTGTCTGCGAGTGTCAGAGAGTGTCAGAGAGTGATAAAGAGTGATAGAGAGTGTCTGAGATTGTCAGAGAGTGTCAGAGTGTGTCAGAGAGTGTCAGAGAGTGATCGAGAGTGATAGAGAGTGTCAGAGAGTTTCCGAGAGTGATAGAGAGTGTCAGAGAGTGTCCGAGAGTGTCAGAGAGTGTCTAAGAGTGTCAGAGAGTGATTAAGAGTGTCTGAGAGTGTCTGAGAGTGTCAGAGAGTTTCTGAGAGTGTCAGAGAGTGATAGGGAGTGATAGAGAGTGTCAGAGAGTGTCAGAGAGTGATAGAGAGTGTCAGAAAGTGATGGAGAGTGATAGAGAGTGTCAGAGAGTGTCAGAGAGTGATATAGAGTGTCAGAAAGTGATGGAGAGTGATAGATAGTGTCAGAGAGTGTCAGAGAATGACAGAGAGTGATAGGGAGTGTCAGAGAGTGTCATTGAGTGTCCGAGAGTGTCAGAGAGTTACAGAGAGTGACAGAGAGTGTCAGAGAGTGATAGAGAGTGTCACAGAATGATAGAGAGTTTCAGAGTGTGATAGAGAGTGATAGAGAGTGTCAGAGAGTGATTAAGAGTGTCTGAGAGTGTCTGAGAGTGTCAGAGAGTGTCTGAGATTGTCAGAGAGTGTCAGAGAGTGATAAAGAGTGATAGAGAGTGTCTGAGAGTGTCAGAGAGTGTCAGAGTGTGTCCGAGAGTGTCAGAGAGTTACAGAGAGTTACAGAGAGTGACAGCGAGTGTCAGAGAGTGATAGAGAGTGTCAGAAAGTGATAGAGAGTGTCAGAGCGTTTCAGAGAGTGATAGAGTGTGATAGAGAGTGTCAGAGTGTGTCAGAGAGTGATAGAGAGTGATAGAGAGCGTCAGAGAGTGTCATAGATTGATAGAGAGTGTCAGAGTGTGTCACAGAATGTCTGAGAGTGTCAGAGATTGTCAGAGAGTGACAGAGAGTGTCTGAGAGTTTCAGAGTGTGTCAGAGAGTGTCAGAGAGTGTCAGAGAGCGATAGAGAGTGAAAGAGAGTGTCATAGAGTGTCATTGAGTGATAGAGAGTGTCAGAGAGTGATCGAGAGTGTCAGAGAGTGATAGAGAGTGTCAGAGCGTGTCAGAGAATGATAGAGAGTGATAGGGCGTGTCAGAGAGTGTCATTGAGTGTCCGAGAGTGTCAGAGAGCTACAGAGAGTTACAGAGAGTGACAGAGAGTGTCAGAGAGTGATAGAGAGTGTCAGAAAGTGATAGAGAGTGTCAGAGCGTTTCAGAGAGTGATAGAGCGTGATAGAGAGTGTCAGAGTGTGTCAGAGTGTGTCAGAGAGTGATAGAGAGTGACAGAGAGCGTCAGAGAGTGTCATAGATTGATAGAGAGTGTCAGAGTGTGTCACAGAATGTCTGAGAGTGTCAGAGAGTGATAGAGAGTGTCTGAGAGTTTCAGAGTGTGTCAGAGAGTGTCAGAGAGCGATAGAGAGTGAAAGAGAGTGTCATAGAGTGTCATTGAGTGATAGAGAGTGTCAGAGAGTGATCGAGAGTGTCAGAGAGTGATAGAGAGTGTCAGTGATTGACAGAAAGTGTCAGAGAGTGATTAAGAGTGTCAGTGAGTGTCAGAGAGTGATAGAGAGTGACAGAGAGTGTCTGAGAGTGTCAGAGAGTGATAAAGAGTGATAGAGTGTCTGAGATTGTCAGAGAGTGCCAGAGTGTGTCAGAGAGTGTCAGAGAGTGATCGAGAGTGATAGAGAGTGTCAGAGAGTGGCATTGAGTGATATAGAGTGTCAGAGAGTTTCCGAGAGTGATAGAGAGTGTCAGAGAGTGTCAGAGGGTGTCAGAGAGTGTCTAAGAGTGTCAGAGAGTGATTAAGAGTGTCTGAGAGTGTCTGAGAGTGTCTGAGAGTGTCAGAGAGTGTCTGAGAGTGTCAGAGAGTGATAGGGAGTGAGAGAGAGTGTCAGAGAGTGTCAGAGAGTGATAGAGAGTGTCAGAAAGTGATGGAGAGTGATAGATAGTGTCAGAGAGTGTCAAAGAATGACAGAGAGTGATAGGGAGTGTCAGAGAGTGTCATTGAGTGTCCGAGAGTGTCAGAGAGTTACAGAGAGTGACAGAGAGTGTCAGAGAGTGATAGAGAGTGTCACAGAATGATAGAGAGTTTCAGAGTGTGATAGAGAGTGATAGAGAGTGTCAGAGAGTGATTAAGAGTGTCAGAGAGTGATTATGAGTGTCTGAGAGTGTCTGAGAGTGTCAGAGAGTGTCTGAGATTGTCAGAGAGTGTCAGAGAGTGATAAAGAGTGATCGAGAGTGTCTGAGAGTGTCAGAGAGTGTCAGAGCGTGTCCGAGAGTGTCAGAGAATTACAGAGAGTTACAGAGAGTGACAGAGAGTGTCAGAGAGTGATAGAGAGTGTCAGAAAGTGATAGAGAGTGTCAGAGAATTTTAGAGAGTGATAGAGTGTGATAGAGAGTGTCAGAGTGTGTCAGAGTGTGTCAGAGAGTGTCAGACAGTGTCAGAGAGCGATAGAGAGTGAAAGAGAGTGTCATAGAGTGTCATTGAGTGATAGAGAGTGTCAGAGAGTGATCGAGAGTGTCAGAGAGTGATAGAGAGTGTCAGAGCGTGTCAGAGAATGATAGAGAGTGATAGGGCGTGTCAGAGAGTGTCATTGAGTGTCCGAGAGTGTCAGAGAGTTACAGAGAGTTACAGAGAGTGACAGAGAGTGTCAGAGAGTGATAGAGAGTGTCAGAAAGTGATAGAGAGTGTCAGAGAGTGATAGAGCGTGATAGAGAGTGTCAGAGTGTGTCAGAGTGTGTCAGAGAGTGATAGAGAGTGACAGAGAGCGTCAGAGAGTGTCATAGATTGATAGAGAGTGTCAGAGTGTGTCACAGAATGTCTGAGAGTGTCAGAGAGTGATAGAGAGTGTCTGAGAGTTTCAGAGTGTGTCAGAGAGTGTCAGAGAGCGATAGAGAGTGAAAGAGAGTGTCATAGAGTGTCATTGAGTGTTAGAGAGTGTCAGAGAGTGATAGAGAGTGTCAGAGAGTGATAGAGAGTTTCAGTGATTGACAGAGAGTGTCAGAGAGTGATTAAGAGTGTCAGTGAGTGTCAGAGAGTGATAGAGAGTGATAGAGAGTGTCTGAGAGTGTCTGAGAGTTTCTGAGAGTGTCAGAGAGTGTCAGAGAGTGTCAGAGAGCGATTGAGAGTGTCAGAGAGTGATAGAGAGTGATAGAGAGTGCCTGAGAGTGTCTGAGAGTGTAAGAGAGTGTCTGCGAGTGTCAGAGAGTGTCAGAGAGTGATAAAGAGTGATAGAGAGTGTCTGAGATTGTCAGAGAGTGTCAGAGTGTGTCAGAGAGTGTCAGAGAGTGATCGAGAGTGATAGAGAGTGTCAGAGAGTGGCATTGAGTGATAGAGAGTGTCAGAGAGTTTCCGAGAGTGATAGAGAGTGTCAGAGAGTGTCCGAGAGTGTCAGAGAGTGTCTAAGAGTGTCAGAGAGTGATTAAGAGTGTCTGAGAGTGTCTGAGAGTGTCCGAGAGTGTCTGAGAGTGTCAGAGAGTGATAGGCAGTGATAGAGAGTGTCAGAGAGTGTCAGAGAGTGATAGAGAGTGTCAGAAAGTGATGGAGAGTGATAGATAGTGTCAGAGAGTGTCAGAGAATGACAGAGAGTGATAGGGAGCGTCAGAGAGTGTCATTGAGTGTCCGAGATTTCAGAGAGTTACAGAGAGTGACAGAGAGTGTCAGAGAGTGATAGAGAGTGTCACAGAATGATAGAGAGTTTCAGAGTGTGATAGAGAGTGATAGAGAGTGTCAGAGAGTGATTAAGAGTGTCTGAGAGTGTCTGAGAGTGTCAGAGAGTGTCTGAGATTGTCAGAGAGTGTCAGAGAGTGATAAAGAGTGAGAGAGAGTGTCTGAGAGTGTCAGAGAGTGTCAGAGTGTGTCCGAGAGTGTCAGAGAGTTACAGAGAGTTACAGAGAGTGACAGCGAGTGTCAGAGAGTGATAGAGAGTGTCAGAAAGTGATAGAGAGTGTCAGAGCGTTTCAGAGAGTGATAGAGCGTGATAGAGAGTGTCAGAGTGTGTCAGAGTGTGTCAGAGAGTGATAGAGAGTGACAGAGAGCGTCAGAGAGTGTCATAGATTGATAGAGAGTGTCAGAGCGTGTCAGAGAATGATAGAGAGTGATAGGGCGTGTCAGAGAGTGTCAGAGAGTGTCCGAGAGTGTCAGAGAGTTACAGAGAGTTACAGAGAGTGACAGAGAGTGTCAGAAAGTGATGGAGAGTGATAGAGAGTGTCAGAGAGTGTCTGAGAGTGATAGAGAGTGTCAGAAAGTGATGGAGAGTGATAGATAGTGTCAGAGAGTGTCAGAGAATGACAGAGAGTGATAGGGAGTGTCAGAGAGTGTCATTGAGTGTCCGAGAGTGTCAGAGAGTTACAGAGAGTGACAGAGAGTGTCAGAGAGTGATAGAGAGTGTCACAGAATGATAGAGAGTTTCAGAATGTGATAGAGAGTGATAGAGAGTGTCAGAGAGTGATTAAGAGTGTCTGAGAGTGTCTGAGAGTGTCAGAGAGTGTCTGAGATTGTCAGAGAGTGTCAGAGAGTGATAAAGAGTGATAGAGAGTGTCTGAGAGTGTCAGAGAGTGTCAGAGTGTGTCCGAGAGTGTCAGAGAGTTACAGAGAGTTACAGAGAGTGACAGAGAGTGTCAGAGAGTGATAGAGAGTGTCAGAAAGTGATAGAGAGTGTCAGAGCGTTTCAGAGAGTGATGGAGTGTGATAGAGAGTGTCAGAGTGTGTCAGAGTGTGTCAGAGAGTGATAGAGAGTGATAGAGAGCGTCAGAGAGTGTCATAGATTGATAGAGAGTGTCAGAGTGTGTCACAGAATGTCTGAGAGTGTCAGAGATTGTCAGAGAGTGACAGAGAGTGTCTGAGAGTTTCAGAGTGTGTCAGAGAGTGTCAGAGAGTGTCAGAGAGCGATAGAGAGTGAAAGAGAGTGTCATAGAGTGTCATTGAGTGATAGAGAGTGTCAGAGAGTGATCGAGAGTGTCAGAGAGTGATAGAGAGTGTCAGAGCGTGTCAGAGAATGATAGAGAGTGATAGGGCGTGTCAGAGAGTGTCATTGAGTGTCCGAGAGTGTCAGAGAGTTACAGAGAGTTACAGAGAGTGACAGAGAGTGTCAGAGAGTGATAGAGAGTGTCAGAAAGTGATATAGAGTGTCAGAGCGTTTCAGAGAGTGATAGAGCGTGATAGAGAGTGTCAGAGTGTGTCAGAGTGTGTCAGAGAGTGATAGAGAGTGACAGAGAGCGTCAGAGAGTGTCATAGATTGATAGAGAGTGTCTGAGAGTGATAGAGAGTGTCAGTGATTGACAGAGAGTGTCAGAGTGTGATTAAGTGTGTCAGTGAGTGTCAGAGAGTGATAGAGAGTGACAGAGAGTGTCTGAGAGTGTCTGAGAGTTTCTGAGAGTGTCAGAGAGTGTCAGAGAGTGTCAGAGTGTGTCAGAGTGTGTCAGAGAGTGATAGAGAGTGACAGAGAGCGTCACAGAGTGTCATAGATTGATAGAGAGTGTCAGAGTGTGTCACAGAATGTCTGAGAGTGTCAGAGAGTGATAGAGAGTGTCTGAGAGTTTCAGAGTGTGTCAGAGAGTGTCAGAGAGCGATAGAGAGTGAAAGAGAGTGTCATAGAGTGTCATTGAGTGATAGAGAGTGGCAGAGAGTGATCGAGAGTGTCAGAGAGTGATAGAGAGTGTCAGTGATTGACAGAGAGTGTCAGAGAGTGATTAAGAGTGTCAGTGAGTGTCAGAGAGTGATAGAGAGTGATAGAGAGTGTCTGAGATTGTCAGAGAGTGTCAGAGTGTGTCAGAGAGTGTCAGAGAGTGATAGAGAGTGTCAGAGAGTGGCATTGAGTGATAGAGAGTGTCAGAGAGTTTCCGAGAGTGATAGAGAGTGTCAGAGAGTGTCAGAGAGTGTCTAAGAGTGTCAGAGAGTGTCAGAGAGCGATTGAGAGTGTCAGGGAGTGATAGAGAGTGATAGAGAGTATCATTGAGCGGTAGAGAGTGTCAGAGAGCGTCAGAGAGTGATCGAGAGTGTCAGAGAGTGATAGAGAGTGTCACAGAATGATAGAGAGTTTCAGAGTGTGATAGAGAGTGATAGAGAGTGTCAGAGAGTGAATAAGAGTGTCTGAGAGTGTCTGAGAGTGTCAGAGAGTGTCTGAGAGTGTCAGAGAGTGTCAGAGAGTGATAAAGAGTGATAGAGAGTTTCTGAGAGTGTCAGAGAGTGTCAGAGTGTGTCAGAGAGTGTCAGAGAGTGATAGGGAGTGATATAGAGCGACAGATAGTGTCAGAGAGTGATAGAGAGTGTCAGAAAGTGATGGAGAGTGATAGATAGTGTCAGAGCGTGTCAGAGAATGATAGAGAGTGATCGGGAGTGTCAGAGAGTGTCAGAGAGTGATAAAGAGTGATAAAGAGTGCTAGAGAGTGTCTGAGAGTGTCAGAGAGTGTCAGAGTGTGTCAGAGAGTGGCAGAGAGTGATAGCGAATGTCTGATAGTGTCAGAGAGTGTCAGAGAGTGATAGAGAGTGTCAGAGAGTGATTAAGAGTGTCAGAGAGTGATAGAGAGTGTCTGAGAGTGTCTGAGAGTGTCAGAGAGTGTCAGAGAGTGTCTGCGAGTGTCTGAGAGTGTCAGAGAGTGTCAGAGAGTGTCTGCGAGTGTCAGAGAGTGTCAGAGAGTGATAAAGAGTGATAGAGAGTGTCAGAGAGTGTCAGAGAGTGATAAAGAGTGATAAAGAGTGATAGAGAGTGTCTGAGAGGGTCAGAGAGTGTCAGCGAGTGTCAGCGAGTGTCAGAGAGTGATAAAGAGTGATAAAGAGTGATAGAGAGTGTCTGCGAGTGTCTGCGAGTGTCAGAGAGTGTCAGCGAGTGTCAGCGAGTGTCAGAGAGTGTCAGAGAGTGATAAAGAGTGCTAGAGAGTGTCTGAGAGTGTCAGAGAGTGTCAGAGTGTGTCAGAGAGTGGCCGAGAGTGATAGAGAATGTCTGATAGTGTCAGAGAGTGTCAGAGAGTGATTGAGAGTGTCAGAGAGTGATTAAGAGTGTCAGAGAGTGATAGAGACTGTCTGAGAGTGTCTGAGAGTGTCTGAGAGTGTCAGAGAGTGTCTGCGAGTGTCAGAGAGTGTCAGAAAGTGATAAAGAGTGATAGAGAGTGTCAGAGAGTGTCAGAGAGTGATATAGAGTGATAGAGAGCGTCAGAGAGTGTCATAGAGTGACAGAGAGTGTCAGAGTGTGTCACAGAATGTCTGAGAGTGTCAGAGAGTGTCAGAGATTGATAAAGAGTGATAGAGAGTGTCTGAGAGTATCAGAGAGTATCAGAGAGTGATAGAGAGTGATAGAGAGTGTCATAGAGTGTCATTGAGTGATAGAGAGCGTCAGAGAGCGTCAGAGAGTGGTCGAGAGTGTCAGAGAGTGTCTGAGAGCGTCAGAGAGCGTCAGAGCGCGTCAGAGAGTGTCAGAGAGTGTCTGAGAGTGTCTGAGAGTGTCAGAGAGAGTGTGAGAGCGTCAAAGAGCGTTTGTGTGCGATAGAGAGTGATATGGAGTGTCTGAGAGTGACAAAGAGATTCTGAGAGTGTCAGAGACTGTCATAGATTGATAGAGAGTGTCATCGAGAGTGAGAGAGTGTTAGAGAGTGTCAGAGAGTGATAGAGAGTGTCTGAGAATGTCAGAGAGTGATATAGAGTGTCAAAGAGTGATAGAGAGTTTCTGAGAGTTTCAGAGAGTGACAGAGAGTTTCTGAGAGTGTCAGAGATTATCAGAGAATGATCGAGTATGATAGAGAGTGATAGAGAGTGTCAGAGTGTGTCAGAGAGTGTCAGAGAGTGTTAGAGAGTGATAGAGAGTGTCAGAGTGTGTCACAGAATGTCTGATAGTGTCAGAGAGTGTCAGAGATTGATAAAGAGTGATAGAGAGTGTCTGAGAGTGTCAGAGAGTGTCAGAGAGTATCAGTGAGTGATAGAGAGTGATAGAGAGTGTCAGAGAGTGTCATTGAGCGATAGAGAGTGTCAGAGAGCGTCAGAGAGTGATCGAGAGCGTCAGAGAGTGATAGAGAGTGTCACAGAAAGATGGAGAGTTTCAGAGTGTGATAGAGAGTGATAGAGAGTGTCAGAGAGTGATTAAGAGTGTCTGAGAGTGTCTGAGAGTATCAGAGAGTGTCAGAGAGTGATAAAGAGTGATAGAGAGTGTCTGAGAGTGCCAGAGAGTGTCTGAGTGTGTCAGAGAGTGTCAGAGAGTGATAGGGAGTGATAGAGAGTGTCAGAGAGTGTCAGAGAGTGATAGAGAGTGTCAGAAAGTGATGGAGAGTGATAGAGAGTGCCTGAGAGTGTCTGAGAGTGTAAGACAGTGTCTGCGAGAGTCAGAGAGTGATAGAGAGTGATAGAGAGTGTCAGAGAGTGATAGAGAGTGAGAGAGAGTGTCTGAGAGTGTCAGAGAGTGTAAGAGAGTGTCTGCGAGTGTCAGAGAGTGTCAGAGAGTGATAGAGTGTGTCAGAGCGTGATAGAGAGTGTCTGAGAGTGTCTGAGAGTGTCTGAGAGTGTCAGAGAGTGTCTGCGAGTGTCAGAGAGTGTCAGAGAGTGATAAAGAGTGATAAAGAGTGATAGAGAGTGTCTGAGAGTGTCAGAGAGTGTCATTGGCTGTCAGAGAGTGTCAGAGCGTTTCAGAGAGTGATAGAGAGTGTCAGAGATTGATAGAGAGTGATAGAGAGTGTCAGAGAGTGATAGAGAGTGATAGTGAGTGTCTGAGAGTGTCTGAGAGTGTAAGAGAGTGTCTGCGAGTGTCAGAGAGTGTCAGAGAGTGATAGAGTGTGTCAGAGCGTGATAGAGAGTGTCTGAGAGTGTCTGAGAGTGTCAGAGAGTGTCTGCGAGTGTCAGAGAGTGTCAGAGCGTTTCAGAGAGTGATAGAGAGTGTCAGAGATTGATAGAGAGTGATAAAGAGTGTCAGAGAGTGATAGAGAGTGATAGTGAGTGTCTGAGAGTGTCAGAGAGTGTCAGAGAGTGATAAAGAGTTTTAGAGAGCGTCTGAGATTGTCAGAGAGTGTCAGAGTGTTTCAGAGAGTGTCAGAGAGTGATCGAGAGTGATAGAGAGTGTCAGAGAGTGGCATTGAGTGATAGAGAGTGTCAGAGAGTTTCCGAAAGTGATAGAGAGTGATAGAGAGTGTCAGAGAGTGTCAGAGAGTGTCAGAGAGTGTCAGTGAGCGATTGAGAGTGTCAGAGAGTGATAGAGAGTGATAGAGAGTGTCATTGAGCGATAGAGAGTGTCAGTGAGCGTCAGAGAGTGATCGAGGGTGTCAGAGAGAGATAGAGAGTGTCACAGAGTGATTAAGAGAGTCTGAGAGTGTCAGAGAGTGTCTGAGAGTGTCAGAGAGTGTCAGAGAGTGATAAAGAGTGATAGAGAGTGTCTGAGCGTGTCAGAGAGTGTCAGAGTGTGTCAGAGAGTGTCAGAGAGTGATAGGGAGTGATAGAGAGTGACAGATAGTGTCAGAGAGTGATAGAGTGTGTCAGAAAGTGATTGAGAGTGATAGATAGTGTCAGAGCGTGTCAGAGAATGATAGAGAGTGATAGGGAGTGTCAGAGTGTGTCAGAGAGTTACAGAGAGTTACAGAGAGTGACAGAGAGTGTCAGAGAGTGATAGAGAGTGTCAGAAAGTGATTAAGAGTGTCAGAGAGTGATTAAGAGTGTCAGAGAGTGATTAAGAGTGTCTGAGAGTGTCAGAGAGTGTCTGAGATTGTCAGAGAGTGTCAGAGAGTTACAGAGAGTCAGAAAGTGATGCAGAGTGATAGATAGTGTCAGAGAGTGTCAGAGAATGATAGAGAGTGATAGGGAGTGTCAGAGAGTGTCATTGAGTGTCCGAGAGTGTCAGAGAGTTACAGAGAGTGATAGAGTGTGTCAGAGAGTGATAGAGAGTGTCTGAGAGTGTCAGAGAGTGTCAGAGTGTGTCCGAGAGTGTCAGAGAGTTACAGAGCGTCAGAAAGTGATGCAGAGTGATAGATAGTGTCAGAGAGTGTCAGAGAATGATAGAGAGTGATAGGGAGTGTCAGAGAGTGTCATTGAGTGTCCGAGAGTGTCAGAGAGTTACAGAGAGTGACAGAGAGTGTCAGAGAGTGATAGAGAGTGTCAGAAAGTGATAGAGAGTGTCAGAGCGTTTCAGAGAGTGATAGATCGTGATAGAGAGTGTCAGAGTGTGTCAGAGTGTGTCAGAGAGTGATAGAGAGTGAAAGAGTGTGTCAGAGAGTGTTATAGCTTGATAGAGAGTATCAGAGTGTGTCACAGAATGTCTGAGAGTGTCAGAGATTGTCAGAGAGTGATAGAGAGTGTCTGAGAGTTTCAGAGTGTGTCAGAGAGTGTCAGAGAGCGATAGAGAGTGATAGAGAGTGTCATAGAGTGTCATTGAGTGATAGAGAGTGTCAGAGAGTGATCGAGAGTGTCAGAGAGCGATTGAGAGTGTCAGAGAGTGATTGAGAGTGATAGAGAGTGCCTGAGAGTGTCTGAGAGAGTAAGAGAGTGTCTGCGAGTGTCAGAGAGTGTCAGAGAGTGATAGAGAGTGATAGAGAGTGTCTGAGAGTGTCTGAGAGTGTCAGAGAGTGTCTGCGAGTGTCAGAGAGTGTCAGAGAGTGATAAAGAGTGATAAAGAGTGATAGAGAGTGTCTGAGAGTGTCAGAGAGTGTCTGCGAGTGTCAGAGAGTGTCAGAGAGTGATAAAGAGTGATAGAGAGTGATAGAGAGTGTCTGAGAGTGTCAGAGAGTGTCTGAGAGTGTCAGAGAGTGTCAGCGAGTGTCAGAGAGTGTCAGAGAGTGATAAAGAGTGATAATGAGTGATAGAGAGTGTCTGCGAGTGTCAGAGAGTGTCAGAGAGTGATAGAGAGTGATAGAGAGTGTCTGAGAGTGTCAGAGAGTGTCTGCGAGTGTCAGAGAGTGTCAGAGAGTGATAAAGAGTGATAAAGAGTGATAGAGAGTGTCAGAGAGTGTCAGAGTGTGTCAGAGAGTGGCAGAGAGTGATAGAGAGATCCACAGAATGATAGAGAGTTTCAGAGTGTGATAGAGAGTGTCAGAGAGTGATTAAGAGTGTCAGAGAGTGATAGAGAGTGTCTGAGAGCGTCTGAGGGTGTCGGAGAGTTTCTGAGAGTGTCAGAGTTTGTCAGAGAGTGTCAGAGAGTGATAAAGAGTGATAGAGAGTGTCAGAGAGTGTCAGAGAGTGATAGAGAATGTCAGAAAGTGATAGAGAGTGTCAGAGAGTTTCAGAGAGTGATAGAGAGTGATAGACAGTGTCATTGAGCGATAGAGAGTGTCAGAGAGCGTCAGAGAGTGATCGAGAGTGTCAGAGAGTGATAGAGAGTGTCACAGAATGATAGAGAGTTTCAGAGTGTGATAGAGAGTGATAGAGAGTGTCAGAGAGTGATTAAGTGTGTCTGAGAGTGTCTGAGAGTGTCAGAGAGTGTCTGAGATTGTCAGAGAGTGTCAGAGCGTGATAAAGAGTGATAGAGAGTGTCTGAGAGTGTCAGAGAGTGTCAGAGTGTGTCAGAGAGTGTCAGAGAGTGATAGGGAGTGATAGAGAGTGACAGATAGTGTCAGAGAGTGATAGAGAGTGTCAGAAAGTGATGGAGAGTGATAGATAGTGTCAGAGCGTGTCAGAGAATGATAGAGAGTGATAGGGAGTGTCAGAGAGTGTCATTGAGTGTCCGAGAGTGTCAGAGAGTTACAGAGAGTTACAGAGAGTGACAGAGAGTGTCAGAGAGTGATAGAGAGTGTCAGAAAGTGATAGAGAGTGTCAGAGCGTTTCAGAGAGTGATAGAGTGTGATAGAGAGTGTCAGAGTGTGTCAGACTATGTCAGACAGTGATAGAGAGTGATAGAGAGCGTCAAAGAGTGTCATAGATTGATAGAGAGTGTCAGAGTGTGTCACAGAATGTCTGAGAGTGTCAGAGATTGTCAGAGAGTGATAGAGAGTGTCTGAGAGTTTCAGAGTGTGTCAGAGAGTTTCAGAGTGTGTCAGAGAGCGATAGAGAGTGAAAGAGAGTGTCATAGAGTGTCATTGAGTGATAGAGAGTGTCAGAGAGTGATCGAGAGTGTCAGAGAGTGATAGAGAGTGTCAGTGATTGACAGAGAGTGTCAGAGAGTGATTAAGAGTGTCAGTGAGTGTCAGAGAGTGATAGAGAGTGATAGAGAGTGTCTGAGAGTGTCTGAGAGTTTCTGAGAGTGTCAGAGAGTGTCAGAGAGTGTCAGAGAGTGTCAGAGAACGATTGAGAGTGTCAGAGAGTGTTAGAGAGTGATAGAGAGTGCCTGAGAGTGTCTGAGAGTGTAAGGGAGTGTAAGAGAGTGTCAGAGAGTGTCAGAGAGTGATAAAGAGTGATAGAGAGTGTCTGAGATTGTCAGAGAATGTCAGAGTGTGTCAGAGAGTGTCAGAGAGTGATCGAGAGTGATAGAGAGTGTCAGAGAGTGGCATTGAGTGATAGAGAGTGTCAGAGAGTTTTCGAGAGTGATAGAGAGTGTCAGAGAGTGTCAGAGAGTGTCAGAGAGTGTCTAAGAGTGTCAGAGAGTGTCAGAGAGCGATTGAGAGTGTCAGAGAGTGATAGAGAGTGTCATTGAGCGATAGAGAGTTTCAGAGAGCGTCAGAGATTGATCGAGAGTGTCAGAGAGTGATAGAGAGTGTCACAGAATGATAGAGAGTGTCAGAGAGAGTTAGAGAGTGTCAGAGAGTGATAGAGAGAGTCTGAGAATATTAGAGAGTGATAGAGAGTTTCTGAAAGTTTCAGAGAGTGACAGAGAGTTTCTGAGAGTGTCAGAGATTGTCAGAGAAGGATCGAGTATGATAGAGAGTGATAGAGAGTGTCAGAGTGTGTCAGAGAGTGTCAGAGAGCGTTAGAGATTGATAGAGAGCGTCAGAGAGTGATAGAGAGTGTCACAGAATGATCGAGAGTTTCATAGTGTAATAGAGAGTGATAGAGAGTGTCAGAGAGTGATTAAGAGTGTCTGAGAGTGTCTGAGAGTGTCAGAGAGTGTCTGAGAGTGTCAGAGAGTGATAGGGAGTGATAGAGAGTGTCAGAGAGTGTCAGAGAGTGATAGAGAGTGTCAGAAAGTGATGCAGAGTGATAGATAGTGTCAGAGAGTGTCAGAGAATGATAGAGAGTGATAGGGAGTGTCAGAGAGTGTCATTGAGTGTCCGAGAGTGTCAGAGAGTTACAGAGAGTGACAGAGAGTGTCAGAGAGTGATAGAGAGTGTCACAGAATGATAGAGAGTTTCAGAGTGTGATAGAGAGTGATAGAGAGTGTCAGAGAGTGATTAAGAGTGTCTGAGAGTGTCTGAGAGTGTCAGAGAGTGTCTGAGAGTGTCAGAGAGTGATAAAGAGTGATAGAGAGTGTCTGAGAGTGCCAGAGAGTGTCAGAGTGTGTCAGAGAGTGTCAGAGAGTGATAGGGAGTGATAGAGAGTGTCAGAGAGTGTCAGAGAGTGATAGAGAGTGTCAGAACGTGATAGAGAGTGTCAGAGAGTTTCAGAGAGTGATAGAGAGTGTCAGAGAGTGATAGAGAGTGTCTGAGAATGTCAAAGAGTGATATAGAGTGTCTGAGAGTGATAGAGAGTGTCAGAGATTGTCAGAGAAGGATCGAGTATGATAGAGAGTGATAGAGAGTGTCACAGAATGATAGAGAGTGTCAGAGAGAGTTAGAGAGTGTCAGAGAGTGATAGAGAGAGTCTGAGAATATTAGAGAGTGATAGAGAGTTTCTGAAAGTTTCAGAGAGTGACAGAGAGTTTCTGAGAGTGTCAGAGATTGTCAGAGAAGGATCGAGTATGATAGAGAGTGATAGAGAGTGTCAGAGTGTGTCAGAGAGTGTCAGAGAGCGTTAGAGATTGATAGAGAGCGTCAGAGAGTGATAGAGAGTGTCACAGAATGATCGAGAGTTTCATAGTGTGATAGAGAGTGATAGAGAGTGTCAGAGAGTGATTAAGAGTGTCTGAGAGTGTCTGAGAGTGTCAGAGAGTGTCTGAGAGTGTCAGAGAGTGATAGGGAGTGATAGAGAGTGTCAGAGAGTGTCAGAGAGTGATAGAGAGTGTCAGAAAGTGATGCAGAGTGAGAGATAGTGTCAGAGAGTGTCAGAGAATGATAGAGAGTGATAGGGAGTGTCAGAGAGTGTCATTGAGTGTCCGAGAGTGTCAGAGAGTTACAGAGAGTGACAGAGAGTGTCAGAGAGTGATAGAGAGTGTCACAGAATGATAGAGAGTTTCAGAGTGTGATAGAGAGTGATAGAGAGTGTCAGAGAGTGATGAAGAGTGTCTGAGAGTGTCTGAGAGTGTCAGAGAGTGTCTGAGAGTGTCAGAGAGTGATAAAGAGTGATAGAGAGTGTCTGAGAGTGCCAGAGAGTGTCAGAGTGTGTCAGAGAGTGTCAGAGAGTGATAGGGAGTGATAGAGAGTGTCAGAGAGTGTCAGAGAGTGATAGAGAGTGTCAGAAAGTGATGGAGAGTGATAGATAGTGTCAGAGAGTGTCAGAGAATGATAGAGAGTGATAGGGAGTGTCAGAGAGTGTCATTGAGTGTCCGAGAGTGTCAGAGAGTTACAGAGAGTGACAGAGAGTGTCAGAGAGTGATAGAGAGTGTCAGAAAGTGATAGAGAGTGTCAGAGCGTTTCAGAGAGTGATAGAGCGTGATATAGAGTGTCAGAGTGTGTCAGAGTGTGTCAGACAGTGATAGAGAGTGATAGAGAGCGTCAGAGAGTGTTATAGCTTGATAGAGAGTGTCAGAGTGTGTCACAGAATGTCTGAGAGTGTCAGAGATTGTCAGATGGTGATAGAGAGTGTCTGAGAGTTTCAGAGTGTGTCAGAGAGTGTCAGAGAGCGATAGAGAGTAATAGAGAGTGTCATAGAGTGTCATTGAGTGATAGAGAGTGTCAGAGAGTGATCGAGAGTGTCAGAGAGTGATAGAGAGTGTCAGTGATTGATAGAGAGTGTCAGAGAGTGATTAAGAGTGTCAGTGAGTGTCAGTGAGTGATAGAGAGTGAGAGAGAGTGTCTGAGAGTGTCTGAGAGTGTCAGAGAGTGTCAGAGAGGGTCAGGGAGTGTCTAAGAGTGTCAGAGAGTGTCAGAGACTGTCAGAGAGCGATTGAGAGTGTCAGAGAGTGATAGAGAGTGATAGAGAGTGTCTGAGAGTCTCTGAGAGTGTCTGAGAGTGTCAGAGAGTGTCTGCGAGTGTCAGAGAGTGTCAGATAGTGATAAAGAGTGATAAAGAGTGATAGAGAGTGTCTGAGAGTGTCAGAGTGTGTCAGAGAGTGATAGAGAGTGTCTGATAGTGTCAGAGAGTGTCAGAGTGTGATAGAGAGTGTCAGAGAGTGATTAAGAGTGTCAGAGAGTGATTACGAGTGTCAGAGTGTGATAGAGAGTGTCTGAGAGCGTCTGAGGGTGTCAGAGAGTTTCTGACAGTGTCAGAGTTTGTCAGAGAGTGTCAGAGAGTGATAAAGAGTGATAGAGAGTGTCAGAGAGTGTCAGAGAGAGTTACAGAGTGTCAGAGAGTGATAGAGAGTGTCTGAGAATGCCAGAGAGTGTTATAGAGTGTCAGAGAGTGATAGAGAGATTCTGAGAGTTTAAGAGAGTGACAGAGAGTTTCTGAGAGTGTCAGAGATTGTCAGAGAATGATCGAGTATGATAGAGAGTGATAGAGAGTGTCAGAGTGTGTCAGAGAGTGTCAGAGAGTGTTAGAGAGTGATAGAGAGCGTCAGAGAGTGTCATAGAGTGACAGAGAGTGTCAGAGTGTGTCATAGAATGTCTGAGAGTGTCAGAGAGTGTCAGAGATTGATAAAGAGTGATAGAGAGTGTCTGAGAGTATCAGAGTGTGTCAGAGAGTATCAGTGAGTGATAGAGAGTGATAGAGAGTGTCAGAGAGTGTCATTGAGCGATAGAGAGTGTCAGAGAGCGTCAGACAGTGATCGAGAGTGTCAGAGAGTGATAGAGAGTGTCACACAATGATAGAGAGATTCATAGTGTGATGGAGAGTGATAGAGAGTGTCAGAGAGTGATTAAGAGTTTCAGAGAGTGTCAGAGAGTGTCAGAGAGTGTCAGAGAGTGATAAAGATTGATAGAGAGTGTCTGAGAGTGCCAGAGAGTGTCAGAGTGTGATAGGGAGTGATAGAGAGTGTCAGAGAGTGTCAGAGAGTGATAGAGAGTGTCAGAAAGTGATGGAGAGTGATAGAGAGTGCCTGAGAGTGTCTGAGAGTGTAAAAGAGTGTCTGCGAGTGTCAGAGAGTGTCAGAGAGTGATAGAGAGTGATAGAGAGTGTCAGAGAGTGATAGAGAGTGAGAGAGAGTGTCTGAGAGTGCCTGAGAGTGTCTGCGAGTGTCAGAGAGTGTCAGAGAGTGATAGAGAGTGATAGAGAGTGTCAGAGAGTGATAGAGAGTGATAGAGAGTGTCTGAGAGTTTCTGAGAGTGTCTGCGAGTGTCAGAGAGTGATAAAGAGTGATAAAGAGTGATAGAGAGTGTCTGAGAGTGTCAGAGAGTGATAGAGAGTGTCTGAGAGTGTCTGAGAGTGTCAGAGAGTGTCAGAGAGTGTCTGCGAGTGTCAGAGAGTGATAAAGAGTGATAGAGAGTGTCTGAGAGTGTCAGAGAGTGTCAGCGAGTGTCAGAGAGTGTCAGAGAGGGATAGAGAGTGATAGAGAGTGATAGAGAGTGTCAGAGAGTGATAGAGAGTGATAGAGAGTGTCTGAGAGTGTCAGAGAGTGTCTGAGAGTGTCAGAGAGTGTCAGAGAGTGATAGAGAGTGATAGAGAGTGTCAGAGAGTGATAGAGAGTGATAGAGTGTCTGAGAGTGTCTGAGAGTGTCTGCGAGTGTCAGAGAGTGATAAAGAGTAATAAAGAGTGATAGAGAGTGTCTGAGAGTGTCAGAGAATGATAGAGAGTGTCTGAGAGTGTCTGAGAGTGTCAGAGAGTGTCAGAGAGTGTCAGAGAGTGTCTGCGAGTGTCAGAGAGTGATAAAGAGTGATAAAGAGTGATAGAGAGTGTCTGAGAGTGTCAGAGAGTGTCAGCGAGTGTCAGAGAGTGTCAGAGAGGGATAGAGAGTGATAGAGAGTGATAGAGAGTGTCAGAGAGTTATAGAGAGTGATAGAGAGTGTCTGAGAGTGTCAGAGAGTGTCTGAGAGTGTCAGAGAGTGTCAGAGAGTGATAGAGAGTGATAGAGAGTGTCAGAGAGTGATAGAGAGTGATAGAGTGTCTGAGAGTGTCAGAGAGTGTCTGCGAGTGTCAGAGAGTGTCAGAGAGTGATAAAGAGTGATAAAGAGTGATAGAGAGTGTCTGAGAGTGTCAGAGTGTGTCAGAGTGTGTCAGAGAGTGGCAGAGAGTGATAGAGAGTGTCTGATAGTGTCAGAGAGTGTCAGAGTGTGATAGAGAGTGTCAGAGAGTGATTAAGAGTGTCAGAGAGTGATTACGAGTGTCAGAGAGTGATAGAGAGTGTCTGAGAGCGTCTGAGGGTGTCAGAGAGTTTCTGAGAGTGTCAGAGTTTGTCAGAGAGTGTCAGAGAGTGATAAAGAGTGATAGAGAGTGTCAGAGAGTGTCAGAGAGTGATAGAGAATGTCAGAAAATGATAGAGAGTTTCAGAGAGTGATAGAGAGTGTCAGAGAGTGATAGTGAGTGTCAGAGAGTGATGAAGAGTGATAGGGAGTTTCAGAGAGTGTCATTGAGTGTTAGAGAGTGTCAGAGCGTTTCAGAGAGTGATAGAGAGTGTCAGAGATTGATAGAGAGTTTCAGAGAGTGTCAGAGAGTGATAAAGAGTGATAGAGAGTGTCTGAGATTGTCAGAGAGTGTCAGAGTGTGTCAGAGAGTGTCAGAGAGTGATCGAGAGTGATAGAGAGTGTCAGAGAGTGGCATTGAGTGATCGAGAGTGTCAGAGAGTTTCCGAGAGTGATAGAGAGTGTCAGAAAGTGATAGAGAGTGTCAGAGAGTTTCAGAGAGTGATAGAGAGTGTCAGAGAGTGATAGTGAGTGTCAGAGAGTGATGAAGAGTGATAGGGAGTTTCAGAGAGTGTCATTGAGTGTCAGAGAGTGTCAGAGCGTGTCAGAGAGTGATAGAGAGTGTCAGAGATTGATAGAGAGTGATAGAGAGTGTCAGAGAGTGATAGAGAGTGATAGCGAGTGTCAGAGAGTGTCAGAGAGTGTCTGCGAGTGTCAGAGTGTCAGAGAGTGATAAAGAGTGATAAAGAGTGATAGAGAGTGTCTGAGAGTGTCAGAGTGTGTCAGAGAGTGGCAGAGAGTGATAGAGAGTGTCTGATCGTGTCAGAGAGTGTCAGAGTGTGATAGAGAGTGTCAGAGAGTGATTACGAGTGTCAGAGAGTGATTACGAGTGTCAGAGAGTGATAGAGAGTGTCTGAGAGCGTCTGAGGGTGCCAGAGAGTTTCTGAGAGTGTCAGAGTTTGTCAGAGAGTGTCAGAGAGTGATAAAGAGTGATAGAGAGTGTCAGAGAGTGTCAGAGAGTGATAGAGAATGTCAGAAAGTGATAGAGAGTGTCAGAGAGTTTCAGAGAGTGATAGAGAGTGTCAGAGAGTGATAGTGAGTGTCAGAGAGTGATGAAGAGTGATAGGGAGCTTCAGAGAGTGTCATTGAGTGTTAGAGAGTGTCAGAGCGTTTCAGAGAGTGATAGAGAGTGTCAGAGATTGATAGAGAGTGATAGAGAGTGTCAGAGAGTGATAGAGAGTGATAGTGAGTGTTTGAGAGTGTCAGAGAGTGTCAGAGAGTGATAAAGAGTGATAGAGAGTGTCTGAGATTGTCAGAGAGTGTCAGAGTGTGTCAGAGAGTGTCAGAGAGTGATCGAGAGTGATAGAGAGTGTCAGAGAGTGGCATTGAGTGATAGAGAGTGTCAGAGAGTTTCCGAGAGTGATAGAGAGTGTCAGAACGTGATAGAGAGTGTCAGAGAGTTTCAGAGAGTGATAGAGAGTGTCAGAGAGTGATAGTGAGTGTCAGAGAGTGATGAAGAGTGATAGGGAGTTTCAGAGAGTGTCATTGAGTGTCAGAGAGTGTCAGAGCGTGTCAGAGACTGATAGAGAGTGTCAGAGATTGTTAGAGAGTGATAGAGAGTGTCAGAGAGTGATAGAGAGTGATAGTGAGTGTCTGAGAGTGTCAGAGAGTGTCAGAGAGTGATAAAGAGTGATAGAGAGTGTCTGAGATTGTCAGAGAGTGTCTGAGATTGTCAGAGAGTGTCTGCGAGTGATAGAGAGTGTCAGAGAGTGATCGAGAGTGTCAGAGAGTGAGAGAGAGTGTCAGTAATTGATAGAGAGTGTCAGTGAGTGTCAGTGAGTGTCAGAGAGTGATAGAGAGTGATAGAGAGTGTCTGAGAGTGTCTGAGAGTGTCAGAGAGTGTCAGAGAGTGTCTAAGAGTGTCAGAGAGTGTCAGAGAGCGATTGAGAGTGTCAGAGAGTGATAGAGAGTGATAGAGACTGCCTGAGAGTGTAAGAGAGTGTCTGCGAGTGTCAGAGAGTGTCAGAGAGTGATAGAGAGTGATAGAGAGTGTCAGAGAGTGATAGAGAGTGATAGAGAGTGTCTGAGAGTGTCTGAGAGTGTCATAGAGTGTCTGCGAGTGTCAGAGAGTGTCAGAGAGTGATAAAGAGTGATAAAGAGTGATAGAGAGTGTCTGAGAGTGTCAGAGAGTGATAGAGAGTGATAGAGAGTGTCTGAGAGTGTCTGAGAGTGTCAGAGAGTGTCTGTGAGTGTCAGCGAGTGTCAGAGAGTGATAAAGAGTGATAGAGAGTGTTTGAGAGTGTCAGAGAGTGTCAGAGAGTGTCAGCGAGTGTCAGAGAGTGTCAGAGAGTGATAAAGAGTGATAATGAGTGATAGAGAGTGTCTGCGAGTGTCTGAGAGTGTCTGAGAGTGTCTGCTAGTGTCAGAGAGTGTCAGAGAGTGATAAAGAGTGATAAAGAGTGATAGAGAGTGTTTGAGAGTGTCAGAGAGTGTCAGAGTGTGTCAGAGAGTGTCAGAGAGTGACAGGGAGTGATAGAGAGTGTCAGAGAGTGTCAGAGAGTGATAGAGAGTGATAGAGAGTGTCAGAGAGTGATAGAGAGTGAGAGAGAGAGTGTCTGAGAGTGTCAGAGAGTGTCAGAGAGTGTCAGAGAGTGTCAGAGAGCGATTGAGAGTGTCAGAGAGTGATAGAGAGTGATAGTGAGTGTCTGAGAGTGTCAGAGAGTGTCAGAGAGTGATAAAGAGTGATAGAGAGTGTCTGAGATTGTCAGAGAGTGTCAGAGTGTGTCAGAGAGTGTCAGAGAGTGATCGAGAGTGATAGAGAGTGTCAGAGTGTGGCATTGAGTGATAGAGACTGTCAGAGAGTTTCCGAGAGTGATAGAGAGTGTCAGAACGTGATAGAGAGTGTCAGAGAGTTTCAGAGAGTGATAGAGAGTGTCAGAGAGTGATAGTGAGTGTCAGAGAGTGATGAAGAGTGATAGGGAGTTTCAGAGAGTGTCATTGAGTGTCAGAGAGTGTCAGAGCGTGTCAGAGAGTGATAGAGAGTGTCAGAGATTGATAGAGAGTGATAGAGAGTGTCAGAGAGTGATAGAGAGTGATAGTGAGTGTCTGAGAGTGTCAGAGAGTGTCAGAGAGTGATAAAGAGTGATAGAGAGTGTCTGAGATTGTCAGATAGTGTCTGAGATTGTCAGAGAGTGTTTGCGAGTGATAGAGAGTGTCAGAGAGTGATCGAGAGTGTCTGAGAGTGATAGAGAGTGTCAGTGATTGATAGAGAGTGTCAGTGAGTGTCAGAGAGTGAAAGAGAGTGATAGAGAGTGTCTGAGAGTGTCTGAGAGTGTCAGAGAGTGTCAGAGAGTGTCTAAGAGTGTCAGAGAGTGTCAGAGAGTGTCAGAGAGCGATTGAGAGTGTCAGAGAGTGATAGAGAGTGATAGAGACTGCCTGAGAGTGTCTGAGAGTGTAAGAGAGTGTCTGCGAGTGTCAGAGAGTGTCAGTGAGTGATAGAGAGTGTCAGAGAGTGTCAGAGAGTGATAGAGAGTGATAGAGAGTGTCTGAGAGTGTCTGAGAGTGTCAGAGAGTGTCTGCGAGTGTCAGAGAGTGTCAGAGAGTGATAAAGAGTGATAAAGAGTGATAGAGAGTTTCTGAGAGTGTCAGAGAGTGATAGAGAGTGATAGAGAGTGTCTGAGATTGTCTGAGAGTGTCAGAGAGTGTCTGCGAGTGTCAGAGAGTGTCAGAGAGTGATAAAGAGTGATAGAGAGTGTTTGAGAGTGTCAGAGAGTGTCAGAGAGTGTCAGCGAGTGTCAGAGAGTGTCAGAGAGTGAAAAAGAGTGATAAAGAGTGATAGAGAGTGTCTGAGAGTGTCTGAGAGTGTCTGAGAGTGTCTGAGAGTGTCAGAGAGTGTCAGAGAGTGTCAGAGAGTGATAAAGAGTGATAAAGAGTGATAGAGAGTGTTTGAGAGTGTCAGAGAGTGTCAGAGAGTGTCAGCGAGTGTCAGAGAGTGTCAGAGAGTGATAAAGAGTGATAAAGAGTGATAGAGAGTGATAGAGAGTGTCTGCGAGTGTCAGAGAGTGTCAGAGACTGATAAAGAGTGATAAAGAGTGATAGAGAGTGTTTGAGAGTGTCAGAGAGTGTCAGAGAGTGTCAGCGAGTGTCAGAGAGTGTCAGAGAGTGATAAAGAGTGATAAAGAGTGATAGAGAGTGTCTGTGAGTGTCAGAGAGTGTCAGAGAGTGTTATAGAGTGTCAGAGAGTGAAAGAGAGTTTCTGAGAGTTTCAGAGAGTGACAGAGAGTTTCTGAGAGTGTCAGAGATTGTCAGAGAATGATCGAGTATGATAGAGAGTGATAGAGAGTGTCAGAGTGTGTCAGAGAGTGTCAGAGAGTGTTAGAGAGTGATAGAGAGCGTCAGAGAGTGTCATAGAGTGACAGAGAGTGTCAGAGTGTGTCACAGAATGTCTGAGAGTGTCAGAGAGTGTCAGAGATTGATAAAGAGTGATAGAGAGTGTCTGAGAGTATCAGAGTGTGTCAGAGAGTATCAGTGAGTGATAGAGAGTGATAGAGAGTGTCAGAGAGTGTCATTGAGCGATAGAGAGTGTCAGAGAGCGTCAGAGAGTGATCGAGAGTGTCAGAGAGTGATAGAGAGTGTCACAGAATGATAGAGAGTTTCAGAGTGTGATAGAGAGTGATAGAGAGTGTCAGAGAGTGATTAAGAGTGTCAGAGAGTGTCAGAGAGTGTCAGAGAGTGGTAGAGAGTGTCTGAGAGTGCCAGAGAGTGTCAGAGTGTGTCAGAGAGTGTCAGAGAGGGATAGGGAGTGATAGAGAGTGTCAGAGAGTGTCAGAGAGTGATAGAGAGTGTCAGAAAGTGATGGAGAGTGATAGAGAGTGCCTGAGAGTGTCTGAGAGTGTAAGAGAGTGTCTGCGAGTGTCAGAGAGTGATAGAGAGTGTCAGAGAGTGATAGAGAGTGAGAGAGAGTGTCTGAGAGTGTCAGAGAGTGTCAGAGAGTGTCTAAGAGTGTCAGAGAGTGTCAGAGAGCGATTGAGAGTGTCAGAGAGTGATAGAGAGTGATAGAGAGTGCCTGAGAGTGTCTGCGAGTGTAAGAGAGTGTCTGCGAGTGTCAGAGAGTGTCAGAGAGTGATAGAGAGTGATAGAGAGTGTCAGAGAGTGATAGAGAGTGATAGAGAGTGTCTGAGAGTGTCAGAGAGTGTCTGAGAGTGTCTGCGAGTGTCAGAGAGTGTCTGAGAGTGTCAGAGAGTGTCAGAGAGTGTCTGAGAGTGTCAGAGAGTGATAGAGAGTGTCTGAGAGTGTCTGAGAGTGTCTGAGAGTGATAAAGAGTGATAAAGAGTGATAGAGAGTGTCTGAGAGTGTCAGAGAGTGTCAGCGAGTGTCAGAGAGTGTCAGAGAGTGATAGAGAGTGATAGAGAGTGATAGAGAGTGTCAGAGAGTGATAGAGTGATAGAGAGTGATAGAGAGTGTCTGAGAGTGTCAGAGAGTGTCTGAGAGTGTCGGAGAGTGTCAGCGAGTGTCAGAGAGTGTCAGAGAGTGATAGAGAGTGATAGAGAGTGTCAGAGAGTGATATAGAGTGATAGAGAGTGTCTGAGAGTGTCAGAGAGTGATAGAGAGTGATAGAGAGTATCAGTGAGTGATAGAGAGTGATAGAGAGTGTCAAAGAGTGTCATTGAGTGATAGAGAGTGTCAGAGAGCGTCAGAGAGTGTCTAAGAGTGTCAGAGAGTGTCAGAGAGTGATAGAGAGTGATAGAGAGTGATAGAGAGTGTCAGAGAGTGATAGAGTGATAGAGAGTGATAGAGAGTGTCTGAGAGTGTCAGAGAGTGTCTGAGAGTGTCGGAGAGTGTCAGCGAGTGTCAGAGAGTGTCGGAGAGTGATAGAGAGTGATAGAGAGTGTCAGAGAGTGATATAGAGTGATAGAGAGTGTCTGAGAGTGTCAGAGAGTGATAGAGAGTGATAGAGAGTATCAGTGAGTGATAGAGAGTGATAGAGAGTGTCAGAGAGTGTCATTGAGTGATAGAGAGTGTCAGAGAGCGTCAGAGAGTGATCGAGAGTGTCACAGAATGATAGAGAGTTTCAGAGTGTGATAGAGAGCGATAGAGAGTGTCAGAGAGTGATTAAGAGTGTCAGAGAGTGTCAGAGAGTGTCAGAGAGTGTCAGAGAGTGATAAAGAGTGATAGAGAGTGTCTGAGAGTGCCAGAGAGTGTCAGAGTGTGTCAGAGAGTGTCAGAGAGTGATAGGGAGTGATAGAGAGTGTCAGAAAGTGTCAGAGAGTGATAGAGAGTGTCAGAAAGTGATGGAGAGTGATAGAGAGTGCCTGAGAGAGTCTGAGAATGTAAGAGAGTGTCTGCGAGTGTCAGAGAGTGTCAGAGAGTGATAGAGAGTGATAGAGAGTGTCTGAGAGTGTCAGAGAGTGTCTGAGAGTGTCAGAGAGTGATAGAGAGTGATAGAGAGTATCAGTGAGTGATAGAGAGTGATAGAGAGTGTCAGAGAGTGTCATTGAGTGATAGAGAGTGTCAGAGAGCGTCAGAGAGTGATCGAGAGTGTCAGAGAGTGATAGAGAGTGTCACAGAATGATAGAGAGTTTCAGAGTGTGATAGAGAGTGATAGAGAGTGTCAGAGAGTGATTAAGAGTGTCAGAGAGTGTCAGAGAGTGTCAGAGAGTGTCAGAGAGTGATAAAGAGTGATAGAGAGTGTCTGAGAGTGCCAGAGAGTGTCAGAGTGTGTCAGAGAGTGTCAGAGAGTGATAGGGAGTGATAGAGAGTGTCAGAGAGTGTCAGAGAGTGATAGAGAGTGTCAGAAAGTGATGGAGAGTGATAGAGAGTGCCTGAGAGTGTCTGAGAGTGTGAGAGTGTCTGCGAGTGTCAGAGAGTGTCAGAGAGTGATAGAGTGTGTCAGAGAGTGATAGAGAGTGTCAGAAAGTGATGGAGAGTGATAGAGAGTGTCTGAGAGTGTCAGAGAGTGTCTAAGAGTGTCAGAGAGTGTCAGAGAGCGATTGAGAGTGTCAGAGAGTGATAGAGAGTGATAGAGAGTGCCTGAGAGTGTCTGAGAGTGTAAGAGAGTGTCTGCGAGTGTCAGAGAGTGTCAGAGAGTGATAGAGAGTGATAGAGAGTGTCAGAGAGTGATAGAGAGTGATAGAGAGTGTCTGAGAGTGTCAGAGAGTGTCTGAGAGTGTCTGCGAGTGTCAGAGAGTGTCAGAGAGTGATAAAGAGTGATAATGAGTGATAGAGAGTGTCAGAGAGTGATAGAGAGTGTCTGAGAGTGTCTGAGAGTGTCTGAGAGTGTCTGAGAGTGATAAAGAGTGATAAAGAGTGATAGAGAGTGTCTGAGAGTGTCTGAGAGTGTCTGAGAGTGTCTGCGAGTGTCAGAGAGTGTCAGAGAGTGATAAAGAGTGATAGAGAGTGATAGAGAGTGTCTGAGAGTGTCAGAGAGTGTCTGAGAGTGTCGGAGAGTGTCAGCGAGTGTCAGAGAGTGTCAGAGAGTGATAGAGAGTGATAGAGAGTGATAGAGAGTGTCAGAGAGTGATAGAGAGTGATAGAGAGTGTCTGAGAGTGTCAGAGAGTGTCTGAGAGTGTCAGAGAGTGTCTGCGAGTGTCTGCGAGTGTCAGAGAGTGTCAGAGAGTGATAAAGAGTGATAGAGAGTGTCTGAGAGTGTCTGAGAGTGTCTGAGAGTGTCAGAGAGTGTCAGAGAGTGATAAAGAGTGATAATGAGTGATAGAGAGTGTCTGAGAGTGTCAGAGAGTGATAGAGAGTGTCTGAGAGTGTCTGCGAGTGTCAGAGAGTGTCAGAGAGTGATAAAGAGTGATAAAGAGTGATAGAGAGTGTCTGAGAGTGCCTGTGAGTTCTCAGATAGTGTCAGCGAGTGTCAGAGAGTGTCAGAGAGTGATAGAGAGTGATAGAGAGTGTCAGAGAGTGATATAGAGTGATAGAGAGTGATCGAGAGTGTCTGAGAGTGTCAGAGAGTGTCTGAGAGTGTCAGAGAATGTCAGCGAGTGTCAGAGAGTGTCAGAGAGTGATAGAGAGTGTTAGAGAGTGTCAGAGAGTGATAGAGAGTGATAGAGAGTGTCTGAGAGTGTCAGAGAGTGTCTGAGAGTGTCAGAGAGTGTCTGTGAGTGTCAGAGAGTGTCAGAGAGTGATAAAGAGTGATAAAGAGTGATAGAGAGTGTCTGAGAGTGTCAGAGTGTGTCAGAGAGTGGCAGAGAGTGATAGAGAGTGTCTGATAGTGTCTGAGAGTGTCAGAGTGTGATAGAGAGTGTCAGAGAGTGATTAAGAGTGTCAGAGAGTGATTACGAGTGTCAGAGAGTGATAGAGAGTGTCTGAGAGCGTCTGAGGGTGTCAGAGAGTTTCTGAGAGTGTCAGAGTTTGTCAGAGAGTGTCAGAGAGTGATAAAGAGTGATATAGAGTGTCAGAGAGTGTCAGAGAGTGTTAGAGAATGTCAGAAAGTGATAGAGAGTTTCAGAGAGTGATAGAGAGTGTCAGAGAGTGATAGTGAGTGTCAGAGAGTGATGAAGAGTGATAGGGAGTTTCAGAGTGTGTCATTGAGTGTTAGAGAGTGTCAGAGCGTTTCAGAGAGTGATAGAGAGTGTCAGAGAATGATAGAGAGTGATAGAGAGTGTCAGAGAGTGATAGAGAGTGATAGTGAGTGTCTGAGAGTGTCAGAGAGTGTCAGAGAGTGATAAAGAGTGATAGAGAGTGTCTGAGATTGTCAGAGAGTGTCAGAGTGTGTCAGAGAGTGTCAGTGAGTGATCGAGAGTGATAGAGAGTGTCAGAGAGTGGCATTGAGTGATAGAGAGTGTCAGAGAGTTTCCGAGAGTGATAGAGAGTGTCAGAAAGTGATAGAGAGTGTCAGAGAGTTTCAGAGAGTGATAGAGAGTGTCAGAGAGTGATAGTGAGTGTCAGAGAGTGATGAAGAGTGATAGGGAGTTTCAGAGAGTGTCATTGAGTGTCAGAGAGTGTCAGAGCTTGTCAGAGAGTGATAGAGAGTGTCAGAGATTGATAGAGAGTGATAGAGAGTGTCAGAGAGTGATAGAGAGTGATAGCGAGTGTCAGAGTTTGTCTGCGAGAGTCAGAGAGTGTCAGAGAGTGATAAAGAGTGATAAAGAGTGATAGAGAGTGTCTGAGAGTGTCAGAGTGTGTCAGAGAGTGGCAGAGAGTGATAGAGAGTGTCTGATAGTGTCAGAGAGTGTCAGAGTGTGACAGAGAGTGTCAGAGAGTGATTGCGAGTGTCAGAGAGTCATTACGATTGTCAGAGAGTGATAGAGAGTGTCTGAGAGCGTCTGAGGGTGTCAGAGAGTTTCTGAGAGTGTCAGAGTTTGTCAGAGAGTGTCAGAGAGCGATAAAGAGTGATAGAGAGTGTCAGAGAGTGTCAGAGAGTGATAGAGTGTGTCAGAAAGTGTTAGAGAGGGTCAGAGCGTTTCAGAGAGTGATAGAGAGTGTCAGAGATTGATAGGGAGTGATAGTGAGTGTCTGAGAGTGTCAGAGAGTGTCAGAGAGTGATAAAGAGTGATAGAGAGTGTCTGAGATTGTCAGAGAGTATCTGAGAGTGTCAGAGAGTGTCTGCGAGTGATAGAGACTGTCAGAGAGTGATCGAGAGTGTCAGAGAGTGATAGAGAGTGTCAGTGATTGATAGAGAGTGTCAGAGAGTGATTAAGAGTGTCAGTGAGTGTCAGAGAGTGATAGAGAGTGATAGAGAGTGTCTGAGAGTGTCTGAGAGTGTCAGAGCGTGTCAGAGAGTGTCTAAGAGTGTCAGAGAGTGTCAGAGAGCGATTGAGAGTGTCAGAGAGTGATAGAGAGTGATAGAGACTGCCTGAGAGTGTCTGAGAGTGTAAGAGAGTGTCTGCGAGTGTCAGAGAGTGATAGAGAGTGTCAGAGAGTGATAGAGAGTGTCTGAGAGTGTCTGAGAGTGTCTGAGAGTGTCAGAGAGTGTCTGCGAGTGTCAGAGAGTGTCAGAGTGTGATAAAGAGTTATAAAGAGTAATAGAGAGTGTCTGAGAGTGTCAGAGAATGATAGAGAGTGATAGAGAGTGTCTGAGAGTGTCTGAGAGTGTCAGAGAGTGTCTGCGAGTGTCAGAGAGTGTCAGAGAGTGATACAGAGTGAGAAAGAGTGATAGAGAGTGTTTGAGAGTGTCAGAGAGTGTCAGAGAGTGTCAGCGAGTGTCAGAGAGTGTCAGAGAGTGATAAAGAGTGATAAAGAGTGATAGAGAGTGTCTGCGAGTGTCAGAGAGTGTCAGAGTGTGTCAGAGAGTGGCAGAGAGTGATAGAGAGTGTCTGATAGTGTCAGAGAGTGTCAGAGTGTGACAGAGAGTGTCAGAGAGTGATTGCGAGTGTCAGAGAGTCATTACGATTGTCAGAGAGTGATAGAGAGTGTCTGAGAGCGTCTGAGGGTGTCAGAGAGTTTCTGAGAGTGTCAGAGTTTGTCAGAGAGTGTCAGAGAGCGATAAAGAGTGATAGAGAGTGTCAGAGAGTGTCAGAGAGTGATAGAGAGTGTCAGAAAGTGATAGAGAGTGTCAGAGAGTTTCAGAGAGTGATAGAGAGTGTCAGAGAGTGATAGTGAGTGTCAGAGAGTGATGAAGAGTGATAGGGAGTTTCAGAGAGTGTCATTGAGTGTTAGAGAGGGTCAGAGCGTTTCAGAGAGTGATAGAGAGTGTCAGAGATTGATAGAGAGTGATAGAGAGTGTCAGAGAGTGATAGAGAGTGATAGTGAGTGTCTGAGAGTGTCAGAGAGTGTCAGAGAGGGATAAAGAGTGATAGAGAGTGTCTGAGATTGTCAGAGAGTGTCTGAGAGTGTCAGAGAGTGTCTGCGAGTGATAGAGACTGTCAGAGAGTGATCGAGAGTGTCAGAGAGTGATAGAGAGTGTCAGTGATTGATAGAGAGTGTCAGAGAGTGATTAAGAGTGTCAGTGAGTGTCAGAGAGTGATAGAGAGTGATAGAGAGTGTCTGAGAGTGTCTGAGAGTGTCAGAGCGTGTCAGAGAGTGTCTAAGAGTGTCAGAGAGTGTCAGAGAGCGATTGAGAGTGTCAGAGAGTGATAGAGAGTGATAGAGACTGCCTGAGAGTGTCTGAGAGTGTAAGAGAGTGTCTGCGAGTGTCAGAGAGTGATAGAGGGTGTCAGAGAGTGATAGAGAGTGTCTGAGAGTGTCTGAGAGTGTCAGAGAGTGTCTGCGAGTGTCAGAGAATGTCAGAGCGTGATAAAGAGTGATAAAGAGTGATAGAGAGTGTCTGAGAGTGTCAGAGAGTGATAGAGAGTGATAGAGAGTGTCTGAGAGTGTCTGAGAGTGTCAGAGAGTGTCTGCGAGTGTCAGAGAGTGTCAGAGAGTGATAAAGAGTGAGAAAGAGTGATAGAGAGTGTTTGAGAGTGTCAGAGAGTGTCAGAGAGTGTCAGCGAGTGTCAGAGAGTGTCAGAAAGTGATAAAGAGTGATAAAGAGTGATAGAGAGTGTCTGCGAGTGTCAGAGAGTGTCAGAGAGTGTTATAGAGTTTCAGAGAGTGATAGACAGTTTCTGAGAGTTTCAGAGAGTGACAGAGAGTTTCTGAGAGTGTCAGAGATTGTCAGAGAATGATCGAGTATGATAGAGAGTGATAGAGAGTGTCAGAGTGTGTCAGAGAGTGTCAGAGAGTGTTAGAGAGTGATAGAGAGCGTCAGAGAGTGTCATAGAGTGACAGAGAGTGTCAGAGTCTGTCACAGAATGTCTGAGAGTGTCAGAGAGTGTCAGAGATTGATAAAGAGTGATAGAGTGTGTCTGAGAGTATCAGAGTGTGTCAGAGAGTATCAGTGAGTGATAGAGAGTGTCAGAGAGTGTCATTGAGCGATAGAGAGTGTCAGAGAGCGTCAGAGAGTGATCGAGAGTGTCAGAGAGTGATAGAGAGTGTCACAGAATGATAGAGAGTTTCAGAGTGTGATAGAGAGTGATAGAGAGTGTCAGAGAGTGATTAAGAGTGTCAGAGAGTGTCAGAGAGTGTCAGAGAGTGATAAAGAGTAATAGAGAGTGTCTGAGAGTGCCAGAGAGTGTCAGAGTGTGTCAGAGAGTGTCAGAGAGTGACAGGGAGTGATAGAGAGTGTCAGAGAGTGTCAGAGAGTGATAGAGAGTGTCAGAAAGTGATGGAGAGTGATAGAGAGTGCCTGAGAGTGTCTGCGAGTGTCAGAGAGTGTCAGAGAGTGATAGAGAGTGATAGAGAGTGTCAGAGAGTGATAGAGAGTGAGAGAGAGAGTGTCTGAGAGTGTCTGAGAGTGTCAGAGAGTGTCAGAGAGTGTCTAAGAGTGTCAGACAGTGTCAGAGAGCGATTGAGAGTGTCAGAGAGTGATAGAGAGTGATAGTGAGTGTCTGAGAGTGTCAGAGAGCGTCAGAGAGTGATAAAGAGTGATAGAGAGTGTCTGAGATTGTCAGAGAGTGTCAGAGTGTGTCAGAGAGTGTCAGAGAGTGATCGAGAGTGATAGAGAGTGTCAGAGAGTGGCATTGAGTAATAGAGAGTGTCAGAGAGTTTCCGAGAGTGTTAGAGAGTGTCAGAACATGATAGAGAGTGTCAGAGAGTTTCAGAGAGTGATAGAGAGTGTCAGAGAGTGATAGTGAGTGTCAGAGAGTGATGAAGAGTGATAGGGAGTTTCAGAGAGTGTCATTGAGTGTCAGAGAGTGTCAGAGCGTGTCAGAGAGTGATAGAGAGTGTCAGAGATTGATAGAGAGTGATAGAGAGTGTCAGAGAGTGATAGAGAGTGATAAAGAGTGATAGAGAGTGTCTGAGATTGTCAGAGAGTGTCTGAGATTGTCAGAGAGTGTTTGCGAGTGATAGAGAGTGTCAGAGAGTGATCGAGAGTGTCAGAGAGTGATAGAGAGTGTCAGTGATTGATAGAGAGTGTCAGTGAGTGTCAGAGAGTGAAAGAGAGTGATAGAGAGTGTCTGAGAGTGTCAGAGAGTGTCAGAGAGCGATTGAGAGTGTCAGAGAGTGATAGAGAGTGATAGAGACTGCCTGAGAGTGTCTGAGAGTGTAAGAGAGTGTCTGCGAGTGTCAGAGAGTGTCAGTGAGTGATAGAGAGTGATAGAGAGTGTCAGAGAGTGATAGAGAGTGATAGAGAGTGTCTGAGAGTGTCTGAGAGTGTCAGAGAGTGTCTGCGAGTGTCAGAGAGTGTCAGAGAGTGATAAAGAGTGATAAAGAGTGATAGAGAGTTTCTGAGAGTGTCAGAGATTGATAGAGAGTGATAGAGAGTGTCTGAGAGTGTCTGAGAGTGTCAGAGAGTGTCTGCGAGTGTCTGCGAGTGTCAGAGAGTGATAAAGAGTGATAGAGAGTGTTTGAGAGTGTCAGAGAGTGTCAGAGAGTGTCAGCGAGTGTCAGAGAGTGTCAGAGAGTGATAAAGAGTGATAAAGAGTGATAGAGAGTGTCTGCGAGTGTCTGAGAGTGTCTGAGAGTGTCAGAGAGTGTCTGCGAGTGTCAGAGAGTGTCAGAGAGTGATAAAGAGTGATAAAGATTGATAGAGAGTGTTTGAGAGTGTCAGAGAGTGTCAGAGAGTGTCAGCGAGTGTCTGCGAGTGTCAGAGAGTGATAAAGAGTGATAAAGAGTGAGAGAGAGTGTCTGAGAGTGTCAGAGAGTGATAGAGAGTGTCTGAGAGTGTCTGCGAGTGTCAGAGAGTGTCAGAGAGTGATAAAGAGTGATAAAGAGTGATAGAGAGTGTCTGAGAGTGTCAGATAGTGTCAGCGAGTGTCAGAGAGTGTCAGAGAGTGATAGAGAGTGATAGAGAGTGATAGAGAGTGTCAGAGAGTGATAGAGAGTGATAGAGAGTGATAGAGAGTGTCTGAGAGTGTCAGAGAGTGTCAGAGAGTGTCAGCGAGTGTCAGAGAGTGTCAGAGAGTGATAGAGAGTGATAGAGAGTGTCAGAGAGTGATAGAGAGTGATAGAGAGTGTCTGAGAGTGTCAGAGAGTGTCTGAGAGTGTCAGAGAGTGTCTGCGTGTGTCAGAGAGTGTCAGAGTGTGATAAAGATTGATAAAGAGTGATAGAGAGTGTCTGAGAGTGTCAGAGTGTGTCAGAGAGTGGCAGAGAGTGATAGAGAGTGTCTGATAGTGTCAGAGAGTGTCAGAGTGTGATAGAGAGTGTCAGAGAGTGATTAAGAGTGTCAAAGAGTGATTACGAGCTTCAGAGAGTGATAGAGAGTGTCTGAGAGCGTCTCAGGGTGTCAGAGAGTTTCTGAGAGTGTCAGAGTTTGTCAGAGAGTGTCAGAGAGTGATAAATAGTGATATAGAGTTTCAGAGAGTGTCAGAGAGTGATAGAGAATGTCAGAAAGTGATAGAGAGTTTCAGAGAGTGATAGAGAGTGTCAGAGAGTGATAGTGAGTGTCAGAGAGTGATGAAGAGTGATAGGGAGTTTCAGAGAGTGTCATTGAGTGTTAGAGAGTGTCAGAGCGTTTCAGAGAGTGATAGAGAGTGTCAGAGATTGATAGAGAGTGATAGAGCGTGTCAGTGAGTGATAGAGAGTGATAGTAAGTGTCTGAGAGTGTCAGAGAGTGTCAGAGAGTGATAAAGAGTGTCTGAGATTGTCAGAGAGTGTCAGAGTGTGTCAGAGAGTGTCAGAGAGTGATCGAGAGTGATAGAGAGTGTCAGAGAGTGGCATTGAGTGATAGAGAGTGTCAGAGAGTTTCCGAGAGTGATAGAGTGTGTCAGAAAGTGATAGAGAGTGTCAGAGAGTTTCAGAGAGTGATAGAGAGTGTCAGAGAGTGATAGTGAGTGTCAGAGAGTGATGAAGAGTGATAGGGAGTTTCAGAGAGTGTCATTGAGTGTCAGAGAGTGTCAGAGCGTGTCAGAGAGTGATAGAGAGTGTCAGAGATTGATAGAGAGTGATAGAGAGTGTCAGAGAGTGATATAGAGTGATAGCGAGTGTCAGAGAGTGTCTGCGAGTGTCAGAGAGTGTCAGAGAGTGTCTGAGAGTGATAAAGAGTGATAAAGAGTGATAGAGAGTGTCTGAGAGTGTCAGAGTGTGTCAGAGAGCGGCAGAGAGTGATAGAGAGTGTCTGATAGTGTCAGAGAGTGCCAGAGTGTGACAGAGAGTGTCAGAGAGTGATTGCGAGTGTCAGAGAGTGATTACGATTGTCAGAGAGTGATAGAGAGTGTCTGAGAGCGTCTGAGGGTGTCAGAGAGTTTCTGAGAGTGTCAGAGTTTGTCAGAGAGTGTCAGAGAGTGATAAAGAGTGATAAAGAGTGATAGAGAGTGTCTGAGAGTGTCAGAGAGTGATAGAGAGTGTCAGAGAGTGATAAAGAGTGATAAAGAGTGATAGAGAGTGTTTGAGAGTGTCAGAGAGTGTCAGAGAGTGTCAGCGAGTGTCAGAGAGTGTCAGAGAGTGATAAAGAGTGATAAAGAGTGATAGAGAGTGTCTGCGAATGTCAGAGAGTGTCAGAGAGTGTTATAGAGTTTCAGAGAGTGATAGAGAGTTTCTGAGAGTTTCAGAGAGTGACAGAGAGTTTCTGAGAGTGTCAGAGATTGTCAGAGAATGATCGAGTATGATAGAGAGTGATAGAGAGTGTCAGAGTGTGTCAGAGAGTGTCAGAGAATGTTAGAGAGTGATAGAGAGCGTCAGAGAGTGTCATAGAGTGACAGAGAGTGTCAGAGTCTGTCACAGAATGTCTGAGAGTGTCAGAGAGTGTCAGAGATTGATAAAGAGTGATAGAGAGTGTCTGAGAGTATCAGAGTGTGTCAGAAAGTATCAGTGAGTGATAGAGAGTGATAGAGAGTGTCAGAGAGTGTCATTGAGCGATAGAGAGTGTCAGAGAGCGTCAGAGAGTGATCGAGAGTGTCAGAGAGTGATAGAGAGTGTCACAGAATGATAGAGAGTTTCAGAGTGTGATAGAGAGTGATAGAGAGTGTCAGAGAGTGATTAAGAGTGTCAGAGAGTGTCAGAGAGTGTCAGAGAGTGGTAGAGAGTGTCTGAGAGTGCCAGAGAGTGTCAGAGTGTGTCAGAGAGTGTCAGAGAGTGATAGGGAGTGATAGAGAGTGTCAGAGAGTGTCAGAGAGTGATAGAGAGTGTCAGAAAGTGATGGAGAGTGATAGAGAGTGCCTGAGAGTGTCTGAGAGTGTAAGAGAGTGTCTGCGAGTGTCAGAGAGTGTCAGAGAGTGATAGAGAGTGATAGAGAGTGTCAGAGAGTGATAGAGAGTGAGAGAGAGTGTCTGAGAGTGTCTGAGAGTGTCAGAGAGTGTCAGAGAGTGTCTAAGAGTGTCAGAGAGTGTCAGAGAGCGATTGAGAGTGTCAGAGAGTGATAGAGAGTGATAGAGAGTGCCTGAGAGTGTCTGAGAGTGTAAGAGAGTGTCTGCGAGTGTCAGAGAGTGTCAGAGAGTGATAGAGAGTGATAGAGAGTGTCAGAGAGTGATAGAGAGTGATAGAGAGTGTCTGAGAGTGTCAGAGACTGTCTGCGAGTGTCTGTGAGTGTCAGAGAGTGTCTGAGAGTGTCAGAGAGTGATAGAGAGTGTCTGAGAGTGTCTGAGAGTGTCTGAGAGTGATAAAGAGTGATAAAGAGTGATAGAGAGTGTCTGAGAGTGTCAGAGAGTGTCAGAGAGTGATAGAGAGTGATAGAGAGTGCTAGAGAGTGTCAGAGAGTGATAGAGTGATAGAGAGTGATAGAGAGTGTCTGAGAGTGTCAGAGAGTGTCTGAGAGTGTCGGAGAGTGTCAGCGAGTGTCAGAGAGTGTCAGAGAGTGATAGAGAGTGATAGAGAGTGTCAGAGAGTGATAGAGAGTGATAGAGAGTGTCTGAGAGTGTCAGAGAGTGTCTGAGAGTGTCAGAGAGTGATAGAGAGTGATAGAGAGTGTCAGTGAGTGATAGAGAGTGATAGAGAGTGTCAGAGAGTGTCATTGAGTGATAGAGAGTGTCAGAGAGCGTCAGAGAGTGATCGAGAGTGTCAGAGAGTGATAGAGAGTGTCACAGAATGATAGAGAGTTTCAGAGTGTGATAGAGAGTGATAGAGAGTGTCAGAGAGTGATTAAGAGTGTCAGAGAGTGTCAGAGAGTATCAGAGAGTGATAAAGAGTGATAGAGAGTGTCTGAGAGTGCCAGAGAGTGTCAGAGTGTGTCAGAGAGTGTCAGAGAGTGATAGGGAGTGATAAAGAGTGTCAGAGAGTGTCAGAGAGTGATAGAGAGTGTCAGAAAGTGATGGAGAGTGATAGAGAGTGCCTGAGAGTGTCTGAGAGTGTAAGAGAGTGTCTGCGAGTGTCAGAGAGTGTCAGAGAGTGATAGAGTGTGTCAGAGAGTGATAGAGAGTGTCTGAGAGTGTCAGAGAGTGATAGAGCGTGTCAGAAAGTGATGGAGAGTGATAGAGAGTGTCTGAGAGTGTCTGAGAGTGTCAGAGAGTGTCAGAGAGTGTCTAAGAGTGTCAGAGAGTGTCAGAGAGCGATTGAGAGTGTCAGAGAGTGATAGAGAGTGATAGAGAGTGCCTGAGAGGGTCTGAGAGTGCAAGAGAGTGTCTGCGAGTGTCAGAGAGTGTCAGAGAGTGATAGAGAGTGATAGAGAGTGTCAGAGAGTGATAGAGAGTGATAGAGAGTGTCTGAGAGTGTCAGAGAGTGTCTGAGAGTGTCTGCGAGTGTCAGAGAGTGTCAGAGAGTGATAAAGAGTGATAGAGAGTGTCTGAGAGTGTCAGAGAGTGATAGAGAGTGACTGAGAGTGTCTGAGAGTGTCTGAGAGTGTCTGAGAGTGTCAGAGAGTGATAAAGAGTGATAGAGAGTGATAGAGAGTGTCTGAGAGTGTCAGAGAGTGTCTGAGAGTGTCGGAGAGTGTCAGCGAGTGTCACAGAGTGTCAGAGAGTGATAGAGAGGGATAGAGAGTGATATAGAGTGTCAGAGAGTGATAGAGAGTGATAGAGAGTGTCTGAGAGTGTCTGAGAGTGTCTGAGAGTGTCTGAGAGTGTCTGCGAGTGTCTGCGAGTGTCAGAGAGTGATAAAGAGTGATAGAGAGTGTCTGAGAGTGTCTGAGAGTGTCTGAGAGTGTCAGAGAGTGTCAGAGAGTGATAAACAGTGATAATGAGTGATAGAGAGTGTCTGAGAGTGTCAGAGAGTGATAGAGAGTGTCTGAGAGTGTCTGCGAGTGTCAGAGAGTGTCAGAGAGTGATAGTGAGTGTCAGAGAGTGATGAAGAGTGATAGGGAGTTTCAGAGTGTGTCATTGAGTGTTAGAGAGTGTCAGAGCGTTTCAGAGAGTGATAGAGAGTGTCAGAGATTGATAGAGAGTGATAGAGAGTGTCAGAGAGTGATAGAGAGTGATAGAGAGTGTCTGAGAGTGTCAGAGAGTGTCAGAGAGTGATAAAGAGTGATAGAGAGTGTCTGAGATTGTCAGAGAGTGTCAGAGTGTGTCAGAGAGAGTCAGTGAGTGATCGAGAGTGATAGAGAGTGTCAGAGAGTGGCATTGAGTGATAGAGAGTGTCAGAGAGTTTCCGAGAGTGATAGAGAGTGTCAGAAAGTGATAGAGAGTGTCAGAGAGTTTCAGAGAGTGATAGAGAGTGTCAGAGAGTGATAGTGAGTGTCAGAGAGTGATGAAGAGAGATAGGGAGTTTCAGAGAGTGTCATTGAGTGTCAGAGAGTGTCAGAGCGTGTCAGAGAGTGATAGAGAGTGTCAGAGTTTGATAGAGAGTGATAGAGAGTGTCAGAGAGTGATAGAGAGTGATAGCGAGTGTCAGAGTGTGTCTGCGAGTGTCAGAGAGTGTCAGAGAGTGATAAAGAGTGATAAAGAGTGATAGAGAGTGTCTGAGCGTGTCAGAGTGTGTCAGAGAGTGGCAGAGAGTGATAGAGAGTGTCTGATAGTGTCAGAGAGTGTCAGAGTGTGACAGAGAGTGTCAGAGAGTGATTGCGAGTGTCAGAGATTCATTACGATTGTCAGAGAGTGATAGAGAGTGTCTGAGAGCGTCTGAGGGTGTCAGAGAGTTTCTGAGAGTATCAGAGTTTGTCAGAGAGTGTCAGAGAGCAATAAAGAGTGATAGAGAGTGTCAGAGAGTGTCAGAGAGTGATAGAGAGTGTCAGAAAGTGATAGAGAGTGTCAGAGAGTTTCAGAGAGTGATAGAGAGTGTCAGAGAGTGATAGTGAGTGTCAGAGAGTGATGAAGAGTGATAGGGAGGTTCAGAGAGTGTCATTGAGTGTTAGAGAGGGTCAGAGCGTTTCAGAGAGTGATAGAGAGTGTCAGAGATTGATAGGGAGTGATAGTGAGTGTCTGAGAGTGTCAGAGAGTGTCAGAGAGTGATAAAGAGTGATAGAGAGTGTCTGAGATTGTCAGAGAGTATCTGAGAGTGTCAGAGAGTGTCTGCGAGTGATAGAGAATGTCAGAGAGTGATCGAGAGTGTCAGAGAGTGATAGAGAGTGTCAGTGATTGATAGAGAGTGTCAGAGAGTGATTAAGAGTGTCAGTGAGTGTCAGAGAGTGATAGAGAGTGATAGAGAGTGTCTGAGAGTGTCTGAGAGTGTCAGAGCGTGTCAGAGAGTGTCTAAGAGTGTCAGAGAGTGTCAGAGAGCGATTGAGAGTGTCAGAGAGTGATAGAGAGTGATAGAGACTGCCTGAGAGTGTCTGAGAGTGTAAGAGAGTGTCTGCGAGTGTCAGAGAGTGATAGAGAGTGTCAGAGAGTGATAGAGAGTGTCTGAGAGTGTCTGAGAGTGTCTGAGAGTGTCAGAGAGTCTCTGCGAGAGTCAGAGAGTGTCAGAGTGTGATAAAGAGTGATAAAGAGTGATAGAGAGTGTCTGAGAGTGTCAGAGAGTGATAGAGAGTGATAGAGAGTGATAGAGAGTGTCTGAGAGTGTCAGAGAGTGATTAAGAGTGTCAGTGAGTGTCAGAGAGTGATAGAGAGTGATAGAGAGTGTCTGAGAGTGTCTGAGAGTGTCAGAGCGTGTCAGCGAGTGTCTAAGAGTGTCAGAGAGTGTCAGAGAGCGATTGAGAGTGTCAGAGAGTGATAGAGAGTGATAGAGACTGCCTGAGAGTGTCTGAGAGTGTAAGAGAGTGTCTGCGAGTGTCAGAGAGTGATAGAGAGTGTCAGAGAGTGATAGAGAGTGTCTGAGAGTGTCTGAGAGTGTCAGAGAGTGTCAGAGAGTGTCTGCGAGAGTCAGAGAGTGTCAGAGTGTGATAAAGAGTGCTAAAGAGTGATAGAGAGTGTCTGAGAGTGTCAGAGAGTGATAGAGAGTGATAGAGAGTGATAGAGAGTGTCTGAGAGTGTCTGAGAGTGTCAGAGAGTGTCTGCGAGTGTCAGAGAGTGTCAGAGAGTGATAAAGAGTGAGAAAGAGTGATAGAGAGTGTTTGAGAGTGTCAGAGAGTGTCAGAGAGTGTTTGAGAGTGTCAGAGAGTGTCAGAGAGTGTCAGAGAGTGTCAGCGAGTGTCAGAGAGTGTCAGAGAGTGATAAAGAGTGATAAAGAGTGATAGAAAGTGTCTGCGAGTGTCAGAGAGTGTCAGAGTGTGTCAGAGAGTGTCAGAGAGTGATAGAGAGTGTCTGATAGTGTCAGAGAGTGTCAGAGTGTGACAGAGAGTGTCAGAGAGTGATTGCGAGTGTCAGAGAGTCATTACGATTGTCAGCGAGTGATAGAGAGTGTCTGAGAGCGTCTGAGGGTGTCAGAGAGTTTCTGAGAGTGTCAGAGTTTGTCAGAGAGTGTCAGAGAGCGATAAAGAGTGATAGAGAGTGTCAGAGAGTGTCAGAGAGTGATAGAGAGTGTCAGAAAGTGATAGAGAGTGTCAGAGAGTTTCAGAGAGTGATAGAGAGTGTCAGAGAGTGATAGTGAGTGTCAGAGAGTGATGAAGAGTGATAGGGAGTTTCAGAGAGTGTCATTGAGTGTTAGAGAGGGTCAGAGCGTTTCAGAGAGTGATAGAGAGTGCTAGAGAGTGTCTGAGATTGTCTGAGAGTGTCAGAGCGTGTCAGAGAGTGTCTAAGAGTGTCAGAGAGTGTCAGAGAGCGATTGAGAGTGTCAGAGAGTGATAGAGAGTGATAGAGACTGCCTGAGAGTGTCTGAGAGTGTAAGAGAGTGTCTGCGAGTGTCAGAGAGTGATAGAGAGTGTCAGAGAGTGATAGAGAGTGTCTGAGAGTGTCTGAGAGTGTCTGAGAGTGTCAGAGAGTGTCTGCGAGTGTCAGAGAGTGTCAGAGTGTGATAAAGAGTGATAAAGAGTGATAGAGAGTGTCTGAGAGTGTCAGAGAGTGTCTGAGAGTGTCTGAGAGTGTCTGAGAGTGTCAGAGAGTGTCTGTGAGTGTCAGAGAGTGTCAGAGAGTGATAAAGAGTGAGAAAGAGTGATAGAGAGTGTTTGAGAGTGTCAGAGAGTGTCAGAGAGTGTCAGCGAGTGTCAGAGAGTGTCAGAGAATGATAAAGAGTGATAAAGAGTGATAGAGAGTGTCTGCGAGTGTCAGAGAGTGTCAGAGAGTGTTATAGAGTTTCAGAGAGTGATAGAGAGTTTCTGAGAGTTTCAGAGAGTTTCTGAGAGTGTCAGAGATTGTCAGAGAATGATCGAGTATGATAGAGAGTGATAGAGAGTGTCAGAGTGTGTCAGAGAGTGTCAGAGAGTGTTAGAGAGTGATAGAGAGCGTCAGAGAGTGTCATAGAGTGACAGAGAGTGTCAGAGTGTGTCACAGAATGTCTGAGAGTGTCAGAGAGTGTCAGAGATTGATAAAGAGTGATAGAGTGTGTCTGAGAGTATCAGAGTGTGTCAGAGAGTATCAGTGAGTGATAGAGAGTGATAGAGAGTGTCAGAGAGTGTCATTGAGCGATAGAGAGTGTCAGAGAGCGTCAGAGAGTGATCGAGAGTGTCAGAGAGTGATAGAGAGTGTCACAGAATGATAGAGAGTTTCAGAGTGTGATAGAGAGTGATAGAGAGTGTCAGAGAGTGATTAAGAGTGTCAGAGAGTGTCAGAGAGTATCAGAGAGTGTCAGAGAGTGATAAAGAGTAATAGAGAGTGTCTGAGAGTGCCAGAGAGTGTCAGAGTGTGTCAGAGAGTGTCAGAGAGTGACAGGGAGTGATAGAGAGTGTCAGAGAGTGTCAGAGAGTGATAGAGAGTGTCAGAAAGTGATGGAGAGTGATAGAGAGTGCCTGAGAGTGTCTGCGAGTGTCAGAGAGTGTCAGAGAGTGATAGAGAGTGTCAGAGAGTGATAGAGAGTGAGAGAGAGAGTGTCTGAGAGTGTCTGAGAGTGTCAGAGAGTGTCAGAGAGCGTCTAAGTGTGTCAGAGAGTGTCAGGGAGCGATTGAGAGTGTCAGAGAGTGATAGAGAGTGATAGTGAGTGTCTGAGAGTGTCAGAGAGCGTCAGAGAGTGATAAAGAGTGATAGAGAGTGTCTGAGATTGTCAGAGAGTGTCAGAGTGTGTCAGAGAGTGTCAGAGAGTGATCGAGAGTGATAGAGAGTGTCAGAGAGTGGCATTGAGTGATAGAGAGTGTCAGAGAGTTTCCGAGAGTGATAGAGAGTGTCAGAACGTGATAGAGAGTGTCAGAGAGTTTCAGAGAGTGATAGAGAGTGTCAGAGAGTGATAGTGAGTGTCAGAGAGTGATGAAGAGTGATAGGGAGTTTCAGAGAGTGTCATTGAGTGTCAGAGAGTGTCAGAGCGTGTCAGAGAGTGATAGAGAGTGTCAGAGATTGATAGAGAGTGATAGAGAGTGTCAGAGAGTGATAGAGAGTGATAGTGAGTGTCTGAGAGTGTCAGAGAGTGTCAGAGAGTGATAAAGAGTGATAGACAGTGTCTGAGATTGTCAGAGAGTGTCTGAGATTGTCAGAGAGTGTTTGCGAGTGATAGAGAGTGTCAGAGAGTGATCGAGAGTGTCAGAGAGTGATAGAGAGTGTCAGTGATTGATAGAGAGTGTCAGTGAGTGTCAGAGAGTGAAAGAGAGTGATAGAGAGTGTCTGAGAGTGTCTGAGAGTGTCAGAGAGTGTCAGAGAGCGATTGAGAGTGTCAGAGAGTGATAGAGAGTGATAGAGACTGCCTGAGAGTGTCTGAGAGTGTAAGAGAGTGTCTGCGAGTGTCAGAGAGTGTCAGTGAGTGATAGAGAGTGATAGAGAGTGTCAGAGAGTGATAGAGAGTGATAGAGAGTGTCTGAGAGTGTCTGAGAGTGTCAGAGAGTGTCTGCGAGTGTCAGAGAGTGTCAGAGGGTGATAAAGAGTGATAAAGAGTGATAGAGAGTTTCTGAGAGTGTCAGAGAGTGATAGAGAGTGATAGAGAGTGTCTGAGAGTGTCTGAGAGTGTCAGAGAGTGTCTGCGAGTGTCTGCGAGTGTCAGAGAGTGATAAAGAGTGATAGAGAGTGTTTGAGAGTGTCAGAGAGTGTCAGAGAGTGTCAGCGAGTGTCAGAGAGTGTCAGAGAGTGATAAAGAGTGATAAAGAGTGATAGAGAGTGATAGAGAGTGATAGAGAGTGTCTGAGAGTGTCTGAGAGTGTCTGAGAGTGTCTGCGAGTGTCAGAGAGTGATAAAGAGTGATAGAGAGTGTTTGAGAGTGTCAGAGAGTGTCAGAGAGTGTCAGCGAGTGTCAGAGAGTGTCAGAGAGTGATAAAGAGTGATAAAGAGTGATAGAGAGTGTCTGCGAGTGTCTGAGAGTGTCAGAGAGTGTCAGAGAGTGTCAGAGAGTGATAAAGAGTGATAAAGAGTGATAGAGAGTGTTTGAGAGTGTCAGAGAGTGTCAGAGAGTGTCAGCGAGTGTCAGAGAGTGTCAGAGAGTGATAAAGAGTGATAAAGAGTGATAGAGAGTGTCTGCGAGTGTCAGAGAGTGTCAGAGAGTGTTATAGAGTGTCAGAGAGTCAAAGAGAGTTTCTGAGAGTTTCAGAGAGTGACAGAGAGTTTCTGAGAGTGTCAGAGATTGTCAGAGAATGATCGAGTATGATAGAGAGTGATAGAGAGTGTCAGAATGTGTCAGAGAGTGTCAGAGAGTGTTAGAGAGTGATAGAGAGCGTCAGCGAGTGTCATAGAGTGACAGAGAGTGTCAGAGTCTGTCACAGAATGTCTGAGAGTGTCAGAGAGTGTCAGAGATTGATAAAGAGTGATAGTGAGTGTCTGAGAGTATCAGAGTGTGTCAGAGAGTATCAGTGAGTGATAGAGAGTGATAGAGAGTGTCAGAGAGTGTCATTGAGCGATAGAGAGTGTCAGAGAGCGTCAGAGAGTGATCGAGAGTGTCAGAGAGTGAGAGAGAGTGTCACAGAATGATAGAGAGTTTCAGAGTGTGATAGAGAGTGATAGAGAGTGTCAGAGAGTGATAGAGAGTGTCACAGAATGATAGAGAGTTTCAGAGTGTGATAGAGAGTGATAGAGAGTGTCAGAGAGCGATTAAGAGTGTCAGAGACTGTCAGAGAGTGTCAGAGAGTGATAAAGAGTGATAGAGAGTGTCTGAGAGTGCCAGAGAGTGTCAGAGTGTGTCAGAGAGTGTCAGAGAGTGATAGGGAGTGATAGAGAGTGTCAGAGAGTGATAGAGAGTGTCAGAAAGTGATGGAGAGTGATAGAGAGTGCCTGAGTGTGTCTGAGAGTGTAAGAGAGTGTCTGCGAGTGTCAGAGAGTGTCAGAGAGTGATAGAGAGTGATAGAGAGTGTCAGAGAGTGATAGAGAGTGAGAGAGAGTGTCTGAGAGTGTCTGAGAGTGTCAGAGAGTGTCAGAGAGTGTCTAAGAGTGTCAGAGAGTGTCAGAGAGCGATTGAGAGTGTCACAGAGTGATAGAGAGTGCCTGAGAGTGTCTGAGAGTGTAAGGGACTGTCTGCGAGTGTCAGAGAGTGTCAGAGAGTGATAGAGAGTGATAGAGAGTGTCAGAGAGTGATAGAGAGTGATAGAGAGTGATAGAGAGTGATAGAGAGTGTCAGAGAGTGATAGAGAGTGAGAGAGAGTGTCTGAGAGTGTCTGAGAGTGTCAGAGAGTGTCAGAGAGTGTCTAAGAGTGTCAGAGAGTGTCAGAGAGCGATTGAGTGTGTCAGAGAGTGATAGAGAGTGATAGAGAGTGCCTGAGAGTGTCTGAGAATGTAAGGGAGTGTCTGCGAGTGTCAGAGAGTGTCAGAGAGTGATAGAGAGTGATAGAGAGTGATAGAGAGTGATAGAGAGTGTCAGAGAGTGATAGAGAGTGATAGAGAGTGTCTGTGAGTGTCAGAGAGTGTCTGAGAGTGTCTGCGAGTGTCAGAGAGTGTCAGAGAGTGATAGAGAGTGTCTGAGAGTGTCAGAGAGTGATAGAGAGTGTCTGAGAGTGTCTGAGAGTGTCTGAGAGTGTCTGAGAGTGATAAAGAGTGATAAAGAGTGATAGAGAGTGTCTGAGAGTGTCAGAGAGTGTCAGAGAGTGTCAGCGAGTGTCAGCGAGTGTCAGAGAGTGTCAGAGAGTGATAGAGAGTGATAGAGAGTGTCAGAGAGTGTTAGAGAGTGATAGAGAGTGTCTGAGAGTGTCTGAGAGTGTCAGAGAGTGTCTGCGAGTGTCTGCGATTGTCAGAGAGTGATAAAGAGTGATAGAGAGTGATAGAGAGTGATAGAGAGTGTCTGAGAGTGTCTGAGAGTGTCTGCGAGTGTCAGAGAGTGATAAAGAGTGATAAAGAGTGAGAGAGAGTGTCTGAGAGTGTCAGAGAGTGATAGAGAGTGTCTGAGAGTGTATGCGAGTGTCAGAGAGTGTCAGAGAGTGATAAAGAGTGATAAAGAGTGATAGAGAGTGTCTGAGAGTGTCAGATAGTGTCAGCGAGTTTCAGAGAGTGTCAGAGAGTGATAGAGAGTGATAGAGAGTGATAGAGAGTGTCAGAGATTGATAGAGAGTGATAGAGAGTGATAGAGAGTGTCTGAGAGTGTCAGATAGTGTCAGCGAGTTTCAGAGAGTGTCAGAGAGTGATAGAGAGTGATAGAGAGTGATAGAGAGTGTCAGAGATTGATAGAGAGTGATAGAGAGTGATAGAGAGTGTCTGAGAGTGTCAGAGAGTGTCTGAGAGTGTCAGAGAGTGTCAGCGAGTGTCAGAGAGTGTCAGAGAGTGATAGAGAGTGATAGAGAGTGTCAGAGAGTGATAGAGAGTGATAGAGAGTGTCTGAGAGTGTCAGAGAGTGTCTGAGAGTGTCAGAGAGTGTCTGCGTGTGTCAGAGAGTGTCAGAGTGTGATAAAGAGTGATAAAGAGTGATAGAGAGTGTCTGAGAGTGTCAGAGTGTGTCAGAGAGTGGCAGAGAGTGATAGAGAGTGTCTGATAGTGTCAGAGAGTGTCAGAGTGTGATAGAGAGTGTCAGAGAGTGATTAAGAGTGTCAGAGAGTGATTACGAGTGTCAGAGTGTGATAGAGAGTGTCTGAGAGCGTTTGAGGGTGTCAGAGAGTTTCTGAGAGTGTCAGAGTTTGTCAGAGAGTGTCAGAGAGTGATAAATAGTGATATAGAGTGTCAGAGAGTGTCAGAGAGTGATAGAGAATGTCAGAAAGTGATAGAGAGTTTCAGAGAGTGATAGAGAGTGTCAGAGAGTGATAGTGAGTGTCAGAGAGTGATGAAGAGTGATAGGGAGTTTCAGAGAGTGTCATTGAGTGTTAGAGAGTGTCAGAGCGTTTCAGAGAGTGATAGAGAGTGTCAGAGATTGATAGAGAGTGATAGAGCGTGTCAGAGAGTGATAGAGAGTGATAGTAAGTGTCTGAGAGTGTCAGAGAGTGTCAGAGAGTGATAAAGAGTGATAGAGAGTGTCTGAGATTGTCAGAGAGTGTCAGAGTGTGTCAGAGAGTGTCAGAGAGTGATCGAGAGTGATAGAGAGTGTCAGAGAGTGGCATTGAGTGATAGAGAGTGTCAGAGAGTTTCCGAGAGTGATAGAGTGTGTCAGAAAGTGATAGAGAGTGTCAGAGAGTTTCAGAGAGTGATAGAGAGTGTCAGAGAGTGACAGTGAGTGTCAGAGAGTGATGAAGAGTGATAGGGAGTTTCAGAGAGTGTCATTGAGTGTCAGAGAGTGTCAGAGCGTGTCAGAGAGTGATAGAGAGTGTCAGAGATTGATAGAGAGTGATAGAGAGTGTCAGAGAGTGATAGAGAGTGATAGAGTGTGTCAGAAAGTGATAGAGAGTGTCAGAAAGTGATGGAGAGTGATAGAGAGTGCCTGAGTGTGTCTGAGAGTGTAAGAGAGTGTCTGCGAGTGTCAGAGAGTGTCAGAGAATGATCGAGTATGATAGAGAGTGATAGAGAGTGTCAGAGTGTGTCAGAGAGTGTCAGAGAGTGTTAGAGAGTGATAGAGAGCGTCAGAGAGTGTCATAGAGTGACAGAGAGTGTCAGAGTGTGTCACAGAATGTCTGAGAGTGTCAGAGAGTGTCAGAGATTGATAAAGAGTGATAGAGAGTGTCTGAGAGTATCAGAGTGTGTCAGAGAGTATCAGTGAGTGATAGAGAGTGATAGAGAGTGTCAGAGAGTGTCATTGAGCGATAGAGAGTGTCAGAGAGCGTCAGAGAGTGATCGAGAGTGTCAGAGAGTGATAGAGAGTGTCACAGAATGATAGAGAGTTTCAGAGTGTGATAGAGAGTGATAGAGAGTGTCAGAGAGTGATTAAGAGTGTCAGAGAGTGTCAGAGAGTGTCAGAGAGTGATAAAGAGTGATAGAGAGTGTCTGAGAGTGCCAGAGAGTGTCAGAGTGTGTCAGAGAGTGTCAGAGAGTGACAGGGAGTGATAGAGAGTGCCAGAGAGTGTCAGAGAGTGATAGAGAGTGTCAGAAAGTGATGGAGAGTGATAGAGAGTGCCTGAGAGTGTCTGAGAGTGTAAGAGAGTGTCTGCGAGTGTCAGAGAGTGTCAGAGAGTGATAGAGAGTGATAGAGAGTGTCAGAGAGTGATAGAGAATGAGAGAGAGAGTGTCTGAGAGTGTCAGAGAGTGATAGAGAGTGATAGAGAGTGTCAGAGAGTGATAGAGAATGAGAGAGAGAGTGTCTGAGAGTGTCAGATAGTGTCAGCGAGTTTCAGAGAGTGTCAGAGAGTGTCTAAGAGTGTCAGAGAGTGTCAGAGAGCGATTGAGAGTGAAAGAGAGTGATAGAGAGTGATAGAGAGTGCCTGAGAGTGTCTGAGAGTGTAAGAGAGTGTCTGCGAGTGTCAGAGAGTGTCAGAGAGTGATAGAGAGTGATAGAGAGTGTCAGAGAGTGATAGAGCGTGATATAGAGTGTCTGAGAGTGTCTGAGAGTGTCTGAGAGTGTCTGCGAGTGTCAGAGAGTGTCTGCGAGTGTCAGAGAGTGTCAGAGAGTGATAAAGAGTGATAAAGAGTGATAGAGAGTGTCTGAGAGTGTCAGAGAGTGATAGAGAGTGTCAGAGAGTGTCAGAGAGTGTCAGAGAGTGATAAAGAGTGATAAAGAGTGATAGAGAGTGTCTGAGAGTGTCAGTGAGTGTCAGCGAGTGTCAGAGAGTGTCAGAGAGTGATAGAGAGTGATAGAGAGTGATAGAGAGTGTTAGAGAGTGATAGAGAGTGATAGAGAGTGATAGAGAGTGTCTGAGAGTGTCAGAGTGTCAGCGAGTGTCAGCGAGTGTCAGAGAGTGATAGAGAGTGATAAAGAGTGATAGAGAGTGTCTGCGAGTGTCAGAGAGTGTCAGAGAGTGTTATAGAGTTTCAGAGAGTGATAGAGAGTTTCTGAGAGTTTCAGAGAGTGACAGAGAGTTTCTGAGAGTGTCAGAGATTGTCAGAGAATGATCGAGTATGATAGAGAGTGATAGAGAGTGTCAGAGTGTGTCAGAGAGTGTCAGAGAGTGTTAGAGAGTGATAGAGAGTGTCAGAGAGTGTCATAGAGTGACAGAGAGTGTCAGAGTCTGTCACAGAATGTCTGAGAGTGTCAGAGAGTGTCAGAGATTGATAAAGAGTGATAGAGAGTGTCTGAGAGTATCAGAGTGTGTCAGAGAGTATCAGTGAGTGATAGAGAGTGATAGAGAGTGTCAGAGAGTGTCATTGAGCGATAGAGAGTGTCAGAGAGCGTCAGAGAGTGATCGAGAGTGTCAGAGAGTGATAGAGAGTGTCATAGAATGATAGAGAGTTTCAGAGTGTGATAGAGAGTGATAGAGAGTGTCAGAGAGTGATTAAGAGTGTCAGAGAGTGTCAGAGAGTGTCAGAGAGTGATAAAGAGTAATAGAGAGTGTCTGAGAGTGCCAGAGAGTGTCAGAGTGTGTCAGAGAGTGTCAGAGAGTGCCATTGAGCGATAGAGAGTGTCAGAGAGCGTCAGAGAGTGATCGAGAGTGTCAGAGAGTGATAGAGAGTGTCACAGAATGATAGAGAGTTTCAGAGTGTGATAGAGAGTGATAGAGAGTGTCAGAGAGTGATTAAGAGTGTCAGAGAGTGTCAGAGAGTGTCAGAGAGTGTCAGAGAGTGATAAAGAGTAATAGAGAGTGTCTGAGAGTGCCAGAGAGTGTCAGAGTGTGTCAGAGAGTGTCAGAGAGTGTCAGAGAGTGATTGAGAGTGATAGAGAGTGTCAGAGAGTGATAGAGAGTGAGAGAGAGAGTGTCTGAGAGTGTCTGAGAGTGTCAGAGAGTGTCAGAGAGCGTCTAAGAGTGTCAGAGAGTGTCAGAGAGCGATTGAGAGTGTCAGAGAGTGATAGAGAGTGATAGTGAGTGTCTGAGAGTGTCAGAGAGTGTCAGAGAGTTATAAAGAGTGATAGAGAGTGTCTGAGATTGTCAGAGAGTGTCAGAGTGTGTCAGAGAGTGTCAGAGAGTGATCGAGAGTGATAGAGAGTGTCAGAGAGTGGCATTGAGTGATAGAGAGTGTCAGAGAGTTTCCGAGAGTGATAGAGAGTGTCAGAACGTGATAGAGAGTGTCAGAGAGTTTCAGAGAGTGATAGAGAGTGTCAGAGAGTGATACAGAGTGTCAGAGAGTGTCAGAGAGTGATATAGAGTGTCAGAGAGTGATAGAGAGTGTCAGAGATTGTCAGAGAAGGATCGAGTATGATAGAGAGTGATAGAGAGTGTCAGAGTGTGTCAGAGAGTGTCAGAGAGCGTTAGAGAGTGATAGAGAGCGTCAGAGAGTGATGGAGAGTGTCACAGAATGATAGAGAGTTTCAGAGTGTGATAGAGAGTGATAGAGAGTGTCAGAGAGTGATTTAGAGTGTCTGAGAGTGTCAGAGAGTGTCTGAGAGTGTCAGAGAGTGATAGGGAGTGATAGAGAGTGAAAGAGAGTGTCTGAGAGTGTCAGAGAGTGTCAGCGAGTGTCAGCGAGTGTCAGAGAGTGATAGAGAGTGATAAAGAGTGATAGAGAGTGTCTGCGAGTGTCAGAGAGTGTCAGAGAGTGTTATAGAGTTTCAGAGAGTGATAGAGAGTTTCTGAGAGTTTCAGAGAGTGACAGAGAGTTTCTGAGAGTGTCAGAGATTGTCAGAGAATGATCGAGTATGATAGAGAGTGATAGAGAGTGTCAGAGTGTGTCAGAGAGTGTCAGAGAGTGTTAGAGAGTGATAGAGAGTGTCAGAGAGTGTCATAGAGTGACAGAGAGTGTCAGAGTCAGTCACAGAATGTCTGAGAGTGTCAGAGAGTGTCAGAGATTGATAAAGAGTGATAGAGAGTGTCTGAGAGTATCAGAGTGTGTCAGAGAGTATCAGTGAGTGATAGAGAGTGATAGAGAGTGTCAGAGAGTGTCATTGAGCGATAGAGAGTGTCAGAGAGCGTCAGAGAGTGATCGAGAGTGTCAGAGAGTGATAGAGAGTGTCACAGAATGATAGAGAGTTTCAGAGTGTGATAGAGAGTGATAGAGAGTGTCAGAGAGTGATTAAGAGTGTCAGAGAGTGTCAGAGAGTGATAAAGAGTAATAGAGAGTGTCTGAGAGTGCCAGAGAGTGTCAGAGTGTGTCAGAGAGTGTCAGAGAGTGACAGGGAGTGATAGAGAGTGTCAGAGAGTGTCAGAGAGTGATAGAGAGTGTCAGAAAGTGATGGAGAGTGATAGAGAGTGCCTGAGAGTGTCTGCGAGTGTCAGAGAGTGTCAGAGAGTGATTGAGAGTGATAGAGAGTGTCAGAGAGTGATAGAGAGCGAGAGAGAGAGTGTCTGAGAGTGTCTGAGAGTGTCAGAGAGTGTCAGAGAGCGTCTAAGAGTGTCAGAGAGTGTCAGAGAGCGATTGAGAGTGTCAGAGAGTGATAGAGAGTGATAGTGAGTGTCTGAGAGTGTCAGAGTGTGTCAGAGAGTGTCAGAGAGTGATCGAGAGTGATAGAGAGTGTCAGAGAGTGGCATTGAGTGATAGAGAGTGTCAGAGAGTTTCCGAGAGTGATAGAGAGTGTCAGAACGTGATAGAGAGTGTCAGAGAGTTTCAGAGAGTGATAGAGAGTGTCAGAGAGTGATAGAGAGTGTCTGAGAATGTCAGAGAGTGATATAGAGTGTCAGAGAGTGATAGAGAGTGTCAGAGATTGTCAGAGAAGGATCGAGTATGATAGAGAGTGATAGAGAGTGTCAGAGTGTGTCAGAGAGTGTCAGAGAGCGTTAGAGAGTGATAGAGAGCGTCAGAGAGTGATGGAGAGTGTCACAGAATGATAGAGAGTTTCAGAGTGTGACAGAGAGTGATAGAGAGTGTCAGAGAGTGATAGAGAGTGTCTGAGAGTGTCAGAGAGTGTCTGAGAGTGTCAGAGAGTGATAGGGAGTGATAGAGAGTGTCAGAGAGTGTCATTGAGTGTCCGAGAGTGTCAGAGAGTTACAGAGAGTGTCAGAGAGTGATAGAGAGTGTCAGAAAGTGATGCAGAGTGATAGATAGTGTCAGAGAGTGTCAGAGAATGATAGAGAGTGATAGGGAGTGTCAGAGAGTGTCATTGAGTGTCCGAGAGTGTCAGAGAGTTACAGAGAGTGACAGAGAGTGTCAGAGAGTGATAGCGAGTGTCACAAAATGATAGAGAGTTTCAGAGTGTGATAGAGATTGATAGAGAGTGTCAGAGAGTGATGAAGAGTGTCTGAGAGTGTCTGAGAGTGTCAGAGAGTGTCTGAGAGTGTCAGAGAGTTTCAGAGTGTGATAAAGAGTGATAGAGAGTGTCTGAGAGTGCCAGAGAGTGTCAGAGTATGTCAGAGAGTGTCAGAGAGTGATAGGGAGTGATAGAGTGTGTCAGAGAGTGTCAGAGAGTGATAGAGAGTGTCAGAAAGTGATGGAGAGTGATAGATAGTGTCAGAGAGTGTCAGAGAATGATAGAGAGTGATAGGGAGTGTCAGAGAGTGTCATTGAGTGTCCGAGAGTGTCAGAGAGTTACAGAGAGTGACAGAGAGTGTCAGAGAGTGATAGAGAGTGTCAGAAAGTGATAGAGAGTGTCAGAGCGTTTCAGAGAGTGATAGAGCGTGATAGAGAGTGTCAGAGTGTGTCAGAGTGTGTCAGAGAGTGATAGAGAGTGATAGGGAGCGTCAGAGAGTGTCATTGAGTGATAGAGAGTGTCAGAGAGTGATCGAGAGTGTCAGAGAGTGATAGAGATTGTCAGTGATTGATAGAGAGTGTCAGAGAGTGATTAAGAGTGTCAGTGAGTGTCAGTGAGTGATAGAGAGTGAGAGAGAGTGTCTGAGAGTGTCTGAGAGTGTCAGAGAGTGTCAGAGAGTGCCAGGGAGTGTCTAAGAGTGTCAGAGAGTGTCAGAGAGTGTCTGCGAGTGTCAGAGAGTGTCAGAGAGTGATAGAGAGTGATAGAGAGTGATAGAGAGTGATAGAGAGTGTCTGAGAGTGTCAGAGAGTGTCTGCGAGTGTCAGAGAGTGTCAGAGAGTGGTAAAGAGTGATAAAGAGTGATAGAGAGTGTCTGAGAGTGTCAGAGAGTGTCAGCGAGTGTCAGAGAGTGTCAGAGAGTGTCAGAGAGTGATAAAGAGTGATAATGAGTGATAGAGAGTGTCTGCGAGTGTCAGAGAGTGTCAGAGAGTGATAGAGAGTGATAGAGAGTGTCTGAGAGTGTCAGAGCGTGTCTGAGACTGTCAGAGAGTGTCTGCGAGTGTCAGAGAGTGTCAGAGAGTGATAAAGAGTGATAAAGAGTGATAGAGAGTGTCAGAGAGTGTCATAGAGTGTCATTGAGTGATAGAGAGTGTCAGAGAGTGTCAGAGAGTGATCGAGAGTGTCAGAGAGTGTCTGAGAGCGTCAGAGAGCGTCAGAGAGTGTCAGAGAGTGTCAGAGAGTGTCTGAGAGCGTCAGAGAGAGTCTGAGAGCGTCAAAGAGCGTTTGTATGCGATAGAGAGTGATAGAGAGTGTCTGAGAGTGACAGAGAGTGTCTGAGAGTGTCAGAGACTGTCAGAGAGTGATAGAGAGTGTCATAGAGTGTCAGAGAGAGTTAGAGAGAGTCAGAGAGTGATAGAGAGTGTCTGAGAATGTCAGAGAGTGATATAGAGTGTCAGAGAGTGATAGAGAGTTTCTGAGAGATTCAGAGAGTGACAGAGAGTTTCTGAGAGTGTCAGAGATTGTCAGAGAAGGATCGAGTATGATCGAGAGTGATAGAGAGTGTCAGAGTGAGTCAGAGAGTGTCAGAGAGCGTTAGAGAGTGATAGAGAGCGTCAGAGAGTGATAGAGAGTGTCACAGAATGATAGAGAGTTTCAGAGTGTGATAGAGAGTGATAGAGAGTGTCAGAGAGTGATTAAGAGTGATAGAGAGTGTCAGAAAGTGATGCAGAGTGATAGATAGTGTCAGAGAGTGTCAGAGAATGATAGAGAGTGATAGGGAGTGTCAGAGAGTGTCATTGAGTGTTAGAGAGTGTCAGAGTGTGTCAGAGTGTGTCAGAGAGTGATAGAGAGTGATAGAGAGCGTCAGAGAGTGTTATAGCTTGATAGAGAGTGTCAGAGTGTGTCACAGAATGTCTGAGAGTGTCAGAGATTGTCAGAGAGTGATAGAGAGTGTCTGAGAGTTTCAGAGTGTGTCAGAGAGTGTCAGAGAGCGATAGAGAGTGATAGAGAGTGTCATAGAGTGTCATTGAGTGATAGAGAGTGTCAGAGAGTGATCGAGAGTGTCAGAGAGTGATAGAGAGTGATAGAGAATGTCAGTGATTGATAGAGAGTGTCAGAGAGTGATTAAGAGTGTCAGTGAGTGTCAGTGAGTGATAGAGAGTGAGAGAGAGTGTCTGAGAGTGTCTGAGAGTGTCAGAGAGTGTCAGAGAGTGTCAGGGAGTGTCTAAGAGTGTCAGAGAGTGTCAGAGAGTGTCTGCGAGTGTCAGAGAGTGTCAGAGAGTGATAGAGAGTGATAGAGAGTGTCTGAGAGTGTCAGAGAGTGTCTGCGAGTGTCAGAGAGTGTCAGAGAGTGATAGAGAGTGATAGAGAGTGTCTGAGAGTGTCAGAGCGTGTCTGAGAGTGTCAGAGAGTTTCTGCGAGTGTCAGAGAGTGTCAGAGAGTGATAAAGAGTGATAAAGAGTGATAGAGAGTGTCAGAGAGTGTCAGAGTGTGTCAGAGAGTGGCAGAGAGTGATAGAGAGTGTCAGAGAGTGATTAAGAGTGTCAGAGAGTGATAGAGAGTGTCTGAGAGCGTCTGAGGGTGTCAGAGAGTTTCTGAGAGTGTCAGAGTTTGTCAGAGAGTGTCAGAGAGTGATAAAGAGTGATAGAGAGTGTCAGAGAGTGTCAGAGAGTGATAGAGAATGTCAGAAAGTGATAGAGAGTGTCAGAGAGTTTCAGAGAGTGATAGAGAGTGATAGACAGTGTCATTGAGCGATAGAGAGTGTCAGAGAGCGTCAGAGAGTGATCGAGAGCGTCAGAGAGTGATAGAGAGGGTCACAGAATGATAGAGAGTTTCAGAGTGTGATAGAGAGTGATAGAGAGTGTCAGAGAGTGTCAGAGAGTGATAAAGAGTGATAGAGAGTGTCTGAGAGTGTCAGAGAGTGATAGAGAGTGTCAAAAAGTGATGGAGAGTGATAGATAGTGTCAGAGCGTGTCAGAGAATGATAGAGAGTGATAGGGAGTGTCAGAGAGTGTCATTGAGTGTCCGAGAGTGTCAGAGAGTTACAGAGAGTTACAGAGAGTGACAGAGAGTGTCAGAGAGTGATAGAGAGTGTCAGAAAGTCATAGAGAGTGTCAGAGCGATTCAGAGAGTGATAGAGTGTGATAGAGAGTGTCAGAGTGTGTCAGAGAGTGATAGAGAGTGATAGAGAGCGTCAGAGAGTGTCATAGATTGATAGAGAGTGTCAGAGTGTGTCACAGAATGTCTGAGAGTGTCAGGGATTGTCAGAGATTGATAGAGAGTGTCTGAGAGTTTCAGAGTGTGTCAGAGAGTGTCAGAGAGTGTCAGAGAGCGATAGAGAGTGTCAGAGCGTGTCAGAGAATGATAGAGAGTGATAGGGCGTGTCAGAGAGTGTCATTGAGTGTCCGAGAGTGTCAGAGAGTTACAGAGAGTTACAGAGAGTGACAGAGAGTGTCAGAGAGTGATAGAGAGTGTCAGAAAGTGATAGAGAGTGTCAGAGCGTCTCAGAGAGTGATAGAGCGTGTTGGAGAGTGTCAGAGTGTGTCATAGAGTGTCATTGAGTGATAGAGAGTGTCAGAGAGTGATCGAGAGTGTCAGAGAGTGATAGAGAGCGTCAGAGAGTGATAGAGAGTGTCACAGAATGATAGAGAGTTTCAGAGTGTGATAGAGAGTGATAGAGAGTGTCAGAGAGTGATTAAGAGTGATAGAGAGTGTCAGAAAGTGATGCAGAGTGATAGATAGTGTCAGAGAGTGTCAGAGAATGATAGAGAGTGATAGGGAGTGTCAGAGAGTGTCATTGAGTGTTAGAGAGTGTCAGAGTGTGTCAGAGTGTGTCAGAGAGTGATAGAGAGTGATAGAGAGCGTCAGAGAGTGTTATAGCTTGATAGAGAGTGTCAGAGTGTGTCACAGAATGTCTGAGAGTGTCAGAGATTGTCAGAGAGTGATAGAGAGTGTCTGAGAGTTTCAGAGTGTGTCAGAGAGTGTCAGAGAGCGATAGAGAGTGATAGAGAGTGTCATAGAGTGTCATTGAGTGATAGAGAGTGTCAGAGAGTGATCGAGAGTGTCAGAGAGTGATAGAGAGTGATAGAGAGTGTCAGTGATTGATAGAGAGTGTCAGAGAGTGATTAAGAGTGTCAGTGAGTGTCAGTGAGTGATAGAGAGTGAGAGAGAGTGTCTGAGAGTGTCTGAGAGTGTCAGAGAGTGTCAGAGAGTGTCAGGGAGTGTCTAAGAGTGTCAGAGAGTGTCAGAGAGTGTCTGCGAGTGTCAGAGATTGTCAGAGAGTGATAGAGAGTGATAGAGAGTGTCTGAGAGTGTCAGAGAGTGTCTGCGAGTGTCAGAGAGTGTCAGAGAGTGATAGAGAGTGATAGAGAGTGTCTGAGAGTGTCAGAGCGTGTCTGAGAGTGTCAGAGAGTTTCTGCGAGTGTCAGAGAGTGTCAGAGAGTGATAAAGAGTGATAAAGAGTGATAGAGAGTGTCAGAGAGTGTCAGAGTGTGTCAGAGAGTGGCAGAGAGTGATAGAGAGTGTCAGAGAGTGATTAAGAGTGTCAGAGAGTGATAGAGAGTGTCTGAGAGCGTCTGAGGGTGTCAGAGAGTTTCTGAGAGTGTCAGAGTTTGTCAGAGAGTGTCAGAGAGTGATAAAGAGTGATAGAGAGTGTCAGAGAGTGTCAGAGAGTGATAGAGAATGTCAGAAAGTGATAGAGAGTGTCAGAGAGTTTCAGAGAGTGATAGAGAGTGATAGACAGTGTCATTGAGCGATAGAGAGTGTCAGAGAGCGTCAGAGAGTGATCGAGAGCGTCAGAGAGTGATAGAGAGGGTCACAGAATGATAGAGAGTTTCAGAGTGTGATAGAGAGTGATAGAGAGTGTCAGAGAGTGTCAGAGAGTGATAAAGAGTGATAGAGAGTGTCTGAGAGTGTCAGAGAGTGATAGAGAGTGTCAAAAAGTGATGGAGAGTGATAGATAGTGTCAGAGCGTGTCAGAGAATGATAGAGAGTGATAGGGAGTGTCAGAGAGTGTCATTGAGTGTCCGAGAGTGTCAGAGAGTTACAGAGAGTTACAGAGAGTGACAGAGAGTGTCAGAGAGTGATAGAGAGTGTCAGAAAGTGATAGAGAGTGTCAGAGCGATTCAGAGAGTGATAGAGTGTGATAGAGAGTGTCAGAGTGTGTCAGAGAGTGATAGAGAGTGATAGAGAGCGTCAGAGAGTGTCATAGATTGATAGAGAGTGTCAGAGTGTGTCACAGAATGTCTGAGAGTGTCAGGGATTGTCAGAGATTGATAGAGAGTGTCTGAGAGTTTCAGAGTGTGTCAGAGAGTGTCAGAGAGTGTCAGAGAGCGATAGAGAGTGTCAGAGCGTGTCAGAGAATGATAGAGAGTGATAGGGCGTGTCAGAGAGTGTCATTGAGTGTCCGAGAGTGTCAGAGAGTTACAGAGAGTTACAGAGAGTGACAGAGAGTTACAGAGAGTTACAGAGAGTGTCAGAGCGTCTCAGAGAGTGATAGAGCGTGATAGAGAGTGTCAGAGTGTGTCATAGAGTGTCATTGAGTGATAGAGAGTGTCAGAGAGTGATCGAGAGTGTCAGAGAGTGATAGAGAGTGTCAGAGCGTGTCAGAGAATGATAGAGAGTGATAGGGCGTGTCAGAGAGTGTCATTGAGTGTCCGAGAGTGTCAGAGAGTTACAGAGAGTGACAGAGAGTGTCAGAGAGTGATAGAGAGTGTCAGAAAGTGATAGAGAGTGTCAGAGCGTTTCAGAGAGTGATAGAGCGTGATAGAGAGTGTCAGAGTGTGTCAGAGTGTGTCAGAGAGTGATAGAGAGTGACAGAGAGCGTCAGAGAGTGTCACAGATTGATAGAGAGTGTCAGAGTGTGTCACAGAATGTCTGAGAGTGTCAGAGATTGTCAGAGAGTGATAGAGAGTGTCTGAGAGTTTCAGAGTGTGTCAGAGAGTGTCAGAGAGCGATAGAGAGTGAAAGAGAGTGTCATAGAGTGTCATTGAGTGATAGAGAGTGTCAGAGAGTAATCGAGAGTGTCAGAGAGTGATAGAGAGTGTCAGTGATTGACAGAGAGTGTCAGAGAGTGATTAAGAGTGTCAGTGAGTGTCAGAGAGTGATAGAGAGTGATAGAGAGTGTCTGAGAGTGTCTGAGAGTTTCTGAGAGTGTCAGAGAGTGTCAGAGAGTGTCAGAGAGTGTCAGAGAGTGTCAGAGAGCGATTGAGAGTGTCAGAGAGTGATAGAGAGTGATAGAGAGTGCCTGAGAGTGTCTGAGAGTGTAAGAGAGTGTAAGAGAGTGTCAGAGAGTGTCAGAGAGTGATGAAGAGTGATAGAGAGTGTCTGAGATTGTCAGACAGTGTCAGAGTGTGTCAGAGAGTGTCTGCGAGTGTCTGCGAGTGTCAGAGAGTGTCAGCGAGTGTCAGCGAGTGTCAAAGAGTGATAAAGAGTGATAAAGAGTGATACAGAGTGTCTGCAAGTGTCAGAGAGTGTCAGAGAGTGATAGAGAGTGAGAGAGAGTGTCTGAGAGTGTCTGAGTGTCTGAGAGTGTCAGAGAGAGTCTGCGAGTGTCAGAGAGTGTCAGAGAGTGATAAGGAGTGCTAGAGAGTGTCTGAGAGTGTCAGGGAGTGTCAGAGTGTGTCAGAGAGTGGCAGAGAGTGATAGAGAATGTCTGATAGTGTCAGAGAGTGTCAGAGAGTGATAGAGAGTGTCAGAGAGTGATTAAGAGTGTCAGAGAGTGATAGAGAGTGTCCGAGAGTGTCTGAGAGTGTCTGAGAGTGTCAGAGTGTGTCTGCGAGTGTCAGAGAGTGTCAGAGAGTGATAAAGAGTGATAGAGAGCGTCAGAGAGTGTCAGAGAGTGATAGAGAGTGTCTGCGAGTGTCTGCGAGTGTCAGAGAGTGTCAGCGAGTGTCAGAGAGTGTCAGAGTGTGAAAAAGTGTGATAAAGAGTGCTAGAGAGTGTCTGAGAGTGTCAGAGAGTGTCAGAGTGTGTCAGAGAGTGGCAGAGAGTGATAGAGAATGTCTGATAGTGTCAGAGAGTGTCAGAGAGTGTCAGAGAGTGTCAGAGAGTGTCAGAGAGTGTCTAAGAGTGTCAGAGAGTGTCAGAGAGCGATTGAGAGTGTCAGAGAGTGATAGAAAGTGATAGAGAGTGTCATTGAGCGATAGAGAGTGTCAGAGAGCGTCAGAGAGTGATCGAGAGTGTCAGAGAGTGATAGTGAGTGTCACAGAATGATAGTGAGTTTCAGAGTGTGATAGAGAGTGATAGAGAGTGTCAGAGAGTGATTAAGAGTGTCTGAGAGTGTCTGAGAGTGTCAGAGAGTGTCTGAGAGTGTCAGAGAGTGTCAGAGAGTGATAAAGAGTGATAGAGAGAGTCTGAGAGTGTCTGAGAGTGTCAGAGAGTGTCAGAGTGTGTCAGAGAGTGTCAGAGAGTGATAGGGAGTGATAGAGAGTGACAGATAGTGTCAGAGAGTGATAGAGAGTGTCAGAAAGTGATGGAGAGTGATAGATAATGTCAGAGCGTGTCAGAGAATGATAGAGAGTGATCGGGAGTGTCAGAGAGTGTCATTGAGTGTCCGAGAGTGTCAGAGAGTTACAGAGAGTGACAGAGAGTGTCAGAGAGTGATAGAGTGTGTCAGAAAGTGATAGAGAGTGTCAGAGCGTTTCAGAGAGTGATAGAGCGTGATAGAGAGTGTCAGAGAGTGTCAGAGTGTGTCAGAGAGTGATAGAGAGTGATAGAGAGCGTCAGAGAGTGTCATAGATTGATAGAGAGTGTCAGAGTGTGTCACAGAATGTCTGAGAGTGTCAGAGATTGTCAGAGAGTGATAGAGAGTGTCTGAGAGTTTCAGAGTGTGTCAGAGAGTGTCAGAGAGCGATAGAGAGTGAAAGAGAGAGTCATAGAGTGTCATTGAGTGATAGAGAGTGTCAGAGAGTGATCGAGAGTGTCAGAGAGTGATAGAGAGTGTCAGTGATTGATAGAGAGTGACAGAGAGTGATTAAGAGTGTCAGTGAGTGTCAGAGAGTGATAGAGAGTGATAGAGAGTGTCTGAGAGTTTCTGAGAGTGTCAGAGAGTGTCAGAGAGTGTCAGAGAGTGTCAGAGAGCGATTGAGAGTGATAGAGAGTGCCTGAGAGTGTCTGAGAGTGTCAGAGAGTGTAAGAGAGAGTCTGCGAGTGTCAGAGAGTGTCAGAGAGTGATAGAGAGTGATAGAGAGTGTCAGAGAGTGATAGATAGTGATAGAGAGTGATAGAGACTGTCTGAGAGTGTCTGAGAGTGATAGAGAGTGTCAGAGAGTGGCATTGAGTGATAGAGAGTGTCTGCGAGTGTCTGCGAGTGTCAGAGAGTGTCAGCGAGTGTCAAAGAGTGATAAAGAGTGATAGAGAGTGTCAGAGAGTGTCAGAGTGCGATTGAGAGTGTCAGAGAGTGATAGAGAGTGCCTGAGAGTGTCTGAGAGTGTCTGAGAGTGTCAGAGAGTGTAAGAGAGTGTCTGCGAGTGTCAGAGAGTGTCAGAGAGTGATAGAGAGTGATAGAGAGTGTCAGAGAGTGATAGAGAGTGTCAGAGAGTGATAGAGAGTGATAGAGAGTGATAGAGACTGTCTGAGTGTGTCTGAGAGGGTCTGAGAGTGTCAGAGAGTGTCTGCGAGTGTCAGAGAGTGTCAGAGAGTGATAAAGAGTGATAAAGAGTGATAGAGAGTGTCTGAGAGTGTCAGAGAGTGTCAGCGAGTGTCAGAGAGTGATAAAGAGTGATAAAGAGTGATCGAGAGTGTCTGCGAGTGTCTGCGAGTGTCAGAGAGTGTCAGCGAGTGTCAGCGAGTGTCAGAGAGTGATAAAGAGTGATAAAGAGTGATCGAGAGTGTCTGCGAGTGTCTGCGAGTGTCAGAGAGTGTCAGCGAGTGTCAGCGAGTGTCAAAGAGTGATAAAGAGTGATAAAGAGTGATACAGAGTGTCTGCAAGTGTCAGAGAGTGTCAGAGAGTGATAGAGAGTGATAGAGAGTGTCAGAGAGTGATAGAGAGTGAGAGAGAGTGTCTGAGAGTGTCTGAGTGTCTGAGAGTGTCAGAGAGAGTCTGCGAGTGTCAGAGAGTGTCAGAGAGTGATAAGGAGTGCTAGAGAGTGTCTGAGAGTGTCAGGGAGTGTCAGAGTGTGTCAGAGAGTGGCAGAGAGTGATAGAGAATGTCTGATAGTGTCAGAGAGTGTCAGAGAGTGATAGAGAGTGTCAGAGAGTGATTAAGAGTGTCAGAGAGTGATAGAGAGTGTCCGAGAGTGTCTGAGAGTGTCTGAGAGTGTCAGAGTGTGTCTGCGAGTGTCAGAGAGTGTCAGAGAGTGATAAAGAGTGATAGAGAGCGTCAGAGAGTGTCAGAGAGTGATAGAGAGTGTCTGCGAGTGTCTGCGAGTGTCAGAGAGTGTCAGCGAGTGTCAGAGAGTGTCAGAGTGTGATAAAGTGTGATAAAGAGTGCTAGAGAGTGTCTGAGAGTGTCAGAGAGTGTCAGAGTGTGTCAGAGAGTGGCAGAGAGTGATAGAGAATGTCTGATAGTGTCAGAGAGTGTCAGAGAGTGTCAGAGAGTGTCAGAGAGTGTCTAAGAGTGTCAGAGAGTGTCAGAGAGCGATTGAGAGTGTCAGAGAGTGATAGAAAGTGATAGAGAGGGTCATTGAGCGATAGAGAGTGTCAGAGAGCGTCAGAGAGTGATCGAGAGTGTCAGAGAGTGATAGTGAGTGTCACAGAATGATAGTGAGTTTCAGAGTGTGATAGAGAGTGATAGAGAGTGTCAGAGAGTGATTAAGAGTGTCTGAGAGTGTCTGAGAGTGTCAGAGAGTGTCTGAGAGTGTCAGAGAGTGTCAGAGAGTGATAAAGAGTGATAGAGAGAGTCTGAGAGTGTCTGAGAGTGTCAGAGAGTGTCAGAGTGTGTCAGAGAGTGTCAGAGAGTGATAGGGAGTGATAGAGAGTGACAGATAGTGTCAGAGAGTGATAGAGAGTGTCAGAAAGTGATGGAGAGTGATAGATAGTGTCAGAGCGTGTCAGAGAATGATAGAGAGTGATCGGGAGTGTCAGAGAGTGTCATTGAGTGTCCGAGAGTGTCAGAGAGTTACAGAGAGTGACAGAGAGTGTCAGAGAGTGATAGAGTGTGTCAGAAAGTGATAGAGAGTGTCAGAGCGTTTCAGAGAGTGATAGAGCGTGATAGAGAGTGTCAGAGAGTGTCAGAGTGTGTCAGAGAGTGATAGAGAGTGATAGAGAGCGTCAGAGAGTGTCATAGATTGATAGAGAGTGTCAGAGTGTGTCACAGAATGTCTGAGAGTGTCAGAGATTGTCAGAGAGTGATAGAGAGTGTCTGAGAGTTTCAGAGTGTGTCAGAGAGTGTCAGAGAGCGATAGAGAGTGAAAGAGAGAGTCATAGAGTGTCATTGAGTGATAGAGAGTGTCAGAGATTGATCGAGAGTGTCAGAGAGTGATAGAGAGTGTCAGTGATTGATAGAGAGTGACAGAGAGTGATTAAGAGTGATAGGGCGTGTCAGAGAGTGATAGAGAGTGATAGAGAGTGTCTGAGAGTGTCTGAGAGTTTCTGAGAGTGTCAGAGAGTGTCAGAGAGTGTCAGAGAGTGTCAGAGAGTGATAGAGAGTGATAGAGAGTGCCTGAGAGTGTCTGAGAGTGTCAGAGAGTGTAAGAGAGAGTCTGCGAGTGTCAGAGAGTGTCAGAGAGTGATAGAGAGTGATAGAGAGTGTCAGAGAGTGATAGATAGTGATAGAGAGTGATAGAGACTGTCTGAGAGTGTCTGAGAGTGATAGAGAGTGTCAGAGAGTGGCATTGAGTGATAGAGAGTGTCTGCGAGTGTCTGCGAGTGTCAGAGAGTGTCAGCGAGTGTCAAAGAGTGATAAAGAGTGATAGAGAGTGTCAGAGAGTGTCAGAGTGCGATTGAGAGTGTCAGAGAGTGATAGAGAGTGCCTGAGAGTGTCTGAGGGTGTCAGAGAGTGTAAGAGAGTGTCTGCGAGTGTCAGAGAGTGTCAGAGAGTGATAGAGAGTGATAGAGAGTGTCAGAGAGTGATAGAGAGTGTCAGAGAGTGATAGAGAGTGATAGAGAGTGATAGAGACTGTCTGAGAGTGTCTGAGAGGGTCTGAGAGTGTCAGAGAGTGTCTGCGAGTGTCAGAGAGTGTCAGAGAGTGATAAAGAGTGATAAAGAGTGATAGAGAGTGTCTGAGAGTGTCAGAGAGTGTCAGCGAGTGTCAGAGAGAGATAAAGAGTGATAAAGAGTGATCGAGAGTGTCTGCGAGTGTCTGCGAGTGTCAGAGAGTGTCAGCGAGTGTCAGCGAGTGTCAGAGAGTGATAAAGAGTGATAAAGAGTGATCGAGAGTGTCTGCGAGTGTCTGCGAGTGTCAGAGAGTGTCAGCGAGTGTCAGCGAGTGTCAAAGAGTGATAAAGAGTGATAAAGAGTGATACAGAGTGTCTGCGAGTGTCAGAGAGTGTCAGAGAGTGATAGAGAGTGATAGAGAGTGTCAGAGAGTGATAGAGAGTGAGAGAGAGTGTCTGAGAGTGTCTGAGTGTCTGAGAGTGTCAGAGAGAGTCTGCGAGTGTCAGAGAGTGTCAGAGAGTGATAAGGAGTGCTAGAGAGTGTCTGAGAGTGTCAGAGAGTGTCAGAGTGTGTCAGAGAGTGGCAGAGAGTGATAGAGAATGTCTGATAGTGTCAGAGAGTGTCAGAGAGTGATAGAGAGTGTCAGAGAGTGATTAAGAGTGTCAGAGAGTGATAGAGAGTGTCCGAGAGTGTCTGAGAGTGTCTGAGAGTGTCAGAGTGTGTCTGCGAGTGTCAGAGAGTGTCAGAGAGTGATAAAGAGTGATAGAGAGCGTCAGAGAGTGTCAGAGAGTGATAGAGAGTGTCTGCGAGTGTCTGCGAGTGTCAGAGAGTGTCAGCGAGTGTCAGAGAGTGTCAGAGTGTGATAAAGTGTGATAAAGAGTGCTAGAGAGTGTCTGAGAGTGTCAGAGAGTGTCAGAGTGTGTCAGAGAGTCTCAGAGAGTGATAGAGAATGTCTGATAGTGTCAGAGAGTGTCAGAGAGTGTCTGAGAGTGTCAGAGAGTGATTAAGAGTGTCAGAGAGTGATCGAGAGTGTCTGAGAGTGTCTGAGAGTGTCTGAGAGTGTCAGAGAGTGTCAGAGTGTGTCAGAGAGTGGCAGAGAGTGATAGAGAATGTCTGATAGTGTCAGAGAGTGTCAGAGAGTGTCTGAGAGTGTCAGAGAGTGATTAAGAGTGTCAGAGAGTGATCGAGAGTGTCTGAGAGTGTCTGAGAGTGTCAGAGAGTGTCAGTGAGTGTCAGAGAGTGTCAGAGAGTGATAAAGAGTGATAGAGAGTGTCAGAGAGTGATAGAGTGTGACAGAGAGTAATAGATAGTGTCAGAGTATGTCAGAGAGTGTCAGAGAATGATAGAGAGTGATAGAGAGCGTCAGAGAGTGTCATAGAGTGTCAGAGTGTGTCACAGAATGTCTGAGAGTGTCAGAGAGTGTCAGAGATTGATAAAGAGTGATCGAGAGTGTCTGAGAGTATCAGAGTGTGTCAGAGAGTATCAGAGAGTGATAGAGAGTGATAGAGAGTGTCATAGAGTGTCATTGAGTGATAGAGAGTGTCAGAGAGCGTCAGAGAGTGGTCGAGAGTGTCAGAGAGTGTCTGAGAGCGTCAGAGAGCGTCAGAGTGCGTCAGAGAGTGTCAGAGAGTGTCTGAGAGTGTCAGAGAGAGTCTGAGAGCGTCAAAGAGCGATGGTATGCGATAGAGAGTGATAGGGAGTGTCTGAGAGTGACAGAGAGTGTCTGAGAGTGTCAGAGACTGTCATAGAGTGATAGAGAGTGTCTGAGAATGTCAGAGAGTGATATAGAGTTTCTGAGAGTGTCAGAGATTGTCAGAGAATGATCGAGTATGATAGAGAGTGTTAGAGAGTGTCAGAGTGTGTCAGAGAGTGTCAGAGAGTGTTAGAGAGTGATAGAGAGTGTCAGAGTGTGTCACAGAATGTCTGATAGTGTCAGAGAGTGTCAGAGATTGATAAAGAGTGATAGAGAGTGTCTGAGAGTGTCAGAGAGTGTCAGAGAGTATCAGTGAGTGATAGAGAGTGATAGAGAGTGTCAGAGAGTGTCATTGAGCGATAGAGAGTGTCAGAGAGCGTCAGAGAGTGATCGAGAGTGTCAGAGAGTGATAGAGAGTGTCACAGAATGATAGAGAGTTTCAGAGTGTGATAGAGAGTGATCGAGAGTGTCAGAGAGTGATTAAGAGTGTCTGAGAGTGTCTGAGAGTATCAGAGAGTGTCAGAGAGTGTCACAGAGTGATAAAGAGTGATAGAGAGTGTCTGAGAGTGCCAGAGAGTGTCAGAGTGTGTCAGAGAGTGTCAGAGAGTGATAGGGAGTGATAGAGAGTGTCAGAGAGTGTCAGAGAGTGATAGAGAGTGTCAGAAAGTGATGGAGAGTGATAGAGAGTGCCTGAGAGTGTCTGAGAGTGTAAGAGAGTGTCTGCGAGTGTCAGAGAGTGTCAGAGAGTGATAGAGAGTGATAGAGAGTGTCAGAGAGTGATAGAGAGTGATAGAGAGTGAGAGAGAGTGTCTGAGAGTGTCTGAGAGTGTCTGAGAGTGTCAGAGAGTGTCTAAGAGTGTCAGAGAGTGTCAGAGAGCGATTGAGAGTGTCATAGAGTGATAGAGAGTGATAGAGAGTGCCTGAGAGTGTCTGAGAGTGTCTGAGAGTGTCAGAGAGTGTCAGAGTCTGTCAGAGAGTGATAGAGAGTGAGAGAGAGTGTTGAGAGTGTCAGAAAGTGATAGAGAGTGATCGAGATTGATAGAGAGTTTCAGAGTGTGTCATTGTCTGTCAGAGAGTGATAGAGAGTGTCTGAGAGTGTCAGAGAGTGTCAGACAGTGTCAGAGTGTGATAGAGAGTGTCAGAGATTGATAGAGAGTGATAGAGAGTGTACGAGAGTGAAAGAGATTGATATAGAGCGTCAGAGAGTGATAGAGTGTCAGAGAGTGATAGAGAGTGACAGAGAGTGTCTGAGAGTGTCAGAGAGTGTCAGAGTCTGTCAGAGAGTGATAGAGAGTGAGAGAGAGTGTCAGAGAGTGTCATAGAGTGATAGAGAGTGTCAGAGTGTGTCAGAGAGTGATAGAGAGTGATTGAGTGTGTCAGAGAGTGTCAGAGAGCGATAGAGAGTGTCAGAGAGAGATAGAGAGTGTCAGAGTGATAGAGAGTGTCTGAGAGTGTCTGAGAGTGACAGAGAGCGAAAGAGAGTGTCTGAGGGTGTCAGTGAGTGTCAGAGAGTGATAGAGAGTGTCTGAGAGTGTCAGTGAGCGATAGAGAGTGATAGAGAGCCTCTGAGAGTGTCAGAGAGTGTCAGAGAGTGATAGAGAGTGTCAGAGAGTGATAGAGAGTGTCAGAGAGTGACAGAGAGTGTCAGAGAGTGATAGAGAGTGACAGAGAGTGTCTGAGAGTGTCAGAGAGTGTCAGAGTGTGTCAGAGAGTGACAGAGAGTGATAGAGAGTGTCAGAGAGTGTCATAGAGTGATAGAGGGAGTCAAAGTGTGTCAGAGAGTGATAGAGAGTGATTGACTGTGTCAGAGAGTTTCAGAGAGTGATAGAGAGTGTCAGAGAGTGATAGAGAGTGTCAGAGTGTGATAGAGAGTGTCTGAGAGTGTTTGAGAGTGACACAGAGTGAAAGAGAGTGTCTGAGAGTGTCAGAGAGTGATAGAGAGTGATAGAGAGCCTCTGAGAGTGCCAGAGAGTGTCAGAGAGTGAGAGAGAGTGTCAGAGAGTGTCAGAGAGTGTCAGAGTGTGTCAGAGAGTGTCAGAGAGTGATACAGAGTGATAGAGAGTGTCAGAGAGTGACAGATCGTGTCAGAGAGCGATAGAGAGTGATAGAGATTGTCAGAGAGTGATCGAGAGTGATAGAGAGTATCAGAGAGTGATAGAGATTGTCAGAGAGTGTCAGAGAGTGATACGGAGTGTGATAGAGTGTGTCTGAGATTGTCACAGTGTGTCAGAGAGTGTCAGAGAGTGATAGAGTGTGATAGAGTGTGTCTGAGAGTGTCAGAGAGTGTCAGAGAGTGTCAGAGAGTGATAGAGAGTGTCTGAGAGTGTCAGAGAGTGTCAGAGAGTGTCAGAGAGTGTCAGAGAAAGTCAGAGAGTGATTGAGAGTGTCAGAAAGTGATAGAGAGTTTCAGAGAGTGATATAGAGTGACAGAGAGTGTCTGAGAGTGTCAGAGAGTGTCAGTTGGTGTCAGAGAGTGATAGAGAGTGATAGAGAGTGATAGAGTGTGTCAGAGAGTGATAGAGAGTGATTGAGGGTGTCTGAGAGTGTCAGAGAGTGTCAGAGAGTGCCAGAGAGTGATAGAGACTGTCTGAGAATGTCTGAGAGTGACAGAGAATGTCTGAGAGTGTCAGTGAGTGTCAGAGAGTGATAGAGAGTGTCTGAGCGTGTCAGAGAGTGTCAGAGAGTATCAGAGATTGATAGAGAGTGACAGAGAGTGTCTGAGAGTGTCAGAGTGTGTCAGAGAGTGATAGAGAGTGTCAGAGAGTGAGAGAGAGTGTCTGAGATTATCAGAGAGTGACAGAGAGTGTCAGAGAGCGAAAGAGAGTGTCAGAGGGTGATAGAGAGTGTCAGAGAGTGATAGAGAGAGTTTGAGAGTGTCTGAGAGAGTCGGAGAGTGACAGAGAGTGTCTGAGAGTGACAGAGAGTGTCTGGGAGTGTCAGAGAGTGATAGAGAGTGTCAGAGAGTGATAGAGAGTGACAGAGAGTGTCAGAGACTGTCAGAGAGTGTCTGAGAGTGACAGAGAGTGTCTGAGTGTGTCAGTGAGTGCGAGAGAGTGTCAGAGAGTGATAGAGATTGTCCGAGAGTGATAGAGAGTGTCAGAGAGTGATAGAGAGTGACAGAGGGTGTCTGAGAGTGTCAGAGAGTGTCAGAGTGTGTCAGAGAGTGACAGAGAGTGATAGAGAGTGACAGAGAGTGTCATAGAGTGATAGAGAGTGTCAGAGAGTGATAGAGAGTGATTGAGTGTGTCAGAGAGTGTAAGAGAGTGATAGAGAGTGATAGACAGTGACAGAGAGTGTCAGAGACTGTCAGAGAGTGTCAGAGTGTGTCAGAGAGTGACAGAGAGTGACAGAGAGTGTCTGAGAGTGACAGAGAGTGTCTGGGAGTGTCAGAGAGTGATAGAGAGTGTCAGAGAGTGATAGAGAGTGACAGAGAGTGTCAGAGACAGTCAGAGAGTGTCAGAGTGTGTCAGAGAGTGACAGAGAGTGAGAGAGAGTGTCAGAGAGTGTCATAGAGTGATAGAGAGTGTCAGAGAGTGTAAGAGAGCGATAGAGAGTGATAGAGAGTGTCGGAGAGTGTCTGAGAGTGACAGAGAGTGACAGACAATGTCTGAGAGTGTCAGTGAGTGTTAGAGAGTGATAGAGAGTGTCTGAGAGTGTCAGAGAGTGATAGAGAGTGATAGAGAGTGTCAGAGAGTGTCTGGGATTGTCAGTGAGTGATAAAGAGAGTGACAGAGAGTGTCTGAGAATGACAGAGAGTGTCTGAGTGTGTCAGTGAGTGCGAGAGAGTGTCAGAGAGTGATAGAGATTGTCCGAGAGTGATAAAGAGTGTCAGAGAGTGATAGAGAGTGACAGAGGGTGTCTGAGAGTGTCAGAGAGTGTCAGAGTGTATCAGAGAGGGACAGAGAGTGATAGAGAGTGACAGAGAGTGTCAGAGAGTGATAGAGAGTGTCAGAGAGTGTCAGAGAGTGATAGAGAGTGATTGAGTGTGTCAGAGAGTGTAAGAGAGTGATAGAGAGTGTCTGAGATTGTCTGAGAGTGACAGAGAATGTCTGAGAGTGTCAGTGAGTGTCAGAGAGTGATAGAGAGTGTCTGAGAGTGTCAGAGAGTGATAGAGAGCCTCTGAGAGTGTCAGAGAGTGTCAGAGACTGATAGAGAGTGTCAGAGAGTGTCAGAGATTGTCAGAGTGTGTCAGAGTGTGTCAGAGAGTGTCAGAGAGTGATACAGAGTGACAGAGAGTGTCAGAGAGTGATAGAGCGTGTCAGAGAGTGATAGAGAGTGATAGAGAGCGTCAGAGAGTGATAGAGAGTGACAGAGTGTAATAGAGAGTGATAGAGAGTGTCAGAGAGTGTCAGAGAGTGATAGAGAGTGATAGAGAGTGTCAGAGAGTGATAGAGAGTGATAGAGAGTGTCAGAGAGTGTCATATAGTGATAGAGAGTGTCAGAGTGTGTCAGAGCGTGATAGACAGTGATTGAGTGTGTCAGACAGTGTCAGAGAGCGATAGAGAGTGTCAGAGAGAGATAGAGAGTGTCAGAGTGATAGAGAGTGTCTGAGAGTGACAGAGAGTGAAAGAGAGAGTCTGAGAGTGTCAGTGAGTGTCAGAGAGTGATAGAGAGTGACAGAGAGTGTCTGAGAGTGATAGAGAGTGACAGAGAGTGTCTGAGAGAGTCAGAGAGTGTCAGTGTGTGTCAGAGAGTGACAGAGAGTGATAGAGAGTGTCAGAGAGTGTCATAGAGTGATAGAGAGCTTCAGAGTGTGTCAGAGAGCGATAGAGAGTGTCAGAGAGTGGTAGAGAGTGTCAGAGAGTGATAGAGAGTGTCTGAGAGTGTTTGAGAGTGACACAGAGTGAAAGAGAGTGTCTGAGAGTGTCAGTGAGTGTCAGAGAGTGATAGAGAGTGTCTGAGAGTGTCAGTGAGTGATAGAGTGTGATAGAGAGCCTCTGAGGGTTTCAGAGAGATTCAGAGAGTGATAGAGAGTATCAGAGAGTGATAGTGAGTGACAGTGGGGGTCTGAGAGTGTCAGTGAGTGTCAGAGAGTGATAGAGAGTGTCAGAGTGTAAGAGAGTGATAGAGAGTGTCAGAAAGTGATAGAGAGTGTCAGAGTGTGTCACAGAGTGTCTGAGTGTGTCAGAGAGTGTCAGAGAGTGACAGAGAGTGTCAGAGAGTGATAGAGAGTGTCAGAGAGTGAAAGAGAGTGACAGAGAGTGTCTGAGAGTGTCAGAGAGTGTCAGAGTCTGTCAGAGAGTGATAGAGAGTGTCAGAGTGGTAGAGTGTGTCTGAGAGTGTCTGAAAGTGTCAGAGAGTGATGGAGAGAGATAGAGAGAGATAGAGAGTGTCAGAGTGTGATAGAGAGAGATGGAGAGTTTCAGAGAGTGATAGAGAGTGTCTGAGAGTGTCCGAGAGTGTCAAACAGTGATTGAGAGTGATTGAGAATGATTGAGAGTGATCGAGTGTCAGAGAGTGATGGAGAGTGTAAGAGAGTGATAGAGAGTGTCATAGATTGATAGATAGTGTCAGAGTGTGTCAGAGAGTGATATAGAGTGATTGAGTGTGTCAGAGAGTGTCAGAGAGCGATAGAGAGTGTCAGAGAGAGATAGAGAGTGTCAGAGTGATAGAGAGTGTCTGAGAGTTTCTGAGAGTGTCTGAGAGTGACAGAGAGTGAAAGAGAGTGTCTGAGAGTGTCAGTGAGTGTCAGAGAGTGATAGAGAGTGACTGAGAGTGACTGAGAGTGTCAGTGAGCGATAGAGAGTGATAGAGAGCCTCTGAGAGTGTCAGAGAGTGTCAGAGAGTGATAGAGAGTGTCAGAGAGTGACAGAGAGTGTCAGAGAGTGATAGAGAGTGACAGAGAGTGTCTGAGAGTGTCAGAGAGTGTCAGAGTGTGTCAGAGAGTGACAGAGAGTGATAGAGAGTGTCAGAGAGTGTCATCGAGTGATAGAGAGAGTCAGAGTGTGTCAGAGAGTGATAGAGAGTGATTGACTGTGTCAGAGAGTGTCAGAGAGCGATAGAGAGTGTCAGAGAGTGATAGAGAGTGTCAGAGAGTGATAGAGAGTGTCTGAGAGTGTTTGAGACTGACACAGAGTGAAAGAGAGTGTCTGAGAGTGTCAGTGAGTGTCAGAGAGTGATAGAGAGTGTCTGAGCGTGTCAGTGAGTGATAGCGTGTGATAGAGAGCCTCTGAGGGTGTCAGAGAGATTCAGAGAGTGATAGAGAGTATCAGATAGTGATAGTCAGTGACAGAGAGGGTCTGAGAGTGTCAGTGAGTGTCAGCGAGTGATAGAGAGTGTCAGAGTGCAAGAGAGTGATAGAGAGTGTCAGAAAGTGACAGAGAGTGTCAGAGTGTGTCACAGAATGTCTGAGTGTGTCAGAGAGTGTCAGAGAGTGACAGAGAGTGTCAGAGAGTGATAGAGAGTGTCAGAGAGTGATAGAGAGTGACAGAGAGTGACAGAGAGTGTCAGAGTGTGTCAGAGAGTGACAGAGAGTGATAGAGAGTGTCAGAGAGTGTCATAGAGTGATAGAGAGAGTCAGAGTGTGTCAGAGAGTGATAGAGAGTGATTGAGTGTGTCAGAGAGTGTCAGAGAGCGATAGAGAGTGTCAGAGAGTGATAGAGAGTGTCAGAGAGTGATAGAGAGTGTCTGAGAGTATCTGAGAGTGACAGAGAGTGAAAGAGAGTGTCTGAGTATGTCAGTGAGTGTAAGAGAGTGATAGAGAGTGTCTGAGTGTGCCAGAGAGTGTCAGAGAGTGATAGAGAGTGTCCGAGAGTGTCCGAGAGTGTCAGAGAGTGTCAGAGAGTGATACAGATTGATAGAGAGTGTCTGAGAGCGTCGGAGAGTATCAGAGAGTGTCAGAGAGTGTCAGAGAGTGCCAGAGAGTGATAGAGTGTGTCTGAGAATGTCAGTGAGTGTCAGAGAGTGATAGAGAGTGTCTGAGTGTGCCAGAGAGCGTCAGAGAGTGTTAGAGAGTGTTGCAGAGTGTTAGAGAGTGTCTGAGAGCGTCAGAGAGCGTCAGAGAGTGATAGAGAGTGATTGAGTGTGTCAGAGAGTGTAAGAGAGTGATAGAGAGTGTCTGAGATTGTCTGAGAGTGACAGAGAATGACAGAGAATGTCTGAGAGTGTCAGTGAGTGTCATAGAGTGATAGAGAGTGTCTGAGAGTGTCAGAGAGTGAAAGAGAGCCTCTGAGAGTGTCAGAGAGTGTCAGAGAGTGATAGAGAGTGTCAGAGAGTGTCAGAGATTGTCAGAGTGTGTCAGAGTGTGTCAGAGAGTGTCAGAGAGTGATACAGAGTGACAGAGAATGTCAGAGAGTGATAGAGCGTGTCAGAGAGTGATAGAGAGTAATAGAGAGTGTCAGAGAGTGATAGAGAGTGACAGAGAGTAATAGAGGGTGATAGAGAGTGTCAGAGAGTGTCAGAGAGTGATAGAGAGTGATAGAGAGTGATAGAGAGTGTCAGAGAGTGATAGAGAGTGTCACTGAGTGTCAGAGAGTGATACGGAGTGTGATAGAGTGTGTCTGAGATTGTCACAGTGTGTCAGAGAGCGTCAGTGAGTGTCAGAGAGTGACAGGGAGAGTCTGAGAGTGTCAGAGAGTGTCAGAGAAAGTCAGAGAGTGATTGAGAGTGTCAGAAACTGATAGAGAGTTTCAGAGAGTGATTGAGTGTGATGGAGAGTGTCTGAGAGTGTCAGAGAGTGTCAGAGAGTGATAGGGAGAGTCTGAGAGTGTCAGAGAGTGTCAGAGAAAGTCAGAGAGTGATTGAGAGTGTCAGAAACTGATAGAGAGTTTCAGAGAGTGATTGAGTGTGATAGAGACTGTCTGAGAGTGTCAGAGAGTGTCAGATTGTGTCAGAGAGTGATAGAGAGTGATAGAGCGTGTCAGAGAGTGTCAAAGAGTGATAGAGAGTGTCAGAGAGTGTCAGAGAGTGATAGAGAGTGATTGAGTGTGTCTGAGAGTGTCAGAGAGTGTCAGAGAGTGTCAGAGAGTGCCAGAGAGTGATAGAGAGCGTGTGAGAGTGTCTGAGAGTGACAGAGAATGTCTGAGAGTGTCAGTGAGTGTCAGAGAGTGATAGAGAGTGTCTGAGCGTGTCAGAGAGTGTCAGAGAGTAACAGAGCTTGATAGAGAGTGATAGAGAGTGTCTGAGAGTTTCAGAGTGTGTCAGAGAGTGACAGAAGTGATGGAGAATGTCAGAGAGTGTCATAGAGTAATAGAGAGTGTCAGAGAGTGATAGAGGGTGATTGAGTGTGTCAGAGAGTGTCAGAGAGCGATAGAGAGTGCCTGAGAGTGTCAGAGAGTGATAGAGAGTTATAGAGAGCCTCTGAGATTTTCAGAGAGTGTCAGAGAGTGACAGAGAGTGATAGAGAGTGTCAGAGAGTGTCAGAGAGAGTGTCAGAGAGTGCCAGAGTGTGTCAGAGGGTGTCAGAGTGTGTCAGAGCGTGTTGGAGAGTGATAGAGAGTGTCAGAGAGAGCCATAGAATGTCATTGAGTGATAGAGAGTGTCAGAGAGTGTTAAAGAGTGTCAGAGAGTGACAGAGAGTGATAGAGAGTGTCAGAGAGTGTCAGAGAGTGTCAGAGAGTGATAGAGAGTGCCTGAGTGTGTCAGAGAGTGTCAGAGAGAGTCAGAGAGTGATTGAGAGTGTCAGAAAGTGATAGAGAGTGATAGAGAGTGATAGAGAGTTTCAGAGTGTGTCATTGTCTGTCAGAGAGTGATAGAGAGTGTCTGAGAGTGTCGGAGAGTGTCAGACAGTGTCAGAGTGTGATAGAGAGTGTCAGAGAGAGTCAGAGAGTGATAGAGAGTGTCAGAGAGTGTCAGAGAGTGATAGAGAGTGATTGAGTGTGTCAGAGAGTGTAAGAGAGTGATAGAGAGTGATAGAGAGTGTCTGAGATTGTCTGAGAGTGTCAGTGAGTGTCAGAGAGTGATAGAGAGTGTCTGAGAGTGTCAGAGAGTGATAGAGAGCCTCTGAGAGTGTCAGAGAGTGTCAGAGAGTGATAGAGAGTGTCAGAGAGTGTCAGAGATTGTCAGAGTGTGTCAGAGTGTGTCAGAGAGTGTCAGAGAGTGATACAGAGTGACAGAGAGTGTCAGAGAGTGATAGAGCGTGTCAGAGAGTGATAGAGAGTGATAGAGAGTGTCAGAGAGTGATAGAGAGTGACAGAGAGTAATAGAGAGTGATAGAGAGTGTCAGAGAGTGATAGAGAGTGTCAGAGAGTGATAGAGAGTGTCACTGAGTGTCAGAGAGTGATACGGAGTGTGGTAGAGTGTGTCTGAGATTGTCACAGTGTGTCAGAGAGTGATTGAGTGTGATGGAGAGTGTCTGAGAGTGTCAGAGAGTGTCAGAGAGTGATAGGGAGAGTCTGAGAGTGTTAGAGAGTGTCAGAGAAAGTCAGAGAGTGATTGAGAGTGTCAGAAACTGATAGAGAGTTTCAGAGAGTGATTGAGTGTGATAGAGAGTGTCTGAGACTGTCAGAGAGTGTCAGATTGTGTCAGAGAGTGATAGAGAGTGATAGAGAGTGATAGAGTGTGTCAGAGAGTGTCAAAGAGTGATAGAGAGTGTCAGAGAGTGTCAGAGAGTGATAGAGAGTGATTGAGTGTGTCTGAGAGTGTCAGAGAGTGTCAGAGAGTGATAGAGAGCGTGTGAGAGTGTCTGAGAGTGACAGAGAATGTCTGAGAGTGTCAGTGAGTGTCAGAGAGTGATAGAGAGTGTCTGAGCGTGTCAGAGAGTGTCAGAGAGTAACAGAGATTGATAGAGAGTGATAGAGAGTGTCTGAGAGTTTCAGAGTGTGTCAGAGAGTGACAGAGAGTGATAGAGAATGTCAGAGAGTGTCATAGAGTAATAGAGAGTGTCAGTGAGTGATAGAGTGTGATTGAGTGTGTCAGAGAGTGTCAGAGAGCGATAGAGAGTGCCTGAGAGTGTCAGAGAGTGATAGAGAGTTATAGAGAGCCTCTGAGATTTTCAGAGAGTGTCAGAGAGTGACAGAGAGTGATAGAGAGTGTCAGAGAGTGTCAGAGAGAGTGTCAGAGTGTGCCAGAGTGTGTCAGAGGGTGTCAGAGTGTGTCAGAGCGTGATGGAGAGTGATAGAGAGTGTCAGAGAGTGCCATAGAATGTCATTGAGTGATAGAGAGTGTCAGAGAGTGTTAAAGAGTGTCAGAGAGTGACAGAGAGTGATAGAGAGTGTCAGAGAGTGTCAGAGAGTGTCAGAGAGTGATAGAGAGTGCCTGAGTGTGTCAGAGAGAGTCAGAGAGTGATTGAGAGTGTCAGAAAGTGATAGAGAGTGATAGAGAGTGATAGAGAGTTTCAGAGTGTGTCATTGTCTGTCAGAGAGTGATAGAGAGTGTCTGAGAGTGTCGGAGAGTGTCAGACAGTGTCAGAGTGTGATAGAGAGTGTCAGAGAGTGTCAGAGAGTGATAGAGAGTGTCAGAGAGTGTCAGAGATTGTCAGAGTGTGTCAGAGTGTGTCAGAGAGTGTCAGAGAGTGATACAGAGTGACAGAGAGTGTCAGAGAGTGATAGAGCGTGTCAGAGAGTGTCAGAGAGTGATAGAGTGTGTCAGAGAGTGTCAAAGAGTGTCAGAGAGTGTCAGAGAGTGATAGAGAGCGTGTGAGAGTGTCTGAGAGTGACAGAGAATGTCTGAGAGTGTCAGTGAGTGTCAGAGAGTGATAGAGAGTGTCTGAGCGTGTCAGAGAGTGTCAGAGAGTAACAGAGATTGATAGAGAGTGATAGAGAGTGTCTGAGAGTTTCAGAGTGTGTCAGAGAGTGACAGAGAGTGATAGAGAATGTCAGAGAGTGTCATAGAGTAATAGAGAGTGTCAGTGAGTGATAGAGTGTGATTGAGTGTGTCAGAGAGTGTCAGAGAGCGATAGAGAGTGCCTGAGAGTGTCAGAGAGTGATAGAGAGTTATAGAGAGCCTCTGAGATTTTCAGAGAGTGTCAGAGAGTGACAGAGAGTGATAGAGAGTGTCAGAGAGTGTCAGAGAGAGTGTCAGAGTGTGCCAGAGTGTGTCAGAGGGTGTCAGAGTGTGTCAGAGCGTGATGGAGAGTGATAGAGAGTGTCAGAGAGTGCCATAGAATGTCATTGAGTGATAGAGAGTGTCAGAGAGTGTTAAAGAGTGTCAGAGAGTGACAGAGAGTGATAGAGAGTGTCAGAGAGTGTCAGAGAGTGTCAGAGAGTGATAGAGAGTGCCTGAGTGTGTCAGAGAGAGTCAGAGAGTGATTGAGAGTGTCAGAAAGTGATAGAGAGTGATAGAGAGTGATAGAGAGTTTCAGAGTGTGTCATTGTCTGTCAGAGAGTGATAGAGAGTGTCTGAGAGTGTCGGAGAGTGTCAGACAGTGTCAGAGTGTGATAGAGAGTGTCAGAGAGTGTCAGAGAGTGATAGAGAGTGTCAGAGAGTGTCAGAGATTGTCAGAGTGTGTCAGAGTGTGTCAGAGAGTGTCAGAGAGTGATACAGAGTGACAGAGAGTGTCAGAGAGTGATAGAGCGTGTCAGAGAGTGATAGAGACTGATAGAGAGTGTCAGAGAGTGATAGAGAGTGACAGAGAGTAATAGAGAGTGATAGAGAGTGTCAGAGAGTGTCAGAGAGTGATAGAGAGTGATAGAGAGTGTCAGAGAGTGATAGAGAGTGTCACTGAGTGTCAGAGAGTGATACGGAGTGTGATAGAGTGTGTCTGAGATTGTCACAGTGTGTCAGAGAGTGTCAGAGAGTGATTGAGTGTGATGGAGAGTGTCTGAGAGTGTCAGAGAGTGTCAGAGAGTGATAGGGAGAGTCTGAGAGTGTCAGAGAGTGTCAGAGAAAGTCAGAGAGTGATTGAGAGTGTCAGAAACTGATAGAGAGTTTCAGAGAGTGATTGAGTGTGATAGAGAGTGTCTGAGAGTGTCAGAGAGTGTCAGATTGTGTCAGAGAGTGATAGAGAGTGATAGAGAGTGATAGAGTGTGTCAGAGAGTGTCAAAGAGTGATAGAGAGTGTCAGAGAGTGTCAGAGAGTGATAGAGAGTGATTGAGTGTGTCTGAGAGTGTCAGAGAGTGTCAGAGAGTGTCAGAGAGCGCCAGAGAGTGATAGAGAGCGTGTGAGAGTGTCTGAGAGTGACAGAGAATGTCTGAGAGTGTCAGTGAGTGTCAGAGAGTGATAGAGAGTGTCTGAGCGTGTCAGAGAGTGTCAGCGAGTAACAGAGATTGATAGAGAGTGATAGAGAGTGTCTGAGAGTTTCAGAGTGTGTCAGAGAGTGACAGAAGTGATGGAGAATGTCAGAGAGTGTCATAGAGTAATAGAGAGTGTCAGAGAGTGATAGAGGGTGATTGAGTGTGTCAGAGAGTGTCAGAGAGCGATAGAGAGTGCCTGAGAGTGTCAGAGAGTGATCGAGAGTTATAGAGAGCCTCTGAGATTTTCAGAGAGTGTCAGAGAGTGACAGAGAGTGATAGAGAGTGTCAGAGAGTGTCAGAGAGAGTGTCAGAGTGTGCCAGAGTGTGTCAGAGGGTGTCAGAGTGTGTCAGAGCGTGATGGAGAGTGATAGAGAGTGTCAGAGAGTGCCATAGAATGTCATTGAGTGATAGAGAGTGTCAGAGAGTGTTAAAGAGTGTCAGAGAGTGACAGAGAGTGATAGAGAGTGTCAGAGAGTGTCAGAGAGTGATAGAGAGTGCCTGAGTGTGTCAGAGAGTGTCAGAGAGAGTCAGAGAGTGATTGAGAGTGTCAGAAAGTGATAGACAGTGATAGAGAGTGATAGAGAGTTTCAGAGTGTGTCATTGTCTGTCAGAGAGTGATAGAGAGTGTCTGAGAGTGTCAGACAGTGTCAGAGTGTGATAGAGAGTGTCAGAGAGTGTCAGAGAGTGATAGAGAGTGTAAGAGAGTGATAGAGAGTGATAGAGAGTGTCAGAGAGTGATAGAGTGTCAGAGAGTGATAGAGAGCCTCTGAGAGTGTCAGAGAGTGTCAGAGAGTGATAGAGCGTGACAGAGAGTGTCAGAGTGTGTCAGAGAGTGACAGAGAGTGACAGAGAGTTTCAGAGAGTGTCATAGAGTGACAGAGAGAGTCAGAGTGTGTCAGAGAGCGACAGAGAGTGTCAGAGAGTGATAGTGAGTGTCAGAGAGTGATAGAGAGTGTCTGAGAGTGACAGAGAGTGTCTGAGAGTGACAGCGAGTGTCTGAGAGTTTCAGTGAGTGTCAGAGTGTGATAGAGAGGGATAGAGAGTGATAGAGAGTTTCAGAGTGTGTCATTGCGTGTTGGAGAGTGTCAGACAGTGTCAGAGTGCGATAGAGAGTGTCAGAGAGTGATAGAGAGTCTAAGAGAGTGATAGAGAGTGATAGAGAGTGTCAGAGAGTGATAGAGAGTGTCAGAGAGTGATAGAGAGTGACAGAGTGTGTCTGAGAGTGTCAGAGAGTGTCAGAGTGTGTCAGAGAGTGATAGAGAGTGATAGAGAGTGTCTGAGAGTGATAGAGAGTGTCAGAGAGTGACAGAGAGTGATAGAGAGAGTCAGAGTGTGTCAGAGAGCGACAGAGAGTGTCAGAGAGTGATAGAGAGTGTCAGAGAGTGATAGAGACTGTCTGAGAGTGTCTGAGAGTGACAGAGAGTGAAAGAGAGTGTCAGAGAGTGATAGAGAGTGTCAGAGAGTGATAGAGAGTGACAGAGAGTGTCTGAGAGTGATAGAGAGTGTCAGAGAGTGATAAAGACTGTCTGAGAGTGTCTGAGAGTGACAAAGAGTGAAAGAGAGTGTCAGAGAGTGATAGAGAATGTCAGAGAGTGATAGAGAGTGTCTGAGAGAGACAGAGAGTGTCTGAGAGTGACAGCGAGTGTCTGAGAGTTTCAGTGAGTGTCAGAGTGTGAAAGAGAGTGATAGAGAGTGACAGATTGTTTCAGAGTGTGTCACTGCGTGTTAGAGAGTGTCAGACAGTGTCAGAGAGTGATAGAGAGTGTCGGAGAGTGATGGAGAGTGTCTGAGAGTGTCTGAGAGTGACAGAGAGTGAAAGAGAGTGTCAGAGAGTGATAGTGAGTGACAGAGAGTGTCTGGGAGTGTCAGTTAGTGTCAGAGAGTGTTAGAGAGAGTCAGAGATTGTAAGAGAGTGACAGAGAGTGTCAGAGAGTGATAGAGAGTGATATAGAGCGTCAGAGAGTGTCAAAGAGTGATAGAGAGTGTCAGAGTGTGTCACAGAGTGTCAGAGTGTGTCAGAGAGTGTCAGAGAGTGTCAGAGAGTGCTAGAGAGTGTCTGAGAGTGTCTGAGAGTGTCTGAGAGTGACAGAGAGTGAAAGAGAGTGTCTGAGAGTGTCTGAGAGTGTCAGTGAGTGTCAGAGAGTGATAGAAAGTGTCTGAGAGTGTCAGTGAGTGATAGAGAGCCTCTGAGAGTGTCAGAGAGTGATAGAGAGTGTCAGAGAGTGATAGAGAGTGACAGAGAGTGTCAGAGAGTGATAGAGTGTCAGAGAGTGATAGAGAGTGACAGAGAGTGAAAGAGAGTGTCTGAGAGTGTCAGTGAGTGTCAGAGAGTGATAGAAAGTGTCTGAGAGTGTTAGTGACTGATAGAGAGCGATAGAGAGCCTCTGAGAGTGTCAGAGAGTGATAGAGAGTGTCAGAGAGTGACAGAGAGTGACAGAGAGTGACAGAGAGTTTCAGAGAGTGTCATAGAGTGACAGAGAGAGTCAGAGTGTGTCAGAGAGCGACAGAGAGTGTCAGAGAGTGATAGTGAGTGTCAGAGAGTGATAGAGAGTGTCTGAGAGTGACAGAGAGTGTCTGAGAGTGACAGCGAGTGTCTGAGAGTTTCAGTGAGTGTCAGAGTGTGATAGAGAGGGATAGAGAGTGATAGAGAGTTTCAGAGTGTGTCATTGCGTGTTGGAGAGTGTCAGACAGTGTCAGAGTGCGATAGAGAGTGTCAGAGAGTGATAGAGAGTCTAAGAGAGTGATAGAGAGTGATAGAGAGTGTCAGAGAGTGATAGAGAGTGTCAGAGAGTGATAGAGAGTGACAGAGTGTGTCTGAGAGTGTCAGAGAGTGTCAGAGTGTGTCAGAGAGTGATAGAGAGTGATAGAGAGTGTCTGAGAGTGATAGAGAGTGTCAGAGAGTGACAGAGAGTGATAGAGAGAGTCAGAGTGTGTCAGAGAGCGACAGAGAGTGTCAGAGAGTGATAGAGAGTGTCAGAGAGTGATAGAGACTGTCTGAGAGTGTCTGAGAGTGACAGAGAGTGAAAGAGAGTGTCAGAGAGTGATAGAGAGTGTCAGAGAGTGATAGAGAGTGACAGAGAGTGTCTGAGAGTGATAGAGAGTGTCAGAGAGTGATAAAGACTGTCTGAGAGTGTCTGAGAGTGACAAAGAGTGAAAGAGAGTGTCAGAGAGTGATAGAGAATGTCAGAGAGTGATAGAGAGTGTCTGAGAGAGACAGAGAGTGTCTGAGAGTGACAGCGAGTGTCTGAGAGTTTCAGTGAGTGTCAGAGTGTGAAAGAGAGTGACAGAGAGTGACAGATTGTTTCAGAGTGTGTCACTGCGTGTTAGAGAGTGTCAGACAGTGTCAGAGAGTGATAGAGAGTGTCGGAGAGTGATGGAGAGTGTCTGAGAGTGTCTGAGAGTGACAGAGAGTGAAAGAGAGTGTCAGAGAGTGATAGTGAGTGACAGAGAGTGTCTGGGAGTGTCAGTTAGTGTCAGAGAGTGTTAGAGAGAGTCAGAGATTGTAAGAGAGTGACAGAGAGTGTCAGAGAGTGATAGAGAGTGATATAGAGCGTCAGAGAGTGTCAAAGAGTGATAGAGAGTGTCAGAGTGTGTCACAGAGTGTCAGAGTGTGTCAGAGAGTGTCAGAGAGTGTCAGAGAGTGCTAGAGAGTGTCTGAGAGTGTCTGAGAGTGTCTGAGAGTGACAGAGAGTGAAAGAGAGTGTCTGAGAGTGTCTGAGAGTGTCAGTGAGTGTCAGAGAGTGATAGAAAGTGTCTGAGAGTGTCAGTGAGTGATAGAGAGCCTCTGAGAGTGTCAGAGAGTGATAGAGAGTGTCAGAGAGTGACAGAGAGTGACAGAGAGTGTCAGAGAGTGATCGAGAGTGTCAGAGAGTGATAGAGAGTGACAGTGAGTGTCTGAGAGTGTCAGAGTGTGTCAGAGAGTGACAGAGAGTGATAGAGAGCCTCTGAGAGTGTCATAGAGCGATATAGAGTGTCAGAGTGTGTCACAGAGTGTCAGAGTGTGTCAGAGAGTGTCAGAGAGTGATAGAGAGTGTCTGAGAGTGTCTGAGTGTGACAGGGAGTGAAAGAGGGTGTCTGAGAGTGTCAGTGAGTGTCAGAGAGTGATAGAAAGTGTCTGAGAGTGTCAGTGAGTGATAGAGAGTGATAGAGAGCCTCTGAGAGTGTCAGAGAGTGATAGAGAGTGTCAGAGAGTGATATAGAGTGTCAGAGAGTGATAGAGAGTGACAGAGAGTGTCTGAGAGTTTCAGAGAGTGTCATAGAGTGACAGAGAGAGTCAGAGTGTGTCAGAGAGCGACAGAGAGTGTCAGAGAGTGATAGAAATAGTCAGAGAGTGATAGAGACTGTCTGAGAGTGTCTGAGAGTGACAGAGAGTGAAAGAGAGTGTCAGAGAGTGATAGTGAGTGACAGAGAGTGTCTGACAGTGTCAGTGAGTGTCAGAGAGTGATAGAGAGTGTCAGAGATTGTAAGAGAGTGGTAGAGAGTGTCAGAGAGTGATAGAGAGTGATATAGAGCGTCAGAGAGTGTGATAGGGTGTGTCAGAGTGTGTCACAGAGTGTCAGAATGTGTCAGAGTGTGATATAGAGTGATAGAGAGTGTCAGAGAGTGTCAGAGAGTGATAGAGAGTGTCTGAGAGTGACAGAGAGAGTCTGAGAGCGTCAGTGAGTGTCAGAGAGTGATAGAGAGCGTCAGAGAGTGACAGTGAGTGTCAGAGAGTGATAGAGAGTGTCTGGGATTGTCAGTGAGTGATAGAGAGTGATAGAGAGCCTCTGAGAGTGTCAGAGAGTGTCAGAGAGTGATAGAGAGTGTCAGAGAGTGATAGAGAGTGACAGAGAGCGTCAGAGAGTGTCAGAGAGGAATAGAGAGTGATAGAGAGCGTCAGAGAGTGTCAGAGAGTGATATAGAGTGATAGAGAGTGTCTGAGAGTGACAGAGAGCGTCTGAGAGTGTCAGTGAGTGTCAGAGAGTGATAGGGAGTGTCAGAGAGTGTCAGAGAGTGATAGAGAGTGTCAGAGAGTGATAGAGAGTGTCAGAGAGTGATAGAGAGTGTCTGAGAATGTCCGAGAGTGATAGAGAGTGTCAGAGAGTGTCAGAGAGTGATAGAGAGTGTCTGAGAGTGACAGAGAGAGTCTGAGAGCGTCAGTGAGTGTCAGAGAGGGATAGAGAGTGATAGAGAGCGTCAGAGAGTGACAGTGAGTGTCAGAGAGTGATAGAGAGTGTCTGGGATTGTCAGTGAGTGATAGAGAGTGATAGAGAGCCTCTGAGAGTGTCAGAGAGTGTCAGAGAGTGATAGAGAGTGTCAGAGAGTGATAGAGAGTGACAGAGAGCGTCAGAGAGTGTCAGAGAGGAATAGAGAGTGATAGAGAGCGTCAGAGAGTGTCAGAGAGTGATATAGAGTGATAGAGAGTGTCTGAGAGTGACAGAGAGCGTCTGAGAGTGTCAGTGAGTGTCAGAGAGTGATAGGGAGTGTCAGAGAGTGTCAGAGAGTGATAGAGAGTGTCAGAGAGTGATAGAGAGTGTCAGAGAGTGATAGAGAGTGTCTGAGAATGTCCGAGAGTGATAGAGAGTGTCAGAGAGTGATAGAGAGTTTCTGAGAGTGACAGAGAGTGAGAGAGAGATTCTGAGAGTGTCAGAGAGTGTGAGAGAATGATAGAGAGTGTCAGAGAGTAATAGAGAGTGTCTGAGAATATCAGAGAGTGATAGAGAGTGTCAGAGAGTGACAGAGAGTGTCTGAGAGTGACAGCGAGTGTCTGAGAGTGTCAGTGAGTGTCTGAGAGTGATAGAGAGTGATAGAGAGTGATAGAGAGTATCAGAGTGTGTCATTGAGTGATAGAGAGTGTCAGACAGCGTCAGAGTGTGATAGAGAGTGTCAGAGATTGTAAGAGAGTGATAGAGAGTGATAGAGAGTGTCAGAGAGTGATAGAGTGTCAGAGAGTGTCAGAGAGTGATAGAGAGTGACAGAGAGTGTCTGAGAGTGTCAGAGAGTGTCAGAGTGTGTCAGAGAGTGATAGAGAGTGATAGAGAGTGTCAGAGAGTGTCATAGGGTGATAGAGAGTGTCAGAGTGTGTCAGAGAGTGTCAGAGAGCAATAGAGAGTGTCAGAGAGAGATATAGAGTGTCAGAGAGTGATAGAGAGTGTCTGAGAGTGTCTGAGAGTGTCTGAGAGTGGCAGAGATTGAAAGAGAGTGTCTGAGAGTGTCAGTGAGTGTCAGAGAATGATAGAGAGTGTCTGAGGGTGTCAGTGAGTGATAGAGAGTGATAGAGAGCCTCTGAGAGTGTCAGAGAGTGTCAGAGAGTGATAGAGAGAGTAAGAGACTGATAGAGAGTGACAGAGAGTGTCAGAGAGTGATTGAGAGTGTCAGAGAGTGATAAAGATTGACAGAGAGTGTCTGAGAGTGTCAGAGAGTGTCAGAGAGTGTCAGAGTGTGTCAGAGAGTGACAGAGAGCGAAAGAGAGTGTCAGAGAGTGATAGAGAGAGTCAGAGAGTGATAGAGAGTATCTGAGAGTGTCTGAGAGTGACAGAGAGTGTCTGAGAGTGTCATAGTGTGATAGAGAGTGATTGAGTGTGTCAGAGAGTGTCAGAGAGCGATAGAGAGTGTCAGAGAGTGATAGAGAGTGTCTGTGTGTGTATGAGAGTGACAGAGAGTGAAATAGAGTGTCAGAGAGTGATAGTGATTGACAGAGAGTGTCTGGGAGCGTCAGTGAGTGTCAGAGAGTGATAGAGAGTGTCAGAGAGTGTCAGAGAGTGATAGAGAGCGTCAGAGAGTGTCATAGAGTGATAGAGAGTGTCAGAGAGTGATAGAGAGTGTCTGAGAGTGTCAGAGAGTGTCAGAGAGTGATAGAGAGTGTCAGAGAGTGTCATAGAGTGATAGAGAGAGTCAGAGTGTGTCACAGTGTGATAGAGAGTGATTGAGTGTGTCAGAGAGTGATAGAGAGTGATTGAGTGTGTCAGAGAGTGTCAGAGAGCGATAGAGAGTGTCAGAGAGAGATAGAGAGTGTCAGAGAGTGATAGAGAGTGTCTGAGAGTGTCAGAGAGTGTCAGAGAGTGATAGAGAGTGTCAGAGAGTGTCATAGAGTGATAGAGAGAGTCAGAGTGTGTCAGAGAGTGATAGAGAGTGATTGAGTGTGTCAGAGAGTGTCAGAGAGCGATAGAGAGTGTCAGAGCGTGATAGAGAGTGTCAGAGAGTGATAGAGAGTGTCTGTGTGTGTCTGAGAGTGACAGAGAGTGAAAGAGAGTGTCAGAGAGTGATAGTGAGTGACAGAGAGTGTCTGGGAGTGTCAGTGAGTGTCAGAGAGTGATAGAGAGTGTCAGAGAGTGTCAGAGAGTGATCGAGAGTGTCAGAGAGTGATAGAGACTGATAGAGAGCGTCAGAGAGTGTCATAGAGTGATAGAGAGTGTCAGAGTGTGTCACAGAGTGTCAGAGTGTGTCAGAGTGTGTCAGAGAGTGATAGAGAGTGTCAGAGTGTGTCAGAGAGTGATAGAGAGTGCCAGAGAGTGATAGAGAGTGTCTGAGAATGTCAGAGAGTGTTAGAGAGTGTCAGAGAGTGATAGAGAGTTTCTGAGAGTGACAGAGGGTGAGAGAGAGATTCTGAGAGTGTCAGAGAGTGATAGAGAGTGATAGAGAGTGTCTGAGAGCGTCAGAGAGTGTCAGAGAGTGTCAGAGAATGATAGAGAGTGTCAGAGAGTGTCAGAGAGTGATAGAGAGTGTCAGAGAGTGATCGAGTGTGTCTGAGAGTTTCAGAGAGTGAGAGAGAGATTCTGAGAGTGTCAGAGAGTGACAGAGAGTGTCTGAGAGTGTCTGAGAGTGTCAGAGAGTGTCAGAGAGTGTCATAGAGTGTTAGAGAGTGTCAGAGTGTGTCAGAGAGTGATAGAGAGTGATTGAGTGTGTCAGAGAGTGTCAGAGAGCGATAGAGAGTGTCAGAGAGAGATAGAGAGTGTCAGAGAGTGATAGAGAGTGTCTGAGACTGTCTGAGAGTGACAGAGATTGACAGAGAGTGAAATAGATTGTCTGAGAGTGTCAGTGAGTGTCAGAGAGTGATAGAGAGTGTCTGAGAGTGTCAGTGAGTGATAGAGAGTGATAGAGAGCCTCTGAGAGTGTCAGAGAGTGTCAGAGAGTGATAGAGAGTGTCAGAGAGTGAAATAGAGTGACAGAGAGTGTCAGAGAGTGATAGAGAGTGTCAGAGAGTGATAGAAAGTGTCAGAGAGTGAGAGAGAGTGATAGAGAGTGACAGAGAGTGTCTGAGAGTGTCAGAGAGTGTCAGAGTGTGTCAGAGAGTGACAGAGAGTGACAGAGAGTTTCAGAGAGTATCATAGAGTGATGGAGAGAGTCAGAGTGTGTCAGAGAGCGATAGAGAGTGTCAGAGAGTGATAGAGAGTGTCAGAGAGTGATAGAGAGTGTGTGAGAGTGTCTGAGAGTGACAGAGAGTGAAAGAGAGTGTCAGAGAGTGATAGTAAGTGACAGAGAGTGTCTGACAGTGTCAGTGAGTGTCAGAGAGTGAAAGAGAGTGTCAGAGATTGTAAGAGAGTGATAGAGAGTGTCAGAGAGTGGTAGTGAGTGTCAGAGAGTGATAGATAGTGTCAGAGAGTGATAGAGAGTGACAGAGAGTGTCTGAGAGTGTCTGAGAGTATCAGAGAGTGTCAGAGTGAGTCAGAGAGTGACAGAGAGTGATAGAGAGTTTCAGAGAGTGTCATAGAGTGATAGAGAGAGTCAGAGTGTGTCAGGAGCGATAGAGAGTGTCAGAGAGTGATAGAGAGTGTCAGAGAGTGATAGAGAGTGATAGAGTGCGTCAGAGAGTGTCATAGAGTGATAGAGAGTGTCAGAGTGTGTCACAGAGTGTCAGATTGTGTCAGAGTGTGTCAGAGAGTGACAGAGAGTGTCAGAGAGTGTCAGAGAGTGACAGAGAGAGTCTGAGAGTGTCAGTGAGTGTCTGAGAGTGACAGAGAGTGTCTGAGAGTATCAGTGAGAGTCAGAGAGTGATAGAGAGTGTCTGAGATTGTCAGAGAGTGATAGAGAGTGATAGAGAGCCTCTGATAGTGTCAGAGAGTGTCAGAGAGTGATAGAGAGTGTCAGAGAGTGATAGAGAGTGACAGAGAGTGTCTGAGAGTGTCTGAGAGTGTCAGAGAGTGTCAGAGTGTGTCAGAGAGTGACAGAGAGTGATAGAGAGTTTCAGAGAGTGTCATAGAGTGATGGAGAGATTCAGAGTGTGTCAGGAGCGATAGAGAGTGTCAGAGAGTGATAGAGCTTGTCAGAGAGTGATAGAAAGTGTCAGAGAGTGATAGAGAGTGTCAGAGAGTGACAGAGAGTGAAAGAGAGTGTCAGAGAGTGATAGTGAGTGACAGAGAGTGTCGGACAGTGTCAGTGAGTGTCAGAGAGTGAAAGAAAGTGTCAGAGATTGTAAGAGAGTGAGAGAGAGTGTCAGAGAGTGATAGAGAGTGATAGAGTGCGTCAGAGAGTGTCATAGAGTGATAGAGTGTCAGAGTGTGTCACAGAGTGTCAGATTGTGTCAGAGTGTGTCAGAGAGTGATAGAGAGTGTCAGAGAGTGTCAGAGAGTGATAGAGACTGTCTGAGAGTGACAGAGAGAGTCTGAGATTGTCAGTGAGTGTCTGAGAGTGACAGAGAGCGTCTGAGAGTGTCAGTGAGAGTCAGAGAGTGATAGAGAATGTCTGAGATTGTCAGTGAGTGATAGAGCGTGATAGAGAGCCTCTGAGAGTGTCAGAGAGTGTCAGAGAGTGATAGAGAGTGTCAGAGAGTGATAGAGAGTGACAGAGAGTGTCAGAGAGTTATCGAGAGTGTCAGAGAGTGATAGAGAGTGTCAGAGAGTGATGGAGAGTGACAGAGAGTGTCAGAAAGTGTCAGAGTGTGTCAGAGAGTGACAGAGAGTAATAGAGTGTGTCAGAGAGTGTCAGAGAGCGATAGACAGTGTCAGAGAGTGATATAGAGTGTCAGAGAGCGATAGAGAGTGTCTGAGAGTGACAGAGAGTGAAAGAGAGTGTCAGAGAGTGATAGAGAGTGTCAGAGAGTGATAGAGAGTGACAGAGAGTGTCAGAGAGTTATCGAGAGTGTCAGAGAGTGATAGAGAGTGTCAGAGAGTGATAGAGAGTGTCATAGAGTGATAGAAAGAGTCAGAGTGTGTCAGGGAGTGATAGAGAGTGATTGAGTGTGTCAGAGAGTGTCAGAGAGCGATAGACAGTGTCAGAGAGTGATAGAGAGTGTCAGAGAGTGATAGAGAGTGTCTGAGAGTGACAGAGAGTGAAATAGAATGTCTGAGAGTGTCAGTGAGTGTCAGAGAGTGACAGAGAGTGTCTGAGAGTGTCAGTGAGTGATAGAGAGTGATAGAAAGACTCTGAGAGTGTCAGATAGATTCATAGAGTGATAGAGAGTGTCAGAGAGTGATAGTGAGTGACAGAGAGTGTCTGAGAGTGTCAGAGAGTGTCAGAGAGTGATAGAGAGTGTCAGAGAGTGATAGAAAGTGACAGAGAGTGAAAGAGAGTGACAGAGAGTGTCAGAGAGTGATAGAGAGTGTCAGAGAGTGATAGAAAGTGTCAGAGAGTGATAGAGAGTGACAGAGAGTTTCTGAGAGTGTCTGAGAGTGTCAGAGAGTGTCAGAGTGTGTCAGAGAGTGACAGAGAGTGACAGAGAGTTTCAGAGAGTGTCATAGAGTGATGGAGAGAGTCAGAGTGTGTCAGAGAGCGATAGAGAGTGTCACAGAGTGATAGAGAGTGATAGAGAGTGATAGAGAGTGTGTGAGAGTGTCTGAGAGTGACAGAGAGTGAAAGAGAGTGTCAGAGAGTGATAGTAAGTGACAGAGAGTGCCTGACAGTGTCAGTGATTGTCAGAGAGTGAAAGAGAGTGTCAGAGATTGTAAGAGAGTGATAGAGAGTGTCAGAGAGTGTTAGAGAGTGATAGAGAGTGTCAGAGTGTGTCACAGAGTGTCAGATTGTGTCAGAGTGTGTCAGAGAGTGATAGAGAGTGTCAGAGAGTGTCAGAGAGTGATAGAGACTGTCTGAGAGTGACAGAGAGAGTCTGAGAGTGTCAGTGAGTGTCTGAGAGTGACAGAGAGCGTCTGAGAGTGTCAGTGAGTGTCAGAGAGTGATAGAGAGTGACAGAGAGTGTCAGTGAGTGATAGAGAGTGATAGAGAGCCTCTGAGAGTGTCAGAGAGTGTCAGAGAGTGATAGAGAGTGTCAGAGAGTGAAAGAGAGTGACAGAGAGTGTCAGAGAGTGGTAGAGAGTGTCAGAGAGTGATAGATAGTTTCAGAGAGTGATAGAGAGTGACAGAGAGTGACAGAGAGTGTCTGAGAGTGTCTGAGAGTGTCAGAGAGTGTCAGAGTGTGTCAGACAGTGACAGAGAGTGATAGAGAGTTTCAGAGATTGTCATAGAGTGATACAGAGAGTCAGCGTGTGTCAGGAGCGATAGAGAGTGTCAGAGAGTGATAGAGAGTGTAGGAGAGTGATAGAGAGTGTCAGAGAGTGATAGAGAGTGTCTGAGAGTGTCAGAGAGTGTCAGAGTGTGTCAGACAGTGACAGAGAGTGATAGAGAGTTTCAGAGAGTGTCATAGAGTGATAGAGAGAGTCAGAGTGTTTCAGGAGCGATAGAGAGTGTCAGAGAGTGATAGAGAGTGTCAGAGAGTGATAGAGAGTGTCAGAGAGTGATAGAGAGTGTCTGAGAATGTCAGAGAGCGTTAGAGAGTGTCAGAGAGTGATCGACAGTTTCTGAGAGTGACAGAGAGTGAGAGAGAGATTCTGAGAGTGTCAGAGAGTGTCAGAGAGTGATAGAGAGTGATAGAGAGTGTCTGAGAGCATCAGAGAGTGTCAGAGAGTGTCAGAGAATGATAGAGAGTGTCAGAGAGTGTCAGAGAGTGATAGAGAGTGTCAGAGAGTGATCGAGTGTGTCTGAGAATGTCAGAGAGTGATAGAAAGTGTCAGAGAGTGTCAGAGAGTGATAGAGAGTGTCTGAGAGTGTCAGAGAGTGTCAGAGAGTGTCATAGAGTGTTAGAGAGTGTCAGAGTGTGTCAGAGAGTGATAGAGAGTGATTGAGTGTGTCAGAGAGTGTCAGAGAGCGATAGAGAGTGTCAGAGAGAGATAGAGAGTGTCAGAGAGTGATAGAGAGTGTCTGAGAGTGTCAGTGAGTGATAGAGAGTGATAGAGAGCCTCTGAGAGTGTCAGAGAGTGATAGAGAGTGTCAGAGAGTGAAATAGAGTGACAGAGAGTGTCAGAGAGTGATAGAGAGTGTCAGAGAGTGATAGAAAGTGTCAGAGAGTGAGAGAGAGTGACAGAGAGTGTCTGAGAGTGTCTGAGAGTGTCTGAGAGTGTCAGAGAGTGTCAGAGTGTGTCAGAGAGTGACAGAGAGTGACAGAGAGTTTCAGAGAGTATCATAGAGTGATGGAGAGAGTCAGAGTGTGTCAGAGAGCGATAGAGAGTGTCAGAGAGTGATAGAGAGTGTCAGAGAGTGATAGAGAGTGTGTGAGAGTGTCTGAGAGTGACAGAGAGTGAAAGAGAGTGTCAGAGAGTGATAGTAAGTGACAGAGAGTGTCTGACAGTGTCAGTGAGTGTCAGAGAGTGAAAGAGAGTGTCAGAGATTGTAAGAGAGTGATAGAGAGTGTCAGAGAGTGGTAGTGAGTGTCAGAGAGTGATAGATAGTGTCAGAGAGTGATAGAGAGTGACAGAGAGTGTCTGAGAGTGTCTGAGAGTATCAGAGAGTGTCAGAGTGTGTCAGAGAGTGACAGAGAGTGATAGAGAGTTTCAGAGAGTGTCATAGAGTGATAGAGAGAGTCAGAGTGTGTCAGGAGCGATAGAGAGTGTCAGAGAGTGATAGAGAGTGTCAGAGAGTGATAGAGAGTGATAGAGTGCGTCAGAGAGTGTCATAGAGTGATAGAGAGTGTCAGAGTGTGTCACAGAGTGTCAGATTGTGTCAGAGTGTGTCAGAGAGTGACAGAGAGTGTCAGAGAGTGTCAGAGAGTGACAGAGAGAGTCTGAGAGTGTCAGTGAGTGTCAGAGAGTGTCAGAGAGTGATAGAGAGTGTCAGAGAGTGATAGAGAGTGATAGAGTGCGTCAGAGAGTGTCATAGAGTGATAGAGAGTGTCAGAGTGTGTCACAGAGTGTCAGATTGTGTCAGAGTGTGTCAGAGAGTGACAGAGAGTGTCAGAGAGTGTCAGAGAGTGATAGAGAGTGTCTGAGATTGTCAGAGAGTGATAGAGAGTGATAGAGAGCCTCTGATAGTGTCAGAGAGTGTCAGAGAGTGATAGAGAGTGTCAGAGAGTGATAGAGAGTGACAGAGAGTGTCTGAGAGTGTCTGAGAGTGTCAGAGAGTGTCAGAGTGTGTCAGAGAGTGACAGAGAGTGATAGAGAGTTTCAGAGAGTGTCATAGAGTGATGGAGAGATTCAGAGTGTGTCAGGAGCGATAGAGAGTGTCAGAGAGTGATAGAGCGTGTCAGAGAGTGATAGAGAGTGTCAGAGAGTGATAGAGAGTGTCAGAGAGTGACAGAGAGTGAAAGAGAGTGTCAGAGAGTGATAGTGAGTGACAGAGAGTGTCTGACAGTGTCAGTGAGTGTCAGAGAGTGAAAGAAAGTGTCAGAGATTGTAAGAGAGTGAGAGAGAGTGTCAGAGAGTGATAGAGAGTGATAGAGTGCGTCAGACAGTGTCATAGAGTGATAGAGAGTGTCAGAGTGTGTCACAGAGTGTCAGATTGTGTCAGAGTGTGTCAGAGAGTGATAGAGAGTGTCAGACAGTGTCAGAGAGTGATAGAGACTGTCTGAGAGTGACAGAGAGAGTCTGAGATTGTCAGTGAGTGTCTGAGAGTGACAGAGAGCGTCTGAGAGTGTCAGTGAGAGTCAGAGAGTGATAGAGAATGTCTGAGATTGTCAGTGAGTGATAGAGCGTGATAGAGAGCCTCTGAGAGTGTCAGAGAGTGTCAGAGAGTGATAGAGAGTGTCAGAGAGTGATAGAGAGTGACAGAGAGTGTCAGAGAGTTATCGAGAGTGTCAGAGAGTGATAGAGAGTGTCAGAGAGTGATGGAGAGTGACAGAGAGTGTCAGAAAGTGTCAGAGTGTGTCAGAGAGTGACAGAGAGTAATAGAGTGTGTCAGAGAGTGTCAGAGAGCGATAGACAGTGTCAGAGAGTGATAGAGAGTGTCAGAGAGTGATAGAGAGTGTCTGAGAGTGACAGAGAGTGAAAGAGAGTGTCAGAGAGTGATAGAGAGTGTCAGAGAGTGATAGAGAGTGACAGAGAGTGTCAGAGAGTTATCGAGAGTGTCAGAGAGTGATAGAGAGTGTCAGAGAGTGATAGAGAGTGTCATAGAGTGATAGAAAGAGTCAGAGTGTGTCAGGGAGTGATAGAGAGTGATTGAGTGTGTCAGAGAGTGTCAGAGAGCGATAGACAGTGTCAGAGAGTGATAGAGAGTGTCTGAGAGTGACAGAGAGTGAAAGAGAGTGTCTGAGAGTGTCAGTGAGTGTCAGAGAGTGACAGAGAGTGTCTGAGAGTGTCAGTGAGTGATAGAGAGTGATAGAAAGACTCTGAGAGTGTCAGATAGATTCATAGAGTGATAGAGAGTGTCAGAGAGTGATAGTGAGTGACAGAGAGTGTCTGAGAGTGTCAGAGAGTGTCAGAGAGTGATAGAGAGTGTCAGAGAGTGATAGAAAGTGACAGAGAGTGAAAGAGAGTGACAGAGAGTGTCAGAGAGTGATAGAGAGTGTCAGAGAGTGATAGAAAGTGTCAGAGAGTGATAGAGAGTGACAGAGAGTTTCTGAGAGTGTCTGAGAGTGTCAGAGAGTGTCAGAGTGTGTCAGAGAGTGACAGAGAGTGACAGAGAGTTTCAGAGAGTGTCATAGAGTGATGGAGAGAGTCAGAGTGTGTCAGAGAGCGATAGAGAGTGTCACAGAGTGATAGAGAGTGATAGAGAGTGATAGAGAGTGTGTGAGAGTGTCTGAGAGTGACAGAGAGTGAAAGAGAGTGTCAGAGAGTGATAGTAAGTGACAGAGAGTGCCTGACAGTGTCAGTGATTGTCAGAGAGTGAAAGAGAGTGTCAGAGATTGTAAGAGAGTGATAGAGAGTGTCAGAGAGTGTTAGAGAGTGATAGAGAGTGTCAGAGTGTGTCACAGAGTGTCAGATTGTGTCAGAGTGTGTCAGAGAGTGATAGAGAGTGTCAGAGAGTGTCAGAGAGTGATAGAGACTGTCTGAGAGTGACAGAGAGAGTCTGAGAGTGTCAGTGAGTGTCTGAGAGTGACAGAGAGCGTCTGAGAGTGTCAGTGAGTGTCAGAGAGTGATAGAGAGTGACAGAGAGTGTCAGTGAGTGATAGAGAGTGATAGAGAGCCTCTGAGAGTGTCAGAGAGTGTCAGAGAGTGATAGAGAGTGTCAGAGAGTGAAAGAGAGTGACAGAGAGTGTCAGAGAGTGGTAGAGAGTGTCAGAGAGTGATAGATGGTTTCAGAGAGTGATAGAGAGTGACAGAGAGTGACAGAGAGTGTCTGAGAGTGTCTGAGAGTGTCAGAGAGTGTCAGAGTGTGTCAGACAGTGACAGAGAGTGATAGAGAGTTTCAGAGATTGTCATAGAGTGATACAGAGAGTCAGAGTGTGTCAGGAGCGATAGAGAGTGTCAGAGAGTGATAGAGAGTGTCAGAGAGTGATAGAGAGTGTCAGAGAGTGATAGAGAGTGTCTGAGAGTGTCAGAGAGTGTCAGAGTGTGTCAGACAGTGACAGAGAGTGATAGAGAGTTTCAGAGAGTGTCATAGAGTGATAGAGAGAGTCAGAGTGTGTCAGGAGCGATAGAGAGTGTCAGAGAGTGATAGAGAGTGTCAGAGAGTGATAGAGAGTGTCAGAGAGTGATAGAGAGTGTCTGAGAAAGTCAGAGAGTGTTAGAGAGTGTCAGAGAGTGATCGACAGTTTCTGAGAGTGACAGAGAGTGAGAGAGAGATTCTGAGAGTGTCAGAGAGTGTCAGAGCGTGATAGAGAGTGATAGAGAGTGTCTGAGAGCATCAGAGAGTGTCAGAGAGTGTCAGAGAATGATAGAGAGTGTCAGAGAGTGTCAGAGAGTGATAGAGAGTGTCAGAGAGTGATCGAGTGTGTCTGAGAATGTCAGAGAGTGATAGAAAGTGTCAGAGAGTGATGGAGAGTGTCTGAGAGTTTCTGAGAGTGAGAGAGAGATTCTGAGAGTGTCAGAGAGTGTCAGAGAGTGATAGAGAGTGTCTGAGAGTGTCAGAGAGTGTCAGAGAGTGTCATAGAGTGTTAGAGAGTGTCAGAGTGTGTCAGAGAGTGATAGAGAGTGATTGAGTGTGTCAGAGAGTGTCAGAGAGCGATAGAGAGTGTCAGAGAGTAATAGAGAGTGTCAGAGAGTGATAGAGAGTGTCTGAGAGTGTCAGTGAGTGATAGAGAGTGATAGAGAGCCTCTGAGAGTGTCAGAGAGTGATAGAGAGTGTCAGAGAGTGAAATAGAGTGACAGAGAGTGTCAGAGAGTGATAGAGAGTGTCAGAGAGTGATAGAAAGTGTCAGAGAGTGAGAGAGAGTGACAGAGAGTGTCTGAGAGTGTCTGAGAGTGTCTGAGAGTGTCAGAGAATGTCAGAGTGTGTCAGAGAGTGACAGAGAGTGACAGAGAGTTTCAGAGAGTATCATAGAGTGATGGAGAGAGTCAGAGTGTGTCAGAGAGCGATAGAGAGTGTCAGAGAGTGATAGAGAGTGTCAGAGAGTGATAGAGAGTGTGTGAGAGTGTCTGAGAGTGACAGAGAGTGAAAGAGAGTGTCAGAGAGTGATAGTAAGTGACAGAGAGTGTCTGACAGTGTCAGTGAGTGTCAGAGAGTGAAAGAGAGTGTCAGAGATTGTAACAGAGTGATAGAGAGTGTCAGAGAGTGATAGAGAGTGATAGAGAGCATCAGAGAGTTTCATAGAGTGATAGAGAGTGTCAGAGTGTGTCACAGAGTGTCAGATTGTGTCAGAGTGTGTCAGAGAGTGATAGAGAGTGTCAGAGAGTGTCAGAGAGTGATAGAGACTGTCTGAGAGTGACAGAGAGAGTCTGAGAGTGTCAGTGAGTGTCTGAGAGTGACAGAGAGCGTCTGAGAGTGTCAGTGAGTGTCAGAGAGTGATAGAGAGTGTCTGAGATTGTCAGTGAGTGATACAGAGTGGTAGAGAGCCTCTGAGAGTGTCAGAGAGTGTCAGAGAGTGATAGAGAGCCTCTGAGAGTGTCAGAGAGTGTCAGAGAGTGATAGAGAGTGTCAGAGTGTGAAAGAGAGTGACAGAGAGTGTCAGAGAGTGGTAGAGAGTGTCAGAGAGTGATAGATAGTGTCAGAGAGTGATAGAGAGTGACAGAGAGTGTCTGAGAGTGTCTGAGAGTATCAGAGAGTGTCAGAGTGTGTCAGAGAGTGACAGAGAGTGATAGAGAGTTTCAGAGAGTGTCATAGAGTGATAGAGAGAGTCAGAGTGTGTCAGGAGCGAAAGAGAGTGTCAGAGAGTGATAGAGAGTGTCAGAGAGTGATAGAGAGTGTCAGAGAGTGACAGAGAGTGAAAGAGAGTGTCAGAGAGTGATAGTGAGTGGCAGAGAGTGTCTGACAGTGTCAGTGAGTGTCAGAGAGTGAAAGAGAGTGTCAGAGATTGTAAGAGAGTGAGAGAGAGTGTCAGAGAGTGATATAGAGTGATAGAGTGCGTCAGAGAGTGTCATAGAGTGATAGAGAGTGTAAGAGTGTGTCACAGATTGTCAGATTGTGTCAGAGTGTGTCAGAGAGTGACAGAGAGTGTCAGAGAGTGATAGAGACTGTCTGAGAGTGACAGAGAGAGTCTGAGAGTGTCAGTGAGTGTCTGAGAGTGACAGAGAGTGTCTGAGAGTATCAGTGAGAGTCAGAGAGTGATAGAGAGTGTCTGAGATTGTCAGTGAGTGATAGAGAGTGATAGAGAGCCTCTGATAGTGTCAGAGAGTGTCAGAGAGTGATAGAGAGTGTCAGAGAGTGATAGAGAGTGACAGAGAGTGTCTGAGAGTGTCTGAGAGTGTCAGAGAGTGTCAGAGTGTGTCAGAGAGTGACAGAGAGTGATAGAGAGTTTCAGAGAGTGTCATAGAGTGATGGAGAGAGTCAGATTGTGTCAGGAGCGATAGAGAGTGTCAGAGAGTGATTGAGCGTGTCAGAGAGTGATAGAGAGTGTCAGAGAGTGATAGAGAGTGTCAGAGAGTGACAGAGAGTGAAAGAGAGTGTCAGAGAGTGATAGTGAGTGACAGAGAGTGTCTGACAGTGTCAGTGAGTGTCAGAGAGTGAAAGAAAGTGTCAGAGATTGTAAGAGAGTGAGAGAGAGTGTCAGAGAGTGATAGAGAGTGATAGAGTGCGTCAGAGAGTGTCATAGAGTGATAGAGAGTGTCAGAGTGTGTCACAGAGTGTCAGACTGTGTCAGAGTGTGTCAGAGAGTGATAGAGAGTGTCAGAGAGTGTCAGAGAGTGATAGAGACTGTCTGAGAGTGACAGAGAGAGTCTGAGAGTGTCAGTGAGTGTCTGAGAGTGACAGAGAGCGTCTGAGAGTGTCAGTGAGAGTCAGAGAGTGATAGAGAGTGTCTGAGATTGTCAGTGAGTGATAGAGAGTGATAGAGAGCCTCTGAGAGTGTCAGAGAGTGTCAGAGAGTGATAGAGAGTGTCAGAGAGTGATAGAGAGTGACAGAGAGTGTCAGAGAGTTATAGAGAGTGTCAGAGAGTGATAGAGAGTGTCAGAGAGTGATAGAGAGTGACAGAGTGTGTCAGAGAGTGTCAGAGTGTGTCAGAGAGTGACAGAGAGTGATAGAGAGTGTCAGAGAGTGTCATAGAGTGATAGAAAGAATCAGAGTGTGTCAGGGAGTGATAGAGAGTGATTGAGTGTGTCAGAGAGTGTCAGAGAGCGATAGACAGTGTCAGAGAGTGATAGAGAGTGTCAGAGAGTGATAGAGAGTGTCTGAGAGTGACAGAGAGTGAAAGAGAGTGTCTGAGAGTGTCAGTGAGTGTCAGAGAGTGACAGAGAGTGTCTGAGAGTGTCAGTGAGTGATAGAGAGTGATAGAAAGACTCTGAGAGTGTCAGAGAGAATCATAGAGTGATAGAGAGAGTCAGAGAGTGATAGTGAGTGACAGAGAGTGTCTGAGAGTGTCAGAGAGTGTCAGAGAGTGATAGAGAGTGTCAGAGAGTTATAGAAAGTGACAGAGAGTGAAAGAGAGTGACAGAGAGTGTCAGAGAGTGAAAGAGAGTGTCAGAGAGTGATAGTGAGTGACAGAGAGTGTCTGACAGTGTCAGTGAGTGTCAGAGAGTGAAAGAGAGTGTCAGAGATTGTAAGAGAGTGAGAGAGAGTGTCAGAGAGTGATATAGAGTGATAGAGTGCGTCAGAGAGTGTCATAGAGTGATAGAGAGTGTAAGAGTGTGTCACAGATTGTCAGATTGTGTCAGAGTGTGTCAGAGAGTGACAGAGAGTGTCAGAGAGTGATAGAGACTGTCTGAGAGTGACAGAGAGAGTCTGAGAGTGTCAGTGAGTGTCTGAGAGTGACAGAGAGTGTCTGAGAGTATCAGTGAGAGTCAGAGAGTGATAGAGAGTGTCTGAGATTGTCAGTGAGTGATAGAGAGTGATAGAGAGCCTCTGATAGTGTCAGAGAGTGTCAGAGAGTGATAGAGAGTGTCAGAGAGTGATAGAGAGTGACAGAGTGTGTCTGAGAGTGTCTGAGAGTGTCAGAGAGTGTCAGAGTGTGTCAGAGAGTGACAGAGAGTGATAGAGAGTTTCAGAGAGTGTCATAGAGTGATGGAGAGAGTCAGATTGTGTCAGGAGCGATAGAGAGTGTCAGAGAGTGATTGAGCGTGTCAGAGAGTGATAGAGAGTGTCAGAGAGTGATAGAGAGTGTCAGAGAGTGACAGAGAGTGAAAGAGAGTGTCAGAGAGTGATAGTGAGTGACAGAGAGTGTCTGACAGTGTCAGTGAGTGTCAGAGAGTGAAAGAAAGTGTCAGAGATTGTAAGAGAGTGAGAGAGAGTGTCAGAGAGTGATAGAGAGTGAGAGAGTGCGTCAGAGAGTGTCATAGAGTGATAGAGAGTGTCAGAGTGTGTCACAGAGTGTCAGACTGTGTCAGAGTGTGTCAGAGAGTGATAGAGAGTGTCAGAGAGTGTCAGAGAGTGATAGAGACTGTCTGAGAGTGACAGAGAGAGTCTGAGAGTGTCAGTGAGTGTCTGAGAGTGACAGAGAGCGTCTGAGAGTGTCAGTGAGAGTCAGAGAGTGATAGAGAGTGTCTGAGATTGTCAGTGAGTGATAGAGAGTGATAGAGAGCCTCTGAGAGTGTCAGAGAGTGTCAGAGAGTGATAGAGAGTGTCAGAGAGTGATAGAGAGTGACAGAGAGTGTCAGAGAGTTATAGAGAGTGTCAGAGAGTGATAGAGAGTGTCAGAGAGTGATAGAGAGTGACAGAGTGTGTCAGAGAGTGTCAGAGTGTGTCAGAGAGTGACAGAGAGTGATAGAGAGTGTCAGAGAGTGTCATAGAGTGATAGAAAGAATCAGAGTGTGTCAGGGAGTGATAGAGAGTGATTGAGTGTGTCAGAGAGTGTCAGAGAGCGATAGACAGTGTCAGAGAGTGATAGAGAGTGTCAGAGAGTGATAGAGAGTGTCTGAGAGTGACAGAGAGTGAAAGAGAGTGTCTGAGAGTGTCAGTGAGTGTCAGAGAGTGACAGAGAGTGTCTGAGAGTGTCAGTGAGTGATAGAGAGTGATAGAAAGACTCTGAGAGTGTCAGAGAGAATCATAGAGTGATAGAGAGAGTCAGAGAGTGATAGTGAGTGACAGAGAGTGTCTGAGAGTGTCAGAGAGTGTCAGAGAGTGATAGAGAGTGTCAGAGAGTTATAGAAAGTGACAGAGAGTGAAAGAGAGTGACAGAGAGTGTCAGAGAGTGATAGAGAGTGTCAGAGAGTGATAGAAAGTGTCAGAGAGTGATAGAGAGTGACAGAGAGTTTCTGAGAGTGTCTGAGAGTGTCAGAGAGTGTCAGCGTGTGTCAGAGAGTGACAGAGAGTGACAGAGAGTTTCAGAGAGTGTCATAGAGTGATGGAGAGTCAGAGTGTGTCAGAGAGCGATAGAGAGTGTCACAGAGTGATAGAGAGTGTCAGAGAGTGATAGAGAGTGTGTGAGAGTGTCTGAGAGTGACAGAGAGTGAAAGAGAGTGTCAGAGAGTGATAGTAAGTGACAGAGAGTGCCTGACAGTGTCAGTGATTGTCAGAGAGTGAAAGAGAGTGTCAGAGATTGTAAGAGAGTGATAGAGAGTGTCAGAGAGTGATAGAGAGTGATAGAGAGCGTCAGAGAGTGTCATAGAGTGATAGAGTGTCAGAGTGTGTCACAGAGTGTCAGATTGTGTCAGAGTGTGTCAGAGAGTGATAGAGAGTGTCAGAGAGTGTCAGAGAGTGATAGAGACTGTCTGAGAGTGACAGAAAGAGTCTGAGAGTGTCAGTGAGTGTCTGAGAGTGACAGAGAGCGTCTGAGAGTGTCAGTGAGTGTCAGAGAGTGATAGAGAGTGACAGAGAGTGTCAGTGAGTGATAGAGAGTGATAGAGAGCCTCTGAGAGTGTCAGAGAGTGTCAGAGAGTGATAGAGAGTGTCAGAGAGTGAAAGAGAGTGACAGAGAGTGTCAGAGAGTGGTAGAGAGTGTCAGAGAGTGATAGATAGTGTCAGAGAGTGATAGAGAGTGACAGAGAGTGACAGAGAGTGTCTGAGAGTGTCTGAGAGTGTCAGAGAGTGTCAGAGTGTGTCAGAGAGTGACAGAGAGTTTCAGAGAGTGTCATAGAGTGATAGAGAGAGTAAGAGTGTGTCAGGAGCGATAGAGAGTGTCAGAGAGTGATAGAGAGTGTCAGAGAGTGATAGAGAGTGTCAGAGAGTGACAGAGAGTGAAAGAGAGTGTCAGAGAGTGATAGTGAGTGACAGAGAGTGTCTGACAGTGTCAGTGAGTGTCAGAGAGTGAAAGAAAGTGTCAGAGATTGTAAGAGAGTGAGAGAGAGTGTCAGAGAGTGATAGAGAGTGAGAGAGTGCGTCAGAGAGTGTCATAGAGTGATAGAGAGTGTCAGAGTGTGTCACAGAGTGTCAGATTGTGTCAGAGTGTGTCAGAGAGTGATAGAGAGTGTCAGACAGTGTCAGAGAGTGATAGAGACTGTCTGAGAGTGACAGAGAGAGTCTGAGAGTGTCAGTGAGTGTCTGAGAGTGACAGAGAGCGTCTGAGAGTGTCAGTGAGAGTCAGAGAGTGATAGAGAGTGTCTGAGATTGTCAGTGAGTGATAGAGAGTGATAGAGAGCCTCTGAGAGTGTCAGAGAGTGTCAGAGAGTGATAGAGAGTGTCAGAGAGTGATAGAGAGTGACAGAGAGTGTCAGAGAGTTATAGAGAGTGTCAGAGAGTGATAGAGAGTGTCAGAGAGTGATAGAGAGTGACAGAGAGTGTCAGAGAGTGTCAGAGTGTGTCAGAGAGTGACAGAGAGTGATAGAGAGTGTCAGAGAGTGTCATAGAGTGATAGAGAGAGTCAGAGTGTGTCAGGGAGTGATAGAGAGTGATTGAGTGTGTCAGAGAGTGTCAGAGAGCGATAGAAAGTGTCAGAGAGTGATAGAGAGTGTCAGAGAGTGATAGAGAGTGTCTGAGAGTGACAGAAAGTGAAAGAGAGTGTCTGAGAGTGTCAGTGAGTGTCAGAGAGTGACAGAGAGTGTCTGAGAGTGTCAGTGAGTGATAGAGAGCGATAGAAAGACTCTGAGAGTGTCAGAGTGATTCATAGAGTGATAGAGTGTCAGAGAGTGATAGTGAGTGACAGAGAGTGTCTGAGAGTGTCAGAGAGTGTCAGAGAGTGATAGAGAGTGTCAGAGAGTGATAGAGAGTGACAGAGAGTGAAAGAGAGTGACAGAGAGTGTCAGAGAGTGATAGAGAGTGTCAGAGAGTGATAGAACGTGTCAGAGAGTGATAGAGAGTGACAGAGAGTTTCTGAGAGTGTCTGAGAGTGTCAGAGAGTGTCAGAGTGTGTCAGAGAGTGACAGAGAGTGACAGAGAGTTTCAGAGAGTGTCATAGAGTGATGGAGAGTCAGAGTGTGTCAGAGAGCGATAGAGAGTGTCAGAGAGTGATAGAGAGTGTCAGAGAGTGATAGAGAGTGTGTGAGAGTGTCTGAGAGTGACAGAGAGTGAAAGAGAGTGTCAGAGAGTGATAGTAAGTGACAGAGAGTGTCTGACAGTGTCAGTGAGTGTCAGAGAGTGAAAGAGAGTGTCAGAGATTGTAAGAGAGTGATAGAGAGTGTCAGAGAGTGATAGAGAGTGATAGAGAGCGTCAGAGAGAATCATAGAGTGATAGAGAGTGTCAGAGTGTGTAACAGAGTGTCAGATTGTGTCAGAGTGTGTCAGAGAGTGATAGAGAGTGTCAGAGAGTGTCAGAGAGTGATAGAGACTGTCTGAGAGTGACAGAGAGAGTCTGAGAGTGTCAGTGAGTGTCTGAGAGTGACAGAGAGCGTCTGAGAGTGTCAGTGAGTGTCAGAGAGTGATAGAGAGTGACAGAGAGTGTCAGTGAGTGATAGAGAGTGGTAGAGAGCCTCTGAGAGTGTCAGAGAGTGATAGAGAGTGTCGGAGAGTGTCAGTGAGTGATAGAGAGTGATAGAGAGCCTCTGAGAGTGTCAGAGAGCGTCTGAGAGTGATAGAGAATGTCAGAGAGTGAAAGAGAGTGACAGAGATTGTCAGAGAGTGGTAGAGAGTGTCAGAGAGTGATAGATAGTGTCAGAGAGTGATAGAGAGTGACAGAGAGTGTCTGAGAGTGTCTGAGAGTGTCAGAGAGTGATAGTGAGTGACAGAGAGTGTCTGACAGTGTCAGTGAGTGTCAGAGAGTGATAGAGAGTGTTAGAGATTGTAAGAGAGTGAGAGTGTCAGAGAGTCATAGAGAGTGATAGAGTATGTCAGAGAGTGTCATAGAGTGATAGAGATTGTCAGAGTGTGTCAGAGAGTGACAGAGAGTGATAGAGAGTTTCAGAGAGTGTCATATAGTGATAGAGAGAGTCAGAGTGTGTCAGGAGCGATAGAGAGTGTCAGAGAGTGATAGAGAGTGTCAGAGAGTGATAGAGAGTGTCAGAGAGTGATAGAGAGTGTCAGAGAGTGACAGAGAGTGAAAGAGAGTGTCAGAGAGTGATAGTGAGTGACAGAGAGTGTCTGACAGTGTCAGTGAGTGTCAGAGAGTGAAAGAGAGTGTCAGAGATTGTAAGAGAGTGATAGAGAGTGTCAGAGATTGATAGAGAGTGATAGAGAGCGTCAGAGAGTGTCATAGTGTGATAGAGAGTGTCAGAGTGTGTCACAGAGTGTCAGATTGTGTCAGAGTGTGTCAGAGAGTGATAGAGAGTGTCAGAGAGTGTCAGAGAGTGATAGAGACTGTCTGAGAGTGACAGAGAGAGTCTAAGAGTGTCAGTGAGTGTCTGAGAGTGACAGAGAGCGTCTGAGAGTGTCAGTGAGTGTCAGAGAGTGATAGAGAGTGTCTGAGATTGTCAGTGAGTGATAGAGAGTGGTAGAGAGCCTCTGAGAGTGTCAGAGAGTGTCAGACAGTGATAGAGAGTGTCTGAGAGTGTCAGTGAGTGATAGAGAGTGATAGAGAGCCTCTGAGAGTGTCAGAGAGTGTCAGAGAGTGATAGAGAGTGTCAGAGAGTGAAAGAGAGTGACAGAGAGTGTCAGAGAGTGGTCGAGAGTGTCAGAGAGTGATATATAGTGTCAGAGAGTGATAGAGAGTGACAGAGAGTGTCTGAGAGTGTCTGAGAGTGTCAGAGAGTGTCAGAGTGTGTCAGAGAGTGACAGAGAGTGATAGAGAGTTTCAGAGAGTGTCATAGAGTGATAGAGAGAGTCAGAGTGTGTCAGGAGCGATAGTGAGTGTCAGAGAGTGACAGAGAGTGAAAGAGAGTGTCAGAGAGTGATAGTGAGTGACAGAGAGTGTCTGACAGTGTCAGTGAGTGTCAGAGAGTGAAAGAGAGTGTTAGAGATTGTAAGAGAGTGAGAGAGAGTGTCAGAGAGTGATAGAGAGTGATAGAGTGCGTCAGAGAGTGTCATAGAGTGATAGAGAGTGTCAGAGTGTGTCACAGAGTGTCAGATTGTGTCAGAGTGTGTCAGAGAGTGATAGAGAGTGTCAGAGAGTGATAGAGACTGTCTGAGAGTGACAGAGAGAGTCTGAGAGTGTCAGTGAGTGTCTGAGAGTGACAGAGAGCGTCTGAGAGTGTCAGTGAGAGTCAGAGAGTGATAGAGAGTGTCTGAGATTGTCAGTGAGTGATAGAGAGTTATAGAGAGCCTCTGAGAGTGTCAGAGAGTGTCAGAGAGTGATAGAGAGTGACAGAGAGTGATAGAGAGTGACAGAGAGTGTCAGAGAGTTATGGAGAGTGTCAGAGAGTGATAGAGAGTGTCAGAGAGTAATAGAGAGTGACAGAGAGTGTCAGAGAGTGTCAGAGTGTGTCAGAGAGTGACAGAGAGTGACAGAGAGTGTCAGAGAGTGTCATAGAGTGATAGAGAGAGTCAGAGTGTGTCAGGGAGTGATAGAGAGTGATTGAGTGTGTCAGAGAGTGTCAGAGAACGATAGACAGTGTCAGAGAGTGATAGAGAGTGTCAGAGAGTGATAGAGAGTGTCTGAGAGTGACAGAGAGTGAAAGAGAGTGTCTGAGAGTGTCGGTGAGTGTCAGAGAGTGACAGAGAGTGTCTGAGAGTGTCAGTGAGTGATAGAGAGTGATAGAAAGACTCTGAGAGTGTCAGAGAGATTCATAGAGTGATAGAGAGTGTCAGAGAGTGATAGTGAGTGACAGCGAGTGTCTGAGAGTGTCAGTGAGTGTCAGAGAGTGATAAAGAGTGTCAGAGAGTGATAGAGAGTGAAAGAGAGTGTCAGAGAGTGATAGTGAGTGACAGAGAGTGTCTGACAGTGTCAGTGAGTGATAGAGAGTGAAAGAGAGTGATAGAGAGTTTCAGAGAGTGTCATAGAGTGATAGAGAGAGTCAGAGTGTGTCAGGAGCGATAGAGAGTGTCAGAGAGTGATAGAGAGTGTCAGAGAGTGATAGTGAGTGTCAGAGAGTGACAGAGAGTGAAAGAGAGTGTCAGAGAGTGATAGTGAGTGACAGAGAGTGTCTGACAGTGTCATTGAGTGTCAGAGAGTGAAAGAGAGTGTTAGAGAATGTAAGAGAGTGAGAGAGAGTGTCAGAGAGCGATAGAGAGTGATAGAGTGCGTCAGAGAGTGTCATAGAGTGATAGAGAGTGTCAGAGTGTGTCACAGAGTGTCAGATTGTGTCAGAGTGTGTCAGAGAGTGATAGAGAGTGTCAGAGAGTGATAGAGACTGTCTGAGAGTGACAGAGAGAGTCTGAGAGTATCAGTGAGTGTCTGAGAGTGACAGAGAGCGTCTGAGAGTGTCAGTGAGAGTCAGAGAGTGATAGAGAGTGTCTGAGATTGTCAGTGAGTGATAGAGAGTTATAGAGAGCCTCTGAGAGTGTCAGAGAGTGTCAGAGAGTGATAGAGAGTGTCAGAGAGTGATAGAGAGTGACAGAGAGTGTCAGAGAGTTATGGAGAGTGTCAGAGAGTGATAGAGAGTGTCAGAGAGTAATAGAGAGTGACAGAGAGTGTCAGAGAGTGTCAGAGTGTGTCAGAGAGTGACAGAGAGTGATAGAGAGTGTCAGAGAGTGTCATAGAGTGATAGACAGTGTCAGAGTGTGTCAGGGAGTGATAGAGAGTGATTGAGTGTGTCAGAGAGTGTCAGAGAACGATAGACAGTGTCAGAGAGTGATAGAGAGTGTCAGAGAGTGATAGAGAGTCTCTGAGAGTGACAGAGAGTGAAAGAGAGTGTCTGAGAGTGTCGGTGAGTGTCGGAGAGTGACAGAGAGTGTCTGAGAGTGTCAGTGAGTGATAGAGAGTGATAGAAAGACTCTGAGAGTGTCAGAGAGATTCATAGAGTGATAGAGAGTGTCAGAGAGTGACAGTGAGTGACAGCGAGTGTCTGAGAGTGTCAGTGATTGTCAGAGAGTGATAAAGAGTGGCAGAGAGTGACAGAGAGTGAAAGAGAGTGTCAGAGAGTGATAGTGAGTGACAGAGAGTGTCTGACAGTGTCAGTGAGTGTCAGAGAGTGAAAGAGAGTGTTAGAGATTGTAAGAGAGTGAGAGAGAGTGTCAGAGAGTGATAGAGAGTGATAGAGTGCGTCAGAGAGTGTCATAGAGTGATAGAGAGTGTCAGAGTGTGTCACAGAGTGTCAGATTGTGTCAGAGTGTGTCAGAGAGTGATAGAGAGTGTCAGAGAGTGATAGAGACTGTCTGAGAGTGACAGAGAGAGTCTGAGAGTGTCAGTGAGTGTCTGAGAGTGACAGAGAGCGTCTGAGAGTGTCAGTGAGAGTCAGAGAGTGATAGAGAGTGTCTGAGATTGTCAGTGAGTGATAGAGAGTTATAGAGAGCCTCTGAGAGTGTCAGAGAGTGTCAGAGAGTGATAGAGAGTGTCAGAGAGTGATAGAGAGTGACAGAGAGTGTCAGAGAGTTATGGAGAGTGTCAGAGAGTGATAGAGAGTGTCAGAGAGTAATAGAGAGTGACAGAGAGTGTCAGAGAGTGTCAGAGTGTGTCAGAGAGTGACAGAGAGTGATAGAGAGTGTCAGAGAGTGTCATAGAGTGATAGAGAGAGTCAGAGTGTGTCAGGGAGTGATAGAGAGTGATTGAGTGTGTCAGAGAGTGTCAGAGAACGATAGACAGTGTCAGAGAGTGATAGAGAGTGTCAGAGAGTGATAGAGAGTGTCTGAGAGTGACAGAGAGTGAAAGAGAGTGTCTGAGAGTGTCGGTGAGTGTCAGAGAGTGACAGAGAGTGTCTGAGAGTGTCAGTGAGTGATAGAGAGTGATAGAAAGACTCTGAGAGTGTCAGAGAGATTCATAGAGTGATAGAGAGTGTCAGAGAGTGATAGTGAGTGACGGCGAGTGTCTGAGAGTGTCAGTGAGTGTCAGAGAGTGATAAAGAGTGTCAGAGAGTGATAGAGAGTGATAGAGACCGTCAGAGAGTGTCATAGAGTGATAGAGAGTGTCAGAGTGTGTCACAGAGTGTCTGAGTGTGTCAGAGAGTGTCAGAGACTGAGAGAGAGTGTCAGAGAGTGTCAGAGAGTGATAGTGTCTGAGAGTGACAGAGAGTGTCAGAGAGTGTCAGTGAGTGTCAGAGAGTGATAGAGAGTGTCAGAGCGTGATAGAGAGTGTCAGAGAATGATAGAGAATGTCTGAGAATGTCAGAGAGTGATGGAGAGTGTCTGAGAGTGTCAGAGAGTGAGAGAGAGATTCTGAGAGTGTCAGAGAGTATCAGAGAGTGATAGAGAGTGATAGAGAGTGTCTGAGAGTGTCAGAAAGTGTCAGAAAGTATCAGAGAGTGATAGAGAGTGTCAGAGAGTGATAGAGAGTGTCAGAGAGTGATAGAGAGTGTCTGAGAATGTCAGAGAGTGTCAGATTGTGTCAGACAGCGATAGAGAGTGTCAGACCGTGATAGAGAGTGTCAGAGAGTGAGAGAGAGATTCTGAGAGTGTCAGAGAGTATCAGAGAGTGATAGAGAGTGATAGAGAGTGTCTGAGAGTGTCAGAAAGTGTCGGAAAGTATCAGAGAGTGATAGAGAGTGTCAGAGAGTGATAGAGAGTGTCAGAGAGTGATAGAGAGTGTCTGAGAATGTCAGAGAGTGTCAGAGAGTGATAGAGAGTGTCAGAGAGTGATAGAGAGTGTCTGAGAATGTCAGAGAGTGTCAGAGAGTGATAGCGATTGTCTGGGAGTTTCAGAGAGTGAGAGAGAGATTCTGAGAGTGTCAGAGAGTGTCAGAGAGTGATAGTGAGTGATAGCGAGTGTCTGAGAGTGTCAGAGAGTGTCAGAGTGTGTCAGAGAGTGTCAGACAGCGATAGAGAGTGTCAGACCGTGATAGAGAGTGTCAGAGAGTGAGAGAGAGATTCTGAGAGTGTCAGAGAGTATCAGAGAGTGATAGAGAGTGATAGAGAGTGTCTGAGAGTGTCAGAAAGTGTCAGAAAGTATCAGAGAGTGATAGAGAGTGTCAGAGAGTGATAGAGAGTGTCAGAGAGTGATAGAGAGTGTCTGAGAATGTCAGAGAGTGTCAGAGAGTGATAGAGAGTGTCAGAGAGTGATATAGAGTGTCTGAGAATGTCAGAGAGTGTCAGAGAGTGATAGCGATTGTCTGGGAGTTTCAGAGAGTGAGAGAGAGATTCTGAGAGTGTCAGAGAGTGTCAGAGAGTGATAGCGAGTGATAGCGAGTGTCTGAGAGTGTCAGAGAGTGTCAGAGTGTGTCAGAGAGTGTCAGACAGCGAAAGAGAGTGTCAGAGAGTGATAGAGAGTGTCAGAGAGTGATAGAGAGTGTCTGAGAGTGTCTGAGAGTGACAGAGAGTGTCTGAGAGTGACAGCGAGTGTCTGACAGTGTCAGTGAGTGTCAGAGAGTGATAGAGAGTGATAGAGAGTTTCAGAGTGTGTCATTGAGTGATAGAGAGTGTCAGACAGTGTCAGAGTGTGATAGAGAGTGCCAGAGAGTGTCAGAGAGTGATAGAGTGTGTAAGAGAGTGATAGAGAGTGATAGAGAGTGTCAGAGATTGAAAGAGAGTGTCAGAGAGTGATAGAGAGTGACAGAGTGTGTCACAGAGTGTCAGATAGTGTCAGAGTGTGTCAGAGAGTGATAGAGAGTGTCAGAGAGTGACAGAGAGTGATAGAGAGTGTCAGAGAGTGTCATAGAGTGATAGAGAGAGTCAGAGTGTGTCAGGGAGTGATAGAGAGTGATTGAGTGTGTCAGAGAGTGTCAGAGAACGATAGACAGTGACAGAGAGTGATAGAGAGTGTCAGAGAGTGATAGAGAGTGTCTGAGAGTGACAGAGAGTGAAAGAGAGTGTCTGAGAGTGTCGGTGAGTGTCAGAGAGTGACAGAGAGTGTCTGAGAGTGTCAGTGAGTGATAGAGAGTGATAGAAAGACTCTGAGAGTGTCAGAGAGATTCATAGAGTGATAGAGAGTGTCAGAGAGTGATAGTGAGTGACAGCGAGTGTCTGAGAGTGTCAGTGAGTGTCAGAGAGTGATAAAGAGTGTCAAAGAGTGACAGAGAGTGAAAGAGAGTGTCAGAGAGTGATAGTGAGTGACAGAGAGTGTCTGACAGTGTCAGTGAGTGTCAGAGAGTGAAAGAGAGTGTTAGAGATTGTAAGAGAGTGAGAGAGAGTGTCAGAGAGTGATAGAGAGTGATAGAGAGCGTCAGAGAGTGTCATAGAGTGATAGAGAGTGTCAGAGTGTGTCACAGAGTGTCAGATTGTGTCAGAGTGTGTCAGAGAGTGATAGAGAGTGTCAGAGAGTGATAGAGACTGTCTGAGAGTGACAGAGAGAGTCTGAGAGTGTCAGTGAGTGTCTGAGAGTGACAGAGAGCGTCTGAGAGTGTCAGTGAGAGTCAGAGAGTGATAGAGAGTGTCTGAGATTGTCAGTGAGTGATAGAGAGTTATAGAGAGCCTCTGAGAGTGTCAGAGAGTGATAGAGAGTGTCAGAGAGTGATAGAGAGTGACAGAGAGTGTCAGAGAGTTAAAGAGAGTGTCAGAGAGTGATAGAGAGTGTCAGTGAGTGATAGAGAGTGACAGAGAGTGTCAGAGAGTGTCAGAGTGTGTCAGAGAGTGTCTGAGAGTGACAGAGAGTGTCTGAGAGTGACAGCGAGTGTCTGACAGTGTCAGTGAGTGTCAGAGAGTGATAGAGAGTGATAGAGAGTTTCAGAGTGTGTCATTGAGTGATAGAGAGTGTCAGACAGTGTCAGAGTGTGATAGAGAGTGCCAGAGAGTGTCAGAGAGTGATAGAGTGTGTAAGAGAGTGATAGAGAGTGATAGAGAGTGTCAGAGATTGAAAGAGAGTGTCAGAGAGTGATAGAGAGTGACAGAGTGTGTCACAGAGTGTCAGATAGTGTCAGAGTGTGTCAGAGAGTGATAGAGAGTGTCAGAGAGTGACAGAGAGTGATAGAGAGTGTCAGAGAGTGTCATAGAGTGATAGAGAGAGTCAGAGTGTGTCAGGGAGTGATAGAGAGTGATTGAGTGTGTCAGAGAGTGTCAGAGAACGATAGACAGTGACAGAGAGTGATAGAGAGTGTCAGAGAGTGATAGAGAGTGTCTGAGAGTGACAGAGAGTGAAAGAGAGTGTCTGAGAGTGTCGGTGAGTGTCAGAGAGTGACAGAGAGTGTCTGAGAGTGTCAGTGAGTGATAGAGAGTGATAGAAAGACTCTGAGAGTGTCAGAGAGATTCATAGAGTGATAGAGAGTGTCAGAGAGTGATAGTGAGTGACAGCGAGTGTCTGAGAGTGTCAGTGAGTGTCAGAGAGTGATAAAGAGTGTCAGAGAGTGACAGAGAGTGAAAGAGAGTGTCAGAGAGTGATAGTGAGTGACAGAGAGTGTCTGACAGTGTCAGTGAGTGTCAGAGAGTGAAAGAGAGTGTTAGAGATTGTAAGAGAGTGAGAGAGAGTGTCAGAGAGTGATAGAGAGTGATAGAGAGCGCCAGAGAGTGTCATAGAGTGATAGAGAGTGTCAGAGTGTGTCACAGAGTGTCAGATTGTGTCAGAGTGTGTCAGAGAGTGATAGAGAGTGTCAGAGAGTGATAGAGACTGTCTGAGAGTGACAGAGAGAGTTTGAGAGTGTCAGTGAGTGTCTGAGAGTGACAGAGAGCGTCTGAGAGTGTCAGTGAGAGTCAGAGAGTGATAGAGAGTGTCTGAGATTGTCAGTGAGTGATAGAGAGTTATAGAGAGCCTCTGAGAGTGTCAGAGAGTGTCAGAGAGTGATAGAGAGTGTCAGAGAGTGATAGAGAGTGACAGAGAGTGTCAGAGAGTTATGGAGAGTGTCAGAGAGTGATAGAGAGTGTCAGAGAGTAATAGAGAGTGACAGAGAGTGTCAGAGAGTGTCAGAGTGTGTCAGAGAGTGACAGAGAGTGATAGAGAGTGTCAGAGAGTGTCATAGAGTGATAGAGAGAGTCAGAGTGTGTCAGGGAGTGATAGAGAGTGATTGAGTGTGTCAGAGAGTGTCAGAGAACGATATACAGTGTCAGAGAGTGATAGAGAGTGTCAGAGAGTGATAGAGAGTGACTGAGAGTGACAGAGAGTGAAAGAGAGTGTCTGCGAGTGCCGGTGAGTGTCAGAGAGTGACAGAGAGTGTCTGAGAGTGTCAGTGAGTGATAGAGAGTGATAGAAAGACTCTGAGAGTGTCAGAGAGATTCATAGAGTGATAGAGAGTGTCAGAGAGTGATAGTGAGTGACAGCGAGTGTCTGAGAGTGTCAGTGAGTGTCAGAGAGTGATAAAGAGTGTCAGAGAGTGATAGAGAGTGATAGAGACCGTCAGAGAGTGTCATAGAGTGATAGAGAGTGTCAGTGTGTGTCACAGAGTGTCTGAGTGTGTCAGAGAGTGTCAGAGACTGAGAGAGAGTGTCAGAGAGTGTCAGAGAGTGATAGTGTCTGAGAGTGACAGAGAGTGTCAGAGAGTGTCAGTGAGTGTCAGAGAGTGATAGAGAGTGTCAGAGCGTGATAGAGAGTGTCAGAGAATGATAGAGAATGTCTGAGAATGTCAGAGAGTGATGGAGAGTGTCTGAGAGTGTCAGAGAGTGAGAGAGAGATTCTGAGAGTGTCAGAGAGTATCAGAGAGTGATAGAGAGTGATAGAGAGTGTCTGAGAGTGTCAGAAAGTGTCAGAAAGTATCAGAGAGTGATAGAGAGTGTCAGAGAGTGTCAGAGAGTGATAGAGAGTGTCAGAGTGTGATAGAGAGTGTCTGAGAATGTCAGAGAGTGTCAGATTGTGTCAGACAGCGATAGAGAGTGTCAGACCGTGATAGAGAGTGTCAGAGAGTGAGAGAGAGATTCTGAGAGTGTCAGAGAGTATCAGAGAGTGATAGAGAGTGATAGAGAGTGTCTGAGAGTGTCAGAAAGTGTCGGAAAGTATCAGAGAGTGATAGAGAGTGTCAGAGAGTGATAGAGAGTGTCAGAGAGTGATAGAGAGTGTCTGAGAATGTCAGAGAGTGTCAGAGAGTGATAGAGAGTGTCAGAGAGTGATAGAGAGTGTCTGAGAATGTCAGAGAGTGTCAGAGAGTGATAGCGATTGTCTGGGAGTTTCAGAGAGTGAGAGAGAGATTCTGAGAGTGTCAGAGAGTGTCAGAGAGTGATAGTGAGTGATAGCGAGTGTCTGAGAGTGTCAGAGAGTGTCAGAGAGTGTCAGACAGCGATAGAGAGTGTCAGACCGTGATAGAGAGTGTCAGAGAGTGAGAGAGAGATTCTGAGAGTGTCAGAGAGTATCAGAGAGTGATAGAGAGTGATAGAGAGTGTCTGAGAGTGTCAGAAAGTGTCAGAAAGTATCAGAGAGTGATAGAGATTGTCAGAGAGTGATAGAGAGTGTCAGAGAGTGATAGAGAGTGTCTGAGAATGTCAGAGAGTGTCAGAGAGTGATAGAGAGTGTCAGAGAGTGATAGAGAGTGTCTGAGAATGTCAGAGAGTGTCAGAGAGTGATAGCGATTGTCTGGGAGTTTCAGAGAGTGAGAGAGAGATTCTGAGAGTGTCAGAGAGTGTCAGAGAGTGATAGCGAGTGATAGCGAGTGTCTGAGAGTGTCAGAGAGTGTCAGAGTGTGTCAGAGAGTGTCAGACAGCGAAAGAGAGTGTCAGAGAGTGATAGAGAGTGTCAGAGAGTGATAGAGAGTGTCTGAGAGTTTCTGAGAGTGACAGAGAGTGTCTGAGAGTGACAGCGAGTGTCTGACAGTGTCAGTGAGTGTCAGAGAGTGATAGAGAGTGATAGAGAGTTTCAGAGTGTGTCATTGAGTGATAGAGAGTGTCAGACAGTGTCAGAGTGTGATAGAGAGTGCCAGAGAGTGTCAGAGAGTGATAGAGTGTGTAAGAGAGTGATAGAGAGTGATAGAGAGTGTCAGAGATTGAAAGAGAGTGTCAGAGAGTGATAGAGAGTGACAGAGTGTGTCACAGAGTGTCAGATAGTGTCAGAGTGTGTCAGAGAGTGATAGAGAGTGTCAGAGAGTGACAGAGAGTGATAGAGAGTGTCAGAGAGTGTCATAGAGTGATAGAGAGAGTCAGAGTGTGTCAGGGAGTGATAGAGAGTGATTGAGTGTGTCAGAGAGTGTCAGAGAACGATAGACAGTGACAGAGAGTGATAGAGAGTGTCAGAGAGTGATAGAGAGTGTCTGAGAGTGACAGAGAGTGAAAGAGAGTGTCTGAGAGTGTCGGTGAGTGTCAGAGAGTGACAGAGAGTGTCTGAGAGTGTCAGTGAGTGATAGAGAGTGATAGAAAGACTCTGAGAGTGTCAGAGAGATTCATAGAGTGATAGAGAGTGTCAGAGAGTGATAGTGAGTGACAGCGAGAGTCTGAGAGTGTCAGTGAGTGTCAGAGAGTGATAAAGAGTGTCAAAGAGTGACAGAGAGTGAAAGAGAGTGTCAGAGAGTGATAGTGAGTGACAGAGAGTGTCTGACAGTGTCAGTGAGTGTCAGAGAGTGAAAGAGAGTGTTAGAGATTGTAAGAGAGTGAGAGAGAGTGTCAGAGAGTGATAGAGAGTGATAGAGAGCGTCAGAGAGTGTCATAGAGTGATAGAGAGTGTCAGAGTGTGTCACAGAGTGTCAGATTGTGTCAGAGTGTGTCAGAGAGTGATAGAGAGTGTCAGAGAGTGATAGAGACTGTCTGAGAGTGACAGAGAGAGTCTGAGAGTGTCAGTGAGTGTCTGAGAGTGACAGAGAGCGTCTGAGAGTGTCAGTGAGAGTCAGAGAGTGATAGAGAGTGTCTGAGATTGTCAGTGAGTGATAGAGAGTTATAGAGAGCCTCTGAGAGTGTCAGAGAGTGTCAGAGAGTGATAGAGAGTGTCAGAGAGTGATAGAGAGTGACAGAGAGTGTCAGAGAGTTATGGAGAGTGTCAGAGAGTGATAGAGAGTGTCAGAGAGTAATAGAGAGTGACAGAGAGTGTCAGAGAGTGTCAGAGTGTGTCAGAGAGTGACAGAGAGTGATAGAGAGTGTCAGAGAGTGTCATAGAGTGATAGAGAGAGTCAGAGTGTGTCAGGGAGTGATAGAGAGTGATTGAGTGTGTCAGAGAGTGTCAGAGAACGATAGACAGTGTCAGAGAGTGATAGAGAGTGTCAGAGAGTGATAGAGAGTGTCTGAGAGTGACAGAGAGTGAAAGAGAGTGTCTGCGAGTGTCGGTGAGTGTCAGAGAGTGACAGAGAGTGTCTGAGAGTGTCAGTGAGTGATAGAGAGTGATAGAAAGACTCTGAGAGTGTCAGAGAGATTCATAGAGTGATAGAGAGTGTCAGAGAGTGATAGTGAGTGACAGCGAGTGTCTGAGAGTGTCAGTGAGTGTCAGAGAGTGATAAAGAGTGTCAGAGAGTGATAGAGAGTGATAGAGACCGTCAGAGAGTGTCATAGAGTGATAGAGAGTGTCAGAGTGTGTCACAGAGTGTCTGAGTGTGTCAGAGAGTGTCAGAGACTGAGAGAGAGTGTCAGAGAGTGTCAGAGAGTGATAGTGTCTGAGAGTGACAGAGAGTGTCAGAGAGTGTCAGTGAGTGTCAGAGAGTGATAGAGAGTGTCAGAGCGTGATAGAGAGTGTCAGAGAATGATAGAGAATGTCTGAGAATGTCAGAGAGTGATGGAGAGTGTCTGAGAGTGTCAGAGAGTGAGAGAGAGATTCTGAGAGTGTCAGAGAGTATCAGAGAGTGATAGAGAGTGATAGAGAGTGTCTGAGAGTGTCAGAAAGTGTCAGAAAGTATCAGAGAGTGATAGAGAGTGTCAGAGAGTGTCAGAGAGTGATAGAGAGTGTCAGAGAGTGATAGAGAGTGTCTGAGAATGTCAGAGAGTGTCAGATTGTGTCAGACAGCGATAGAGAGTGTCAGACCGTGATAGAGAGTGTCAGAGAGTGAGAGAGAGATTCTGAGAGTGTCAGAGAGTATCAGAGAGTGATAGAGAGTGATAGAGAGTGTCTGAGAGTGTCAGAAAGTGTCGGAAAGTATCAGAGAGTGATAGAGAGTGTCAGAGAGTGATAGAGAGTGTCAGAGAGTGATAGAGAGTGTCTGAGAATGTCAGAGAGTGTCAGAGAGTGATAGAGAGTGTCAGAGAGTGATAGAGAGTGTCTGAGAATGTCAGAGAGTGTCAGAGAGTGATAGCGATTGTCTGGGAGTTTCAGAGAGTGAGAGAGAGATTCTGAGAGTGTCAGAGAGTGTCAGAGAGTGATAGCGAGTGATAGCGAGTGTCTGAGAGTGTCAGAGAGTGTCAGAGTGTGTCAGAGAGTGTCAGACAGCGAAAGAGAGTGTCAGAGAGTGATAGAGAGTGTCAGAGAGTGATAGAGAGTGTCTGAGAGTGTCTGAGAGTGACAGAGAGTGTCTGAGAGTGACAGCGAGTGTCTGACAGTGCCAGTGAGTGTCAGAGAGTGATAGAGAGTGATAGAGAGTTTCAGAGTGTGTCATTGAGTGATAGAGAGTGTCAGACAGTGTCAGAGTGTGATAGAGAGTGCCAGAGAGTGTCAGAGAGTGATAGAGTGTGTAAGAGAGTGATAGAGAGTGATAGAGAGTGTCAGAGATTGAAAGAGAGTGTCAGAGAGTGATAGAGAGTGACAGAGTGTCAGAGAGTGTCTGAGATTGCCAGAGAGTGTCAGAGTGTGTCAGAGAGACATAGAGAGTGATTGAGTGTGTCAGAGAGTGTCAGAGAGCGATAGAGAGTGTCAGAGAGAGATAGAGTGTCAGAGAGTGATAGAGAGTGTCTGAGAGTGTCTGAGAGCGACAGAGAGTGAACGAGAGTGTCTGAGAGTGTCAGTGAGTGTCAGAGAGTGATAGAGAGTGTCTGAGAGTGTCAGTGAGTGATAGAGAGTGAAAGAGAGCCTCTGAGAGTGTCAGAGAGTGTCAGGGAGTGATAGAGAGTGTCAGAGAGTGAAAGAGTGTGACAGAGAGTGTCAGAGAGTGGTAGAGAGTGTCAGAGAGTGATAGATAGTGTCAGAGGGTGATAGAGAGTGACAGAGAGTGTCTGAGAGTGTCTGAGAGTGTCAGAGAATGTCAGAGTGTGTCAGAGAGTGACAGAGAGTGATAGAGAGTTTCAGAGAGTGTCATAGAGTGATAGAGAGAGTCAGAGTGTGTCAGGAGCGATAGAGAGTGTCAGAGAGTGATAGAGAGTGTCAGAGAGTGATAGAGAGTGTCAGAGAGTGACAGAGAGTGAAAGAGAGTGTCAGAGAGTGATAGTGAGTGACAGAGAGTGTCTGACAGTGTCAGTGAGTGTCAGAGAGTGAAAGAGAGTGTTAGAGATTGTAAGAGAGTGAGAGAGAGTGTCAGAGAGTGATAGCGACTGATAGAGTGTGTCAGAGAGTGTCATAGAGTGATGGAGAGTGTCAGAGTGTGTCACAGAGTGTCAGATTGTGTCAGAGTGTGTCAGAGAGTGATAGAGAGTGTCAGAGAGTGTCAGAGAGTGATAGAGACTGTCTGAGAGAGACAGAGAGAGTCTGAGAGTGTCAGTGAGTGTCTGAGAGTGACAGAGAGCGTCTGAGAGTGTCAGTGAGAGTCAGAGAGTGATAGAGAGTGTCTGAGATTGTCAGTGAGTGATAGAGAGTTATAGAGAGCCTCTGAGAGTGTCAGAGAGTGTCAGAGAGTGATAGAGAGTGTCAGAGAGTGATAGAGAGTGACAGAGAGTGTCAGAGAGTTATGGAGAGTGTCAGAGAGTGATAGAGAGTGACAGAGAGTGTCAGAGAGTGTCAGAGAGTGACAGAGAGTGACAGAGAGTGATAGAGAGTGTCAGAGAGTGTCATAGAGTGATAGAGAGAGTCAGAGTGTGTCAGGGAGTGATAGAGAGTGATTGAGTGTGTCAGAGAGTGTCAGAGAGCGATAGACAGTGACAGAGAGTGATAGAGAGTGTCAGAGAGTGATAGAGAGTGAAAGAGAGTGTCAGAGAGTGATAGTAAGTGACAGAGAGTGTCTGACAGTGTCAGTGTGTGTCAGAGAGTGAAAGAGAGTGTCAGAGATTGTAAGAGAGTGATAGAGAGTGTCAGAGAGTGATAGAGAGTGATAGAGAGCGTCAGTGAGTGTCATAGAGTGATAGAGAGTGTCAGAGTGTGTCACAGAGTGTCAGATTGTGTCAGAGTGTGTCAGAGAGTGATAGAGAGTGTCAGAGAGTGTCAGAGAGTGATAGAGACTGTCTGAGACTGACAGAGAGAGTCTGAGAGTGTCAGTGAGTGTCTGAGAGTGACAGAGAGCGTCTGAGAGTGTCAGTGAGTGTCAGAGAGTGATAGAGAGTGTCTGAGACTGTCAGTGAGTGATAGAGAGTGGTAGAGAGCCTCTGAGAGTGTCAGAGAGTGTCAGAGAGTGATAGAGAGTGTCTGAGAGTGTCAGTGAGTGATAGAGAGCCTCTGAGAGTGTCAGAGAGTGCCAGAGAGTGATAGAGAGTGTCAGAGAGTGAAAGAGAGTGACAGAGAGTGTCAGAGAGTGGTAGAGAGTGTCAGAGAGTTATAGATAGTGTCAGAGAGTGATAGAAAGTGACAGAGAGTGTCTGAGAGTGTCTGAGAGTGTCAGAGCGTGTCAGAGTGTGTCAGAGAGTGACAGAGAGTGATAGAGAGTTTCAGAGAGTGTCATAGAGTGATATAGAGAGTCAGAGTGTGTCAGGAGGGATAGAGAGTGTCAGAGAGTGATAGAGAGTGTCAGAGAGTGATAGAGAGTGTCAGAGAGTGACAGAGAGTGAAAGAGAGTGTCAGAGAGTGATAGTGAGTGACAGAGAGTGTCTGACAGTGTCATTGAGTGTCAGAGAGTGAAAGAGAGTGTTAGAGATTGTAGGAGAGTGAGAGAGAGTGTCAGAGAGTGATAGAGAGTGATAGAGTGCGTCAGAGAGTGTCATAGAGTGATAGAGAGTGTCAGAGTGTGTCACAGAGTGTCAGATTGTGTCAGAGTGTGTCAGAGAGTGATAGAGAGTGTCAGAGAGTGATAGAGACTGTCTGAGAGTGACAGAGAGAGTCTGAGAGTGTCAGTGAGTGTCTGAGAGTGACAGAGAGCGTCTGAGAGTGTCAGTGAGAGTCAGAGAGTGATAGAGAGTGTCTGAGATTGTCAGTGAGTGATAGAGAGTTATAGAGAGCCTCTGAGAGTGTCAGAGAGTGATAGAGAGTGTCAGAGAGTGATAGAGAGTGACAGAGAGTGTCAGAGAGTTAAAGAGAGTGTCAGAGAGTGATAGAGACTGTCAGTGAGTGATAGAGAGTGACAGAGAGTGTCAGAGAGTGTCAGAGTGTGTCAGAGAGTGACAGAGAGTGATAGAGAGTGTCAGAGAGTGTCATAGAGTGATAGAGAGAGTCAGAGTGTGTCAGGGAGTGATAGAGCGTGATTGAGTGTGTCAGAGAGTGTCAGAGAGCGATAGACAGTGTCAGAGAGTGATAGAGAGTGTCAGAGAGTGATAGAGAGTGTCTGAGAGTGACAGAGAGTGAAAGAGAGTGTCTGAGAGTGTCGGTGAGTGTCAGAGAGTGACAGAGAGTGTCTGAGAGTGTCAGTGAGTGATAGAGAGTGATAGAAAGACTCTGAGAGTGTCAGAGAGATTCATAGAGTGATAGTGTCAGAGAGTGATAGTGAGTGACAGCGAGTGTCTGAGAGTGTCAGTGAGTGTCAGAGAGTGATAAAGAGTGTCAGAGAGTGATAGAGAGTGATAGAGACCGTCAGAGAGTGTCATAGAGTGATAGAGAGTGTCAGAGTGTGTCACAGAGTGTCTGAGTGTGTCAGAGAGTGAGAGAGAGTGTCAGAGAGTGTCAGAGAGTGATAGTGTCTGAGAGTGACAGAGAGCGTCTGAGAGTGTCAGTGAGTGTCAGAGAGTGATAGAGAGTGTCAGAGCGTGATAGAGAGTGTCAGAGAATGATAGAGAGTGTCTGAGAATGTCAGAGAGTGATAGAGAGTGTCAGAGAGTGATGGAGAGTGTCTGAGAGTGTCAGAGAGTGAGAGAGAGATTCTGAGAGTGTCAGAGAGTATCAGAGAGTGATAGAGAGTGATAGAGAGTGTCTGAGAGTGTCAGAAAGTGTCAGAGAGTGTCAGAGAGTGTCAGACAGCGAAAGAGAGTGTCAGAGAGTGATAGAGAGTGTCAGAGAGTGATAGAAAGTATCAGAGAGTGATAGAGAGTGTCAGAGAGTGTCAGAGAGTGATAGAGAGTGTCAGAGAGTGATAGAGAGTGTCTGAGAATGTCAGAGAGTGTCAGAGAGTGATAGAGATTGTCTGAGAGTTTCAGAGAGTGAGAGAGAGATTCTGAGAGTGTCAGAGAGTGTCAGAGAGTGATAGCGAGTGATAGCGAGTGTCTGAGAGTGTCAGAGAGTGTCAGAGTGTGTCAGAGAGTGTCAGACAGCGAAAGAGAGTGTCAGAGAGTGATAGAGAGTGTCAGAGAGTGATAGAGAGTGTCTGAGAGTGTCTGAGAGTGTCTGAGAGTGTCTGAGAGTGACAGAGAGTGTCTGAGAGTGACAGCGAGTGTCTGACAGTGTCAGTGAGTGTCAGAGAGTGATAGAGAGTGATAGAGAGTTTCAGAGTGTGTCATTGAGTGATAGAGAGTGTCAGACAGTGTCAGAGTGTGATAGAGAGTGCCAGAGAGCGTCAGAGAGTGATAGAGTGTGTAAGAGAGTGATAGAGAGTGATAAGAGAGTGTCAGAGAGTGAAAGAGAGTGTCAGAGAGTGATAGAGAGTGTCTGAGAGTGTCAGTGAGTGATAGAGAGCCTCTGAGAGTGTCAGAGAGTGTCAGAGAGTGATAGAGAGTGTCAGAGAGTGAAAGAGAGTGACAGAGAGTGTCAGAGAGTGGTAGAGAGTGTCAGAGAGTTATAGATAGTGTCAGAGAGTGATAGAGAGTGACAGAGAGTGTCTGAGAGTGTCTGAGAGTGTCAGAGCGTGTCAGAGTGTGTCAGAGAGTGACAGAGAGTGATAGAGAGTTTCAGAGAGTGTCATAGAGTGATATAGAGAGTCAGAGTGTGTCAGGAGGGATAGAGAGTGTCAGAGAGTGATAGAGAGTGTCAGAGAGTGATAGAGAGTGTCAGAGAGTGACAGAGAGTGAAAGAGAGTGTCAGAGAGTGATAGTGAGTGACAGAGAGTGTCTGACAGTGTCATTGAGTGTCAGAGAGTGAAAGAGAGTGTTAGAGATTGTAGGAGAGTGAGAGAGAGTGTCAGAGAGTGATAGAGAGTGATAGAGTGCGTCAGAGAGTGTCATAGAGTGATAGAGAGTGTCAGAGTGTGTCACAGAGTGTCAGATTGTGTCAGAGTGTGTCAGAGAGTGATAGAGAGTGTCAGAGAGTGACAGAGAGTGAAAGAGAGTGTCAGAGAGTGATAGTGAGTGACAGAGAGTGTCTGACAGTGTCATTGAGTGTCAGAGAGTGAAAGAGAGTGTTAGAGATTGTAGGAGAGTGAGAGAGAGTGTCAGAGAGTGATAGAGAGTGATAGAGTGCGTCAGAGAGTGTCATAGAGTGATAGAGAGTGTCAGAGTGTGTCACAGAGTGTCAGATTGTGTCAGAGTGTGTCAGAGAGTGATAGAGAGTGTCAGAGAGTGATAGAGACTGTCTGAGAGTGACAGAGAGAGTCTGAGAGTGTCAGTGAGTGTCTGAGAGTGACAGAGAGCGTCTGAGAGTGTCAGTGAGAGTCAGAGAGTGATAGAGAGTGTCTGAGATTGTCAGTGAGTGATAGAGAGTTATAGAGAGCCTCTGAGAGTGTCAGAGAGTGATAGAGAGTGTCAGAGAGTGATAGAGAGTGACAGAGAGTGTCAGAGAGTTAAAGAGAGTGTCAGAGAGTGATAGAGAGTGTCAGTGAGTGATAGAGAGTGACAGAGAGTGTCAGAGAGTGTCAGAGTGTGTCAGAGAGTGACAGAGAGTGATAGAGAGTGTCAGAGAGTGTCATAGAGTGATAGAGAGAGTCAGAGTGTGTCAGGGAGTGATAGAGCGTGATTGAGTGTGTCAGAGAGTGTCAGAGAGCGATAGACAGTGTCAGAGAGTGATAGAGAGTGTCAGAGAGTGATAGAGAGTGTCTGAGAGTGACAGAGAGTGAAAGAGAGTGTCTGAGAGTGTCGGTGAGTGTCAGAGAGTGACAGAGAGTGTCTGAGAGTGTCAGTGAGTGATAGAGAGTGATAGAAAGACTCTGAGAGTGTCAGAGAGATTCATAGAGTGATAGTGTCAGAGAGTGATAGTGAGTGACAGCGAGTGTCTGAGAGTGTCAGTGAGTGTCAGAGAGTGATAAAGAGTGTCAGAGAGTGATAGAGAGTGATAGAGACCGTCAGAGAGTGTCATAGAGTGATAGAGAGTGTCAGAGTGTGTCACAGAGTGTCTGAGTGTGTCAGAGAGTGAGAGAGAGTGTCAGAGAGTGTCAGAGAGTGATAGTGTCTGAGAGTGACAGAGAGCGTCTGAGAGTGTCAGAGAGTGATAGAGAGTGTCAGAGCGTGATAGAGAGTGTCAGAGAATGATAGAGAGTGTCTGAGAATGTCAGAGAGTGATAGAGAGTGTCAGAGAGTGATGGAGAGTGTCTGAGAGTGTCAGAGAGTGAGAGAGAGATTCTGAGAGTGTCAGAGAGTATCAGAGAGTGATAGAGAGTGATAGAGAGTGTCTGAGAGTGTCAGAAAGTGTCAGAGAGTGTCAGAGAGTGTCAGACAGCGAAAGAGAGTGTCAGAGAGTGATAGAGAGTGTCAGAGAGTGATAGAAAGTATCAGAGAGTGATAGAGAGTGTCAGAGAGTGTCAGAGAGTGATAGAGAGTGTCAGAGAGTGATAGAGAGTGTCTGAGAATGTCAGAGAGTGTCAGAGAGTGATAGAGATTGTCTGAGAGTTTCAGAGAGTGAGAGAGAGATTCTGAGAGTGTCAGAGAGTGTCAGAGAGTGATAGCGAGTGATAGCGAGTGTCTGAGAGTGTCAGAGAGTGTCAGAGTGTGTCAGAGAGTGTCAGACAGCGAAAGAGAGTGTCAGAGAGTGATAGAGAGTGTCAGAGAGTGATAGAGAGTGTCTGAGAGTGTCTGAGAGTGTCTGAGAGTGTCTGAGAGTGACAGAGAGTGTCTGAGAGTGACAGCGAGTGTCTGACAGTGTCAGTGAGTGTCAGAGAGTGATAGAGAGTGATAGAGAGTTTCAGAGTGTGCCATTGAGTGATAGAGAGTGTCAGACAGTGTCAGAGTGTGATAGAGAGTGCCAGAGAGCGTCAGAGAGTGATAGAGTGTGTAAGAGAGTGATAGAGAGTGATAAGAGAGTGTCAGAGAGTGAAAGAGAGTGTCAGAGAGTGATAGAGAGTGTCTGAGAGTGTCAGTGAGTGATAGAGAGCCTCTGAGAGTGTCAGAGAGTGTCAGAGAGTGATAGAGAGTGTCAGAGAGTGAAAGAGAGTGACAGAGAGTGTCAGAGAGTGGTAGAGAGTGTCAGAGAGTTATAGATAGTGTCAGAGAGTGATAGAGAGTGACAGAGAGTGTCTGAGAGTGTCTGAGAGTGTCAGAGCGTGTCAGAGTGTGTCAGAGAGTGACAGAGAGTGATAGAGAGTTTCAGAGAGTGTCATAGAGTGATATAGAGAGTCAGAGTGTGTCAGGAGGGATAGAGAGTGTCAGAGAGTGATAGAGAGTGTCAGAGAGTGATAGAGAGTGTCAGAGAGTGACAGAGAGTGAAAGAGAGTGTCAGAGAGTGATAGTGAGTGACAGAGAGTGTCTGACAGTGTCATTGAGTGTCAGAGAGTGAAAGAGAGTGTTAGAGATTGTAGGAGAGTGAGAGAGAGTGTCAGAGAGTGATAGAGAGTGATAGAGTGCGTCAGAGAGTGTCATAGAGTGATAGAGAGTGTCAGAGTGTGTCACAGAGTGTCAGATTGTGTCAGAGTGTGTCAGAGAGTGATAGAGAGTGTCAGAGAGTGATAGAGACTGTCTGAGAGTGACAGAGAGAGTCTGAGAGTGTCAGTGAGTGTCTGAGAGTGACAGAGAGCGTCTGAGAGTGTCAGTGAGAGTCAGAGAGTGATAGAGAGTGTCTGAGATTGTCAGTGAGTGATAGAGAGTTATAGAGAGCCTCTGAGAGTGTCAGAGAGTGATAGAGAGTGTCAGAGAGTGATAGAGAGTGACAGAGAGTGTCAGAGAGTTAAAGAGAGTGTCAGAGAGTGATAGAGAGTGTCAGTGAGTGATAGAGAGTGACAGAGAGTGTCAGAGAGTGTCAGAGTGTGTCAGAGAGTGACAGAGAGGGATAGAGAGTGTCAGAGAGTGTCATAGAGTGATAGAGAGAGTCAGAGTGTGTCAGGGAGTGATAGAGCGTGATTGAGTGTGTCAGAGAGTGTCAGAGAGCGATAGACAGTGTCAGAGAGTGATAGAGAGTGTCAGAGAGTGATAGAGAGTGTCTGAGAGTGACAGAGAGTGAAAGAGAGTGTCTGAGAGTGTCGGTGAGTGTCAGAGAGTGACAGAGAGTGTCTGAGAGTGTCAGTGAGTGATAGAGAGTGATAGAAAGACTCTGAGAGTGTCAGAGAGATTCATAGAGTGATAGTGTCAGAGAGTGATAGTGAGTGACAGCGAGTGTCTGAGAGTGTCAGTGAGTGTCAGAGAGTGATAAAGAGTGTCAGAGAGTGATAGAGAGTGATAGAGACCGTCAGAGAGTGTCATAGAGTGATAGAGAGTGTCAGAGTGTGTCACAGAGTGTCTGAGTATGTCAGAGAGTGTCAGAGAGTGAGAGAGAGTGTCAGAGAGTGTCAGAGAGTGATAGTGTCTGAGAGTGACAGAGAGCGTCTGAGAGTGTCAGTGAGTGTCAGAGAGTGATAGAGAGTGTCAGAGCGTGATAGAGAGTGTCAGAGAATGATAGAGAGTGTCAGAGAGTGATGGAGAGTGTCTGAGAGTGTCAGAGAGTGAGAGAGAGATTCTGAGAGTGTCAGAGAGTATCAGAGAGTGATAGAGAGTGATAGAGAGTGTCTGAGAGTGTCAGAAAGTGTCAGAGAGTGTCAGAGAGTGTCAGACAGCGAAAGAGAGTGTCAGAGAGTGATAGAGAGTGTCAGAGAGTGATAGAAAGTATCAGAGAGTGATAGAGAGTGTCAGAGAGTGTCAGAGAGTGATAGAGAGTGTCAGAGAGTGATAGAGAGTGTCTGAGAATGTCAGAGAGTGTCAGAGAGTGATAGAGATTGTCTGAGAGTTTCAGAGAGTGAGAGAGAGATTCTGAGAGTGTCAGAGAGTGTCAGAGAGTGATAGCGAGTGATAGCGAGTGTCTGAGAGTGTCAGAGAGTGTCAGAGTGTGTCAGAGAGTGTCAGACAGCGAAAGAGAGTGTCAGAGAGTGATAGAGAGTGTCAGAGAGTGATAGAGAGTGTCTGAGAGTGTCTGAGAGTGTCTGAGAGTGACAGAGAGTGTCTGAGAGTGACAGCGAGTGTCTGACAGTGTCAGTGAGTGTCAGAGAGTGATAGAGAGTGATAGAGAGTTTCAGAGTGTGTCATTGAGTGATAGAGAGTGTCAGACAGTGTCAGAGTGTGATAGAGAGTGCCAGAGAGTGTCAGAGAGTGATAGAGTGTGTAAGAGAGTGATAGAGAGTGATAAGAGAGTGTCAGAGAGTGAAAGAGAGTGTCAGAGAGTGATAGAGAGTGACAGAGTGTCAGAGAGTGTCTGAGATTGCCAGAGAGTGTCAGAGTGTGTCAGAGAGTGATAGAGAGTGATAGAGAGTGTCAGAGAGTGTCATATAGTGATAGAGAGTGTCAGAGTGTGTCAGAGAGACATAGAGAGTGATTGAGTGTGTCAGAGAGTGTCAGAGAGCGATAGAGAGTGTCAGAGAGAGATAGAGTGTCAGAGAGTGATAGAGAGTGTCTGAGAGTGTCAGTGAGTGTCAGAGAGTGATAGAGAGTGTCTGAGAGTGTCAGTGAGAGATAGAGAGTGAAAGAGAGCCTCTGAGAGTGTCAGAGAGTGAAAGAGAGTGACAGAGAGTGTCAGAGAGTGACAAAGAGTGACAGAGAGTGTCTGAGAGTGTCTGAGAGTGACAGAGAGTGATAGAGTGTTTCAGAGAGTGTCATAGAGTGATATAGAGAGTCAGAGTGTGTCAGAGTGCGATAGAGAGTGTCAGAGAGTGATAGAAAGTGTCAGAGAGTGATAGAGAGTGACAGAGATTGTCTGAGAGAGTCAGAGAGTGTCAGAGTGTGTCAGAGAGTGACAGAGAGTGACAGAGAGTGATAGAGAGTTTCAGAGAGTGTCATAGAGTGATAGAGAGAGTCAGAGTGTGTCAGGAGCGATAGAGAGTGTCAGAGAGTGATAGAGAGTGTCAGAGATTGATAGAGAGTGTCAGAGAGTGATAGAGAGTGTCAGAGAGTGATAGAGAGTGAAAGAGAGTGTCAGAGAGTGATAGTAAGTGACAGAGAGTGTCTGACAGTGTCAGTGTGTGTCAGAGAGTGAAAGAGAGTGTCAGAGATTGTAAGAGAGTGATAGAGAGTGTCAGAGAGTGATAGAGAGTGATAGAGAGCGTCAGTGAGTGTCATAGAGTGATAGAGAGTGTCAGAGTGTGTCACAGAGTGTCAGATTGTGTCAGAGTGTGTCAGAGAGTGATAGAGAGTGTCAGAGAGTGTCAGAGAGTGATAGAGACTGTCTGAGACTGACAGAGAGAGTCTGAGAGTGTCAGTGAGTGTCTGAGAGTGACAGAGAGCGTCTGAGAGTGTCAGTGAGTGTCAGAGAGTGATAGAGAGTGTCTGAGACTGTCAGTGAGTGATAGAGAGTGGTAGAGAGCCTCTGAGAGTGTCAGAGAGTGTCAGAGAGTGATAGAGAGTGTCTGAGAGTGTCAGTGAGTGATAGAGAGCCTCTGAGAGTGTCAGAGAGTGTCAGAGAGTGATAGAATGTGTCAGAGAGTGAAAGAGAGTGACAGAGAGTGTCAGAGAGTGGTAGAGAGTGTCAGAGAGTTATAGATAGTGTCAGAGAGTGATAGAGAGTGACAGAGAGTGTCTGAGAGTGTCTGAGAGTGTCAGAGCGTGTCAGAGTGTGTCAGAGAGTGACAGAGAGTGATAGAGAGTTTCAGAGAGTGTCATAGAGTGATATAGAGAGTCAGAGTGTGTCAGGAGGGATAGAGAGTGTCAGAGAGTGATAGAGAGTGTCAGAGAGTGATAGAGAGTGTCAGAGAGTGACAGAGAGTGAAAGAGAGTGTCAGAGAGTGATAGTGAGTGACAGAGAGTGTCTGACAGTGTCATTGAGTGTCAGAGAGTGAAAGAGAGTGTTAGAGATTGTAGGAGAGTGAGAGAGAGTGTCAGAGAGTGATAGAGAGTGATAGAGTGCGTCAGAGAGTGCCATAGAGTGATAGAGAGTGTCAGAGTGTGTCACAGAGTGTCAGATTGTGTCAGAGTGTGTCAGAGAGTGATAGAGAGTGTCAGAGAGTGATAGAGACTGTCTGAGAGTGACAGAGAGAGTCTGAGAGTGTCAGTGAGTGTCTGAGAGTGACAGAGAGCGTCTGAGAGTGTCAGTGAGAGTCAGAGAGTGATAGAGAGTGTCTGAGATTGTCAGTGAGTGATAGAGAGTTATAGAGAGCCTCTGAGAGTGTCAGAGAGTGATAGAGAGTGTCAGAGAGTGATAGAGAGTGACAGAGAGTGTCAGAGAGTTAAAGAGAGTGTCAGAGAGTGATAGAGAGTGTCAGTGAGTGATAGAGAGTGACAGAGAGTGTCAGAGAGTGTCAGAGTGTGTCAGAGAGTGACAGAGAGTGATAGAGAGTGTCAGAGAGTGTCATAGAGTGATAGAGAGAGTCAGAGTGTGTCAGGGAGTGATAGAGCGTGATTGAGTGTGTCAGAGAGTGTCAGAGAGCGATAGACAGTGTCAGAGAGTGATAGAGAGTGTCAGAGAGTGATAGAGAGTGTCTGAGAGTGACAGAGAGTGAAAGAGAGTGTCTGAGAGTGTCGGTGAGTGTCAGAGAGTGACAGAGAGTGTCTGAGAGTGTCAGTGAGTGATAGAGAGTGATAGAAAGACTCTGAGAGTGTCAGAGAGATTCATAGAGTGATAGTGTCAGAGAGTGATAGTGAGTGACAGCGAGTGTCTGAGAGTGTCAGTGAGTGTCAGAGAGTGATAAAGAGTGTCAGAGAGTGATAGAGAGTGATAGAGACCGTCAGAGAGTGTCATAGAGTGATAGAGAGTGTCAGAGTGTGTCACAGAGTGTCTGAGTGTGTCAGAGAGTGTCAGAGAGTGAGAGAGAGTGTCAGAGAGTGTCAGAGAGTGATAGTGTCTGAGAGTGACAGAGAGCGTCTGAGAGTGTCAGTGAGTGTCAGAGAGTGATAGAGAGTGTCAGAGCGTGATAGAGAGTGTCAGAGAATGATAGAGAGTGTCTGAGAATGTCAGAGAGTGATAGAGAGTGTCAGAGAGTGATGGAGAGTGTCTGAGAGTGTCAGAGAGTGAGAGAGAGATTCTGAGAGTGTCAGAGAGTATCAGAGAGTGATAGAGAGTGATAGAGAGTGTCTGAGAGTGTCAGAAAGTGTCAGAGAGTGTCAGAGAGTGTCAGACAGCGAAAGAGAGTGTCAGAGAGTGATAGAGAGTGTCAGAGAGTGATAGAAAGTATCAGAGAGTGATAGAGAGTGTCAGAGAGTGTCAGAGAGTGATAGAGAGTGTCAGAGAGTGATAGAGAGTGTCTGAGAATGTCAGAGAGTGTCAGAGAGTGATAGAGATTGTCTGAGAGTTTCAGAGAGTGAGAGAGAGATTCTGAGAGTGTCAGAGAGTGTCAGAGAGTGATAGCGAGTGATAGCGAGTGTCTGAGAGTGTCAGAGAGTGTCAGAGTGTGTCAGAGAGTGTCAGACAGCGAAAGAGAGTGTCAGAGAGTGATAGAGAGTGTCAGAGAGTGATAGAGAGTGTCTGAGAGTGTCTGAGAGTGTCTGAGAGTGACAGAGAGTGTCTGAGAGTGACAGCGAGTGTCTGACAGTGTCAGTGAGTGTCAGAGAGTGATAGAGAGTGATAGAGAGTTTCAGAGTGTGTCATTGAGTGATAGAGAGTGTCAGACAGTGTCAGAGTGTGATAGAGAGTGCCAGAGAGTGTCAGAGAGTGATAGAGTGTGTAAGAGAGTGATAGAGAGTGATAAGAGAGTGTCAGAGAGTGAAAGAGAGTGTCAGAGAGTGATAGAGAGTGACAGAGTGTCAGAGAGTGTCTGAGATTGCCAGAGAGTGTCAGAGTGTGTCAGAGAGTGATAGAGAGTGATAGAGAGTGTCAGAGAGTGTCATATAGTGATAGAGAGTGTCAGAGTGTGTCAGAGAGACATAGAGAGTGATTGAGTGTGTCAGAGAGTGTCAGAGAGCGATAGAGAGTGTCAGAGAGAGATAGAGTGTCAGAGAGTGATAGAGAGTGTCTGAGAGTGTCAGTGAGTGTCAGAGAGTGATAGAGAGTGTCTGAGAGTGTCAGTGAGAGATAGAGAGTGAAAGAGAGCCTCTGAGAGTGTCAGAGAGTGTCAGAGAGTGATAGAGAGTGTCAGAGAGTGAAAGAGAGTGACAGAGAGTGTCAGAGAGTGACAAAGAGTGTCAGAGAGTGATAGAGAGTGTCAGAGAGTGATAGAGAGTGACAGAGAGTGTCTGAGAGTGTCTGAGAGTGACAGAGAGTGATAGAGTGTTTCAGAGAGTGTCATAGAGTGATATAGAGAGTCAGAGTGTGTCAGAGTGCGATAGAGAGTGTCAGAGAGTGATAGAAAGTGTCAGAGAGTGATAGAGAGTGACAGAGAGTGTCTGAGAGTGTCTGAGAGAGTCAGAGAGTGTCAGAGTGTGTCAGAGAGTGACAGAGAGTGACAGAGAGTGATAGAGAGTTTCAGAGAGTGTCATAGAGTGATAGAGAGAGTCAGAGTGTGTCAGGAGCGATAGAGAGTGTCAGAGAGTGATAGAGAGTGTCAGAGATTGATAGAGAGTGTCAGAGAGTGATAGAGCGTGTCAGAGAGTGATAGACAGTGTCAGAGAGTGACAGAGAGTGAAAGAGTGTGTCAGAGAGTGATAGTGAGTGACAGAGAGTGTCTGACAGTGTCAGTGAGTGTCAGAGAGTGAAAGAAAGTGTCAGAGATTGTAAGAGAGTGAGAGAGAGTGTCAGACAGTGATAGAGAGTGATAGAGTGCGTCAGAGAGTGTCATAGAGTGTCAGAGAGTGATAGAGACTGTCTGAGAGTGACAGAGAGAGTCTGAGAGTGTCAGTGAGTGTCTGAGAGTGACAGAGAGCGTCTGAGAGTGTCAATGAGAGTCAGAGAGTGATAGAGAGTGTCAGAGAGTGATAGAGAGTGACAGAGAGTGTCTGAGAGTGTCTGAGAGTGACAGAGAGTGATAGAGTGTTTCAGAGAGTGTCATAGAGTGATATAGAGAGTCAGAGTGTGTCAGAGTGCGATAGAGAGTGTCAGAGAGTGATAGAAAGTGTCAGAGAGTGATAGAGAGTGACAGAGAGTGTCTGAGAGTGTCTGAGAGAGTCAGAGAGTGTCAGAGTGTGTCAGAGAGTGACAGAGAGTGACAGAGAGTGATAGAGAGTTTCAGAGAGTGTCATAGAGTGATAGAGAGAGTCAGAGTGTGTCAGGAGCGATAGAGAGTGTCAGAGAGTGATAGAGAGTGTCAGAGATTGATAGAGAGTGTCAGAGAGTGATAGAGAGTGTCAGAGAGTGATAGACAGTGTCAGAGAGTGACAGAGAGTGAAAGAGTGTGTCAGAGAGTGATAGTGAGTGACAGAGAGTGTCTGACAGTGTCAGTGAGTGTCAGAGAGTGAAAGAAAGTGTCAGAGATTGTAAGAGAGTGAGAGAGAGTGTCAGACAGTGATAGAGAGTGATAGAGTGCGTCAGAGAGTGTCATAGAGTGTCAGAGAGTGTCAGAGAGTGATAGAGACTGTCTGAGAGTGACAGAGAGAGTCTGAGAGTGTCAGTGAGTGTCTGAGAGTGACAGAGAGCGTCTGAGAGTGTCAATGAGAGTCAGAGAGTGATAGAGAGTGTCAGAGAGTGTCAGAGAGTGATAGAGACTGTCTGAGAGTGACAGAGAGAGTCTGAGAGTGTCAGTCAGTGTCTGAGAGTGACAGAGAGCGTCTGAGAGTGTCAGTGAGAGTCAGAGAGTGAGAGAGAGTGTCTGAGATTGTCAGTGAGTGATAGAGAGTGATAGAGAGCCTCTGAGAGTGTCAGAGAGTGATAGAGAGTGTCAGAGAGTGATAGAGAGTGTGTGAGAGTGTCTGAGAGTGACAGAGAGTGAAAGAGAGTGTCAGAGAGTGATAGGAAGTGACAGAGAGTGTCTGACAGTGTCAGTGAGTGTCAGAGAGTGTCTGAGAGTGTCAGAGATTGTAAGAGAGTGATAGAGAGTGTCAGAGAGTGATAGAGAGTGATAGTGAGCGTCAGAGAGTGTCATAGAGTGATAGAGAGTGTCAGAGTGTGTCACAGAGTGTCAGATTGTGTCAGAGTGTGTCAGAGAGTGATAGAGAGTGTCAGAGAGTGTCAGAGAGTGATAGAGACTGTCTGAGAGTGACAGAGAGAGTCTGAGAGTGTCAGTGAGTGTCTGAGAGTGACAGAGAGCGTCTGAGAGTGTCAGTGAGTGTCAGAGAGTGATAGAGAGTGTCTGAGATTGTCAGTGAGTGATAGAGAGTGGTAGAGGGCCTCTGAGAGTGTCAGAGAGTGTCAGAGAGTGATAGAGAGTGTCTGAGAGTGTCAGTGAGTGATAGAGAGTGATAGAGAGCCTCTGAGAGTGTCAGAGAGTGTCAGAGAGTGATAGAGAGTGTCAGAGAGTGAAAGAGAGTGACAGAGAGTGTCAGAGAGTGGTAGAGAGTGTCAGAGAGTGATAGAAAGTGTCAGAGAGTGATAGAGAGTGACAGAGAGTGTCTGAGAGTGTTTGAGAGTGTCAGAGTGTGTCAGAGTGTGTCAGAGAGTGACAGAGAGAGATAGAGAGTTTCAGAGAGTGTCATAGAGTGATAGAGAGAGTCAGAGTGTGTCAGGAGCGATAGAGACTGTCAGAGAGTGATAGAGAGTGTCAGAGAGTGATAGAGAGTGTCAGAGAGTGACAGAGAGTGAAAGAGAGTGTCAGAGAGTGATAGTGTGTGACAGAGAGTGTCTGACAGTGTCAGTGAGTGTCAGAGAGTGAAAGAGAGTGTTAGAGATTGTAAGAGAGTGAGAGAGAGTGTCAGAGAGTGATAGAGAGTGATAGAGTGCGTCAGAGAGTGTCATGGAGTGATAGAGAGTGTCAGAGTGTGTCACAGAGTGTCAGATTGTGTCAGAGTGTCTCAGAGAGTGATAGAGAGTGTCAGAGAGTGTCAGAGAGTGATAGAGACTGTCTGAGAGTGACAGAGAGAGTCTGAGAGTGTCAGTGAGTGTCTGAGAGTGACAGAGAGCGTCTGAGAGTGTCAGTGAGAGTCAGAGAGTGATAGAGAGTGTCTGAGATTGTCAGTGAGTGATAGAGAGTTATAGAGAGCCTCTGAGAGTGTCAGAGAGTGTCAGAGAGTGATAGAGAGTGTCAGAGAGTGATAGAGAGTGACAGAGAGTGTCAGAGAGTGATAGAGAGTGACAGAGAGTGTCAGAGAGTGTCAGAGTGTGTCAGAGAGTGACAGAGAGTGATAGAGAGTGTCAGAGAGTGTCATAGAGTGATAGAGAGAGTCAGAGTGTGTCAGGGAGTGATAGAGAGTGATTGAGTTAGTCAGAGAGTGTCAGAGAGTGATAGAGAGTGTCAGAGAGTGAAAGAGAGTGACAGAGAGTGTCAGAGAGTGACAAAGAGTGTCAGAGAGTGATAGAGAGTGTCAGAGAGTGATAGAGAGTGACAGAGAGTGTCTGAGAGTGTCTGAGAGTGACAGAGAGTGATAGAGTGTTTCAGAGAGTGTCATAGAGTGATAGAGAGAGTCAGAGTGTGTCAGAGTGCGATAGAGAGTGTCAGAGAGTGATAGAAAGTGTCAGAGAGTGATAGAGAGTGACAGAGAGTGTCTGAGAGTGTCTGAGAGTGTCAGAGAGTGTCAGAGTGTGTCAGAGAGTGACAGAGAGTGACAGAGAGTGATAGAGAGTTTCAGAGAGTGTCATAGAGTGATAGAGAGAGTCAGAGTGTGTCAGGAGCGATAGAGAGTGTCAGAGAGTGATAGAGAGTGTCAGAGATTGATAGAGAGTGTCAGAGAGTGATAGAGAGTGTCAGAGAGTGACAGAGAGTGAAAGAGTGTGTCAGAGAGTGATAGTGAGTGACAGAGAGTGTCTGACAGTGTCAGTGAGTGTCAGAGAGTGAAAGAAAGTGTCAGAGATTGTAAGAGAGTGAGAGAGAGTGTCAGACAGTGATAGAGAGTGATAGAGTGCATCAGAGAGTGTCATAGAGTGTCAGAGAGTGTCAGAGAGTGATAGAGACCGTCTGAGAGTGACAGAGAGAGTCTGAGAGTGTCAGTGAGTGTCTGAGAGTGACAGAGAGCGTCTGAGAGTGTCAATGAGAGTCAGAGAGTGATAGAGAGTGTCAGAGAGTGTCAGAGAGTGATAGAGACTGTCTGAGAGTGACAGAGAGAGTCTGAGAGTGTCAGTCAGTGTCTGAGAGTGACAGAGAGCGTCTGAGAGTGTCAGTGAGAGTCAGAGAGTGAGAGAGAGTGTCTGAGATTGTCAGTGAGTGATAGAGAGTGATAGAGAGCCTCTGAGAGTGTCAGAGAGTGATAGAGAGTGTCAGAGAGTGATAGAGAGTGTGTGAGAGTGTCTGAGAGTGACAGAGAGTGAAAGAGAGTGTCAGAGAGTGATAGGAAGTGACAGAGAGTGTCTGACAGTGTCAGTGAGTGTCAGAGAGTGAAAGAGAGTGTCAGAGATTGTAAGAGAGTGATAGAGAGTGTCAGAGAGTGATAGAGAGTGATAGTGAGCGTCAGAGAGTGTCATAGAGTGATAGAGAGTGTCAGAGTGTGTCACAGAGTGTCAGATTGTGTCAGAGTGTGTCAGAGAGTGATAGAGAGTGTCAGAGAGTGTCAGAGAGTGATAGAGACTGTCTGAGAGTGACAGAGAGAGTCTGAGAGTGTCAGTGAGTGTCTGAGAGTGACAGAGAGCGTCTGAGAGTGTCAGTGAGTGTCAGAGTGTGATAGAGAGTGTCTGAGATTGTCAGTGAGTGATAGAGAGTGGTAGAGAGCCTCTGAGAGTGTCAGAGAGTGTCAGAGAGTGATAGAGAGTGTCTGAGAGTGTCAGTGAGTGATAGAGAGTGATAGAGAGCCTCTGAGAGTGTCAGAGAGTGTCAGAGAGTGATAGAGAGTGTCAGAGAGTGAAAGAGAGTGACAGAGAGTGTCAGAGAGTGGTAGAGAGTGTCAGAGAGTGATAGAAAGTGTCAGAGAGTGATAGAGAGTGACAGAGAGTGTCTGAGAGTGTTTGAGAGTGTCAGAGTGTGTCAGAGTGTGTCAGAGAGTGACAGAGAGAGATAGAGAGTTTCAGAGAGTGTCATAGAGTGATAGAGAGAGTCAGAGTGTGTCAGGAGCGATAGAGAGTGTCAGAGAGTGATAGAGAGTGTCAGAGAGTGATAGAGAGTGTCAGAGAGTGATAGAGAGTGTCAGAGAGTGACAGAGAGTGAAAGAGAGTGTCAGAGAGTGATAGTGTGTGACAGAGAGTGTCTGACAGTGTCAGTGAGTGTCAGAGAGTGAAAGAGAGTGTTAGAGATTGTAAGAGAGTGAGAGAGAGTGTCAGAGAGTGATAGAGAGTGATAGAGTGCGTCAGAGAGTGTCATGGAGTGATAGAGAGTGTCAGAGTGTGTCACAGAGTGTCAGATTGTGTCAGAGTGTCTCAGAGAGTGATAGAGAGTGTCAGAGAGTGTCAGAGAGTGATAGAGACTGTCTGAGAGTGACAGAGAGAGTCTGAGAGTGTCAGTGAGTGTCTGAGAGTGACAGAGAGCGTCTGAGAGTGTCAGTGAGAGTCAGAGAGTGATAGAGAGTGTCTGAGATTGTCAGTGAGTGATAGAGAGTTATAGAGAGCCTCTGAGAGTGTCAGAGAGTGTCAGAGAGTGATAGAGAGTGTCAGAGAGTGATAGAGAGTGACAGAGAGTGTCAGAGAGTGATAGAGAGTGACAGAGAGTGTCAGAGAGTGTCAGAGTGTGTCAGAGAGTGACAGAGAGTGATAGAGAGTGTCAGAGAGTGTCATAGAGTGATAGAGAGAGTCAGAGTGTGTCAGGGAGTGATAGAGAGTGATTGAGTTAGTCAGAGAGTGTCAGAGAGCGATAGACAGTGTCAGAGAGTGATAGAGAGTGTCAGAGAGTGATAGAGAGTGTCTGAGAGTGTCTGAGAGTGACAGAGAGTGAAAGAGAGTGTCTGAGAGTGTCAGTGAGTGTCAGAGAGTTTCAGAGAGTGTCTGAGAGTGTCAATGAGTGATAGAGAGTGATAGAAAGACTCTGAGAGTGTCAGGGAGATTCATAGAGTGATAGAGAGTGTCAGAGAGTGATAGTGAGTGACAGTGAGTGTCTGAGAGTGTCAGTGAGTGTCAGAGAGTGATAAAGAGTGTAAGAGAGTGATAGTGAGTGACAGAGAGTGCCTGACAGTGTCAGTGAGTGTCAGAGAGTGAAAGAAAGTGTCAGAGATTGTAAGAGAGTGAGAGAGAGTGTCAGACAGTGATAGAGAGTGATAGAGTGCGTCAGAGAGTGTCATAGAGTGTCAGAGAGTGATAGAGACTGTCTGAGAGTGACAGAGAGAGTCTGAGAGTGTCAGTGAGTGTCTGAGAGTGACAGAGAGCGTCTGAGAGTGTCAATGAGAGTCAGAGAGTGATAGAGAGTGTCAGAGAGTGTCAGAGAGTGATAGAGACTGTCTGAGAGTGACAGAGAGAGTCTGAGAGTGTCAGTCAGTGTCTGAGAGTGACAGAGAGCGTCTGAGAGTGTCAGTGAGAGTCAGAGAGTGAGAGAGAGTGTCTGAGATTGTCAGTGAGTGATAGAGAGTGATAGAGAGCCTCTGAGAGTGTCAGAGAGTGATAGAGAGTGTCAGAGAGTGATAGAGAGTGTGTGAGAGTGTCTGAGAGTGACAGAGAGTGAAAGAGAGTGTCAGAGAGTGATAGGAAGTGACAGAGAGTGTCTGACAGTGTCAGTGAGTGTCAGAGAGTGTCTGAGAGTGTCAGAGATTGTAAGAGAGTGATAGAGAGTGTCAGAGAGTGATAGAGAGTGATAGTGAGCGTCAGAGAGTGTCATAGAGTGATAGAGAGTGTCAGAGTGTGTCACAGAGTGTCAGATTGTGTCAGAGTGTGTCAGAGAGTGATAGAGAGTGTCAGAGAGTGTCAGAGAGTGATAGAGACTGTCTGAGAGTGACAGAGATAGTCTGAGAGTGTCAGTGAGTGTCTGAGAGTGACAGAGAGCGTCTGAGAGTGTCAGTGAGTGTCAGAGAGTGATAGAGAGTGTCTGAGATTATCAGTGAGTGATAGAGAGTGGTAGAGAGCCTCTGAGAGTGTCAGAGAGTGTCAGAGAGTGATAGAGAGTGTCTGAGAGTGTCAGTGAGTGATAGAGAGTGATAGAGAGCCTCTGAGAGTGTCAGAGAGTGTCAGAGAGTGATAGAGAGTGTCAGAGAGTGAAAGAGAGTGACAGAGAGTGTCAGAGAGTGGTAGAGAGTGTCAGAGAGTGATAGAAAGTGTCAGAGAGTGATAGAGAGTGACAGAGAGTGTCTGAGAGTGTTTGAGAGTGTCAGAGTGTGTCAGAGTGTGTCAGAGAGTGACAGAGAGAGATAGAGAGTTTCAGAGAGTGTCATAGAGTGATAGAGAGAGTCAGAGTGTGTCAGGAGCGATAGAGAGTGTCAGAGAGTGATAGAGAGTGTCAGAGAGTGATAGAGAGTGTCAGAGAGTGATAGAGAGTGTCAGAGAGTGACAGAGAGTGAAAGAGAGTGTCAGAGAGTGATAGTGTGTGACAGAGAGTGTCTGACAGTGTCAGTGAGTGTCAGAGAGTGAAAGAGAGTGTTAGAGATTGTAAGAGAGTGAGAGAGAGTGTCAGAGAGTGATAGAGAGTGATAGAGTGCGTCAGAGAGTGTCATGGAGTGATAGAGAGTGTCAGAGTGTGTCACAGAGTGTCAGATTGTGTCAGAGTGTCTCAGAGAGTGATAGAGAGTGTCAGAGAGTGTCAGAGAGTGATAGAGACTGTCTGAGAGTGACAGAGAGAGTCTGAGAGTGTCAGTGAGTGTCTGAGAGTGACAGAGAGCGTCTGAGAGTGTCAGTGAGAGTCAGAGAGTGATAGAGAGTGTCTGAGATTGTCAGTGAGTGATAGAGAGTTATAGAGAGCCTCTGAGAGTGTCAGAGAGTGTCAGAGAGTGATAGAGAGTGTCAGAGAGTGATAGAGAGTGACAGAGAGTGTCAGAGAGTGATAGAGAGTGACAGAGAGTGTCAGAGAGTGTCAGAGTGTGTCAGAGAGTGACAGAGAGTGATAGAGAGTGTCAGAGAGTGTCATAGAGTGATAGAGAGAGTCAGAGTGTGTCAGGGAGTGATAGAGAGTGATTGAGTTAGTCAGAGAGTGTCAGAGAGCGATAGACAGTGTCAGAGAGTGATAGAGAGTGTCAGAGAGTGATAGAGAGTGTCTGAGTGTGTCTGAGAGTGACAGAGAGTGAAAGAGAGTGTCTGACAGTGTCAGTGAGTGTCAGAGAGTGAAAGAGAGTGTCAGAGATTGTAAGAGAGTGATAGAGAGTGTCAGAGAGTGATAGAGAGTGATAGTGAGCGTCAGAGAGTGTCATAGAGTGATAGAGAGTGTCAGAGTGTGTCACAGAGTGTCAGATTGTGTCAGAGTGTGTCAGAGAGTGATAGAGAGTGTCAGAGAGTGTCAGAGAGTGATAGAGACTGTCTGAGAGTGACAGAGAGAGTCTGAGAGTGTCAGTGAGTGTCTGAGAGTGACAGAGAGCGTCTGAGAGTGTCAGTGAGTGTCAGAGAGTGATAGAGAGTGTCTGAGATTGTCAGTGAGTGATAGAGAGTGGTAGAGAGCCTCTGAGAGTGTCAGAGAGTGTCAGAGAGTGATAGAGAGTGTCTGAGAGTGTCAGTGAGTGATAGAGAGTGATAGAGAGCCTCTGAGAGTGTCAGAGAGTGTCAGAGAGTGATAGAGAGTGTCAGAGAGTGAAAGAGAGTGACAGAGAGTGTCAGAGAGTGGTAGAGAGTGTCAGAGAGTGATAGAAAGTGTCAGAGAGTGATAGAGAGTGACAGAGAGTGTCTGAGAGTGTTTGAGAGTGTCAGAGTGTGTCAGAGTGTGTCAGAGAGTGACAGAGAGAGATAGAGAGTTTCAGAGAGTGTCATAGAGTGATAGAGAGAGTCAGAGTGTGTCAGGAGCGATAGAGAGTGTCAGAGAGTGATAGAGAGTGTCAGAGAGTGATAGAGAGTGTCAGAGAGTGATAGAGAGTGTCAGAGAGTGACAGAGAGTGAAAGAGAGTGTCAGAGAGTGATAGTGTGTGACAGAGAGTGTCTGACAGTGTCAGTGAGTGTCAGAGAGTGAAAGAGAGTGTTAGAGATTGTAAGAGAGTGAGAGAGAGTGTCAGAGAGTGATAGAGAGTGATAGAGTGCGTCAGAGAGTGTCATGGAGTGATAGAGAGTGTCAGAGTGTGTCACAGAGTGTCAGATTGTGTCAGAGTGTCTCAGAGAGTGATAGAGAGTGTCAGAGAGTGTCAGAGAGTGATAGAGACTGTCTGAGAGTGACAGAGAGAGTCTGAGAGTGTCAGTGAGTGTCTGAGAGTGACAGAGAGCGTCTGAGAGTGTCAGTGAGAGTCAGAGAGTGATAGAGAGTGTCTGAGATTGTCAGTGAGTGATAGAGAGTTATAGAGAGCCTCTGAGAGTGTCAGAGAGTGTCAGAGAGTGATAGAGAGTGACAGAGAGTGTCAGAGAGTGATAGAGAGTGACAGAGAGTGTCAGAGAGTGTCAGAGTGTGTCAGAGAGTGACAGAGAGTGATAGAGAGTGTCAGAGAGTGTCATAGAGTGATAGAGAGAGTCAGAGTGTGTCAGGGAGTGATAGAGAGTGATTGAGTTAGTCAGAGAGTGTCAGAGAGCGATAGACAGTGTCAGAGAGTGATAGAGAGTGTCAGAGAGTGATAGAGAGTGTCTGAGTGTGTCTGAGAGTGACAGAGAGTGAAAGAGAGTGTCTGAGAGTGTCAGTGAGTGTCAGAGAGTTTCAGAGAGTGTCTGAGAGTGTCAATGAGTGATAGAGAGTGATAGAAAGACTCTGAGAGTGTCAGGGAGATTCATAGAGTGATAGAGAGTGTCAGAGAGTGATAGTGAGTGACAGTGAGTGTCTGAGAGTGTCAGTGAGTGTCAGAGAGTGATAAAGAGTGTAAGAGAGTGATAGTGAGTGACAGAGAGTGTCTGACAGTGTCAGTGAGTGTCAGAGAGTGAAAGAAAGTGTCAGAGATTGTAAGAGAGTGAGAGAGAGTGTCAGACAGTAATAGAGAGTGATAGAATGCGTCAGAGAGTGTCATAGAGTGTCAGAGAGTGTCAGAGAGTGATAGAGACTGTCTGAGAGTGACAGAGAGAGTCTGAGAGTGTCAGTGAGTGTCTGAGAGTGACAGAGAGCGTCTGAGAGTGTCAATGAGAGTCAGAGAGTGATAGAGAGTGTCAGAGAGTGTCAGAGAGTGATAGAGACTGTCTGAGAGTGACAGAGAGAGTCTGAGAGTGTCAGTCAGTGTCTGAGAGTGACAGAGAGCGTCTGAGAGTGTCAGTGAGAGTCAGAGAGTGAGAGAGAGTGTCTGAGATTGTCAGTGAGTGATAGAGAGTGATAGAGAGCCTCTGAGAGTGTCAGAGAGTGATAGAGAGTGTCAGAGAGTGATAGAGAGTGTGTGAGAGTGTCTGAGAGTGACAGAGAGTGAAAGAGAGTGTCAGAGAGTGATAGGAAGTGACAGAGAGTGTCTGACAGTGTCAGTGAGTGTCAGAGAGTGAAAGAGAGTGTCAGAGATTGTAAGAGAGTGATAGAGAGTGTCAGAGAGTGATAGAGAGTGATAGTGAGCGTCAGAGAGTGTCATAGAGTGATAGAGAGTGTCAGAGTGTGTCACAGAGTGTCAGATTGTGTCAGAGTGTGTCAGAGAGTGATAGTGAGTGTCAGAGAGTGTCAGAGAGTGATAGAGACTGTCTGAGAGTGACAGAGAGAGTCTGAGAGTGTCAGTGAGTGTCTGAGAGTGACAGAGAGCGTCTGAGAGTGTCAGTGAGTGTCAGAGAGTGATAGAGAGTGTCTGAGATTGTCAGTGAGTGATAGAGAGTAGTAGAGAGCCTCTGAGAGTGTCAGAGAGTGTCAGAGAGTGATAGAGAGTGTCTGAGAGTGTCAGTGAGTGATAGAGAGTGATAGAGAGCCTCTGAGAGTGTCAGAGAGTGTCAGAGAGTGATAGAGAGTGTCAGAGAGTGAAAGAGAGTGACAGAGAGTGTCAGAGAGTGGTAGAGAGTGTCAGAGAGTGATAGAAAGTGTCAGAGAGTGATAGAGAGTGACAGAGAGTGTCTGAGAGTGTTTGAGAGTGTCAGAGTGTGTCAGAGTGTGTCAGAGAGTGACAGAGAGAGATAGAGAGTTTCAGAGAGTGTCATAGAGTGATAGAGAGAGTCAGAGTGTGTCAGGAGCGATAGAGAGTGTCAGAGAGTGATAGAGAGTGTCAGAGAGTGATAGAGAGTGTCAGAGAGTGTCAGAGAGTGTCAGAGAGTGAAAGAGAGTGTCAGAGAGTGATAGTGTGTGACAGAGAGTGTCTGACAGTGTCAGTGAGTGTCAGAGAGTGAAAGAGAGTGTTAGAGATTGTAAGAGAGTGAGAGAGAGTGTCAGAGAGTGATAGAGAGTGATAGAGTGCGTCAGAGAGTGTCATAGAGTGATAGAGAGTGTCAGAGTGTGTCACAGAGTGTCAGATTGTGTCAGAGTGTGTCAGAGAGTGATAGTGAGTGTCAGAGAGTGTCAGAGAGTGATAGAGACTGTCTGAGAGTGACAGAGAGAGTCTGAGAGTGTCAGTGAGTGTCTGAGAGTGACAGAGAGCGTCTGAGAGTGTCAGTGAGTGTCAGAGAGTGATAGAGAGTGTCTGAGATTGTCAGTGAGTGATAGAGAGTGGTAGAGAGCCTCTGAGAGTGTCAGAGAGTGTCAGAGAGTGATAGAGAGTGTCTGAGAGTGTCAGTGAGTGATAGAGAGCCTCTGAGAGTGTCAGAGAGTGTCAGAGAGTGATAGAGAGTGTCAGAGAGTGAAAGAGAGTGACAGAGAGTGTCAGAGAGTGGTAGAGAGTGTCAGAGAGTGATAGAAAGTGTCAGAGAGTGATAGAGAGTGACAGAGAGTGTCTGAGAGTGTTTGAGAGTGTCAGAGTGTGTCAGAGTGTGTCAGAGAGTGACAGAGAGAGATAGAGAGTTTCAGAGAGTGTCATAGAGTGATAGAGAGAGTCAGAGTGTGTCAGGAGCGATAGAGAGTGTCAGAGAGTGATAGAGAGTGTCAGAGAGTGATAGAGAGTGTCAGAGAGTGTCAGAGAGTGAAAGAGAGTGTCAGAGAGTGATAGTGTGTGACAGAGAGTGTCTGACAGTGTCAGTGAGTGTCAGAGAGTGAAATAGAGTGTTAGAGATTGTAAGAGAGTGAGAGAGAGTGTCAGAGAGTGATAGAGAGTGATAGAGTGCGTCAGAGAGTGTCATGGAGTGATAGAGAGTGTCAGAGTGTGTCACAGAGTGTCAGATTGTATCAGAGTGTCTCAGAGAGTGATAGAGAGTGTCAGAGAGTGTCAGAGAGTGATAGAGACTGTCTGAGAGTGACAGAGAGAGTCTGAGAGTGTCAGTGAGTGTCTGAGAGTGACAGAGAGCGTCTGAGAGTGTCAGTGAGAGTCAGAGAGTGATAGAGAGTGTCTGAGATTGTCAGTGAGTGATAGAGAGTTATAGAGAGCCTCTGAGAGTGTCAGAGAGTGTCAGAGAGTGATAGAGAGTGTGAGAGAGTGATAGAGAGTGACAGAGAGTGTCAGAGAGTGATAGAGAGTGACAGAGAGTGTCAGAGAGTGTCAGAGTGTGTCAGAGAGTGACAGAGAGTGATAGAGAGTGTCAGAGAGTGTCATAGAGTGATAGAGAGAGTCAGAGTGTGTCAGGGAGTGATAGAGAGTGATTGAGTTAGTCAGAGAGTGTCAGAGAGCGATATACAGTGTCAGAGAGTGATAGAGAGTGTCAGAGAGTGATAGAGAGTGTCTGAGAGTGTCTGAGAGTGACAGAGAGTGAAAGAGAGTGTCTGAGAGTGTCAGTGAGTGTCAGAGAGTTTCAGAGAGTGTCTGAGAGTGTCAATGAGTGATAGAGAGTGATAGAAAGACTCTGAGAGTGTCAGGGAGATTCATAGAGTGATAGAGAGTGTCAGAGAGTGATATTGAGTGACAGTGAGTGTCTGAGAGTGTCAGTGAGTGTCAGAGAGTGATAAAGAGTGTAAGAGAGTGATAGTGAGTGACAGAGAGTGTCTGACAGTGTCAGTGAGTGTCAGAGAGTGAAAGAAAGTGTCAGAGATTGTAAGAGAGTGAGAGAGAGTGTCAGACAGTGATAGAGAGTGATAGAGTGCGTCAGAGAGTGTCATAGAGTGTCAGAGAGTGTCAGAGAGTGATAGAGACTGTCTGAGAGTGACAGAGAGAGTCTGAGAGTGTCAGTGAGTGTCTGAGAGTGACAGAGAGCGTCTGAGAGTGTCAATGAGAGTCAGAGCGTGATAGAGAGTGTCAGAGAGTGTCAGAGAGTGATAGAGACTGTCTGAGAGTGACAGAGAGAGTCTGAGAGTGTCAGTCAGTGTCTGAGAGTGACAGAGAGCGTCTGAGAGTGTCAGTGAGAGTCAGAGAGTGACAGAGAGTGTCAGAGAGTGATAGAGAGTGACAGAGAGTGTCAGAGAGTGTCAGAGTGTGTCAGAGAGTGACAGAGAGTGATAGAGAGTGTCAGAGAGTGTCATAGAGTGATAGAGAGAGTCAGAGTGTGTCAGGGAGTGATAGAGAGTGATTGAGTTAGTCAGAGAGTGTCAGAGAGCGATAGACAGTGTCAGAGAGTGATAGAGAGTGTCAGAGAGTGATAGAGAGTGTCTGAGAGTGTCTGAGAGTGACAGAGAGTGAAAGAGAGTGTCTGAGAGTGTCAGTGAGTGTCAGAGAGTTTCAGAGAGTGTCTGAGAGTGTCAATGAGTGATAGAGAGTGATAGAAAGACTCTGAGAGTGTCAGGGAGATTCATAGAGTGATAGAGAGTGTCAGAGAGTGATAGTGAGTGACAGTGAGTGTCTGAGAGTGTCAGTGAGTGTCAGAGAGTGATAAAGAGTGTAAGAGAGTGATAGAGAGTGATAGAGACCGTCAGAGAGTGTCATAGAGTGATAGAGAGTGTCAGAGTGTGTCACAGAGTGTCTGAGTGTGTCAGAGAGTGTCAGAGAGTGAGAGAGAGTTTCAGATAGTGTCAGAGAGTGATAGTGTCTGAGAGTGAAAGAGAGTGTCAGAGAGTGAAAGAGAGTGTCAGAGAGTGATAGAGAGTGACAGAGTGTCAGAGAGTGTCTGAGATTGCCAGAGAGTGTCAGAGTGTGTCAGAGAGTGATAGAGAGTGATAGAGAGTGTCAGAGAGTGTCATATAGTGATAGAGAGTGTCAGAGTGTGTCAGAGAGACATAGAGAGTGATTGAGTGTGTCAGAGAGTGTCAGAGAGCGATAGAGAGTGTCAGAGAGAGATAGAGTGTCAGAGAGTGATAGAGAGTGTCTGAGAGTGTCAGTGAGTGTCAGAGAGTGATAGAGAGTGTCTGAGAGTGTCAGTGAGAGATAGAGAGTGAAAGAGAGCCTCTGAGAGTGTCAGAGAGTGTCAGAGAGTGATAGAGAGTGTCAGAGAGTGAAAGAGAGTGACAGAGAGTGTCAGAGAGTGACAAAGAGTGTCAGAGAGTGATAGAGAGTGTCAGAGAGTGATAGAGAGTGACAGAGAGTGTCTGAGAGTGTCTGAGAGTGACAGAGAGTGATAGAGTGTTTCAGAGAGTGTCATAGAGTGATATAGAGAGTCAGAGTGTGTCAGAGTGCGATAGAGAGTGTCAGAGAGTGATAGAAAGTGTCAGAGAGTGATAGAGAGTGACAGAGAGTGTCTGAGAGTGTCTGAGAGAGTCAGAGAGTGTCAGAGTGTGTCAGAGAGTGACAGAGAGTGACAGAGAGTGATAGAGAGTTTCAGAGAGTGTCATAGAGTGATAGAGAGAGTCAGAGTGTGTCAGGAGCGATAGAGAGTGTCAGAGAGTGATAGAGAGTGTCAGAGATTGATAGAGAGTGTCAGAGAGTGATAGAGCGTGTCAGAGAGTGATAGACAGTGTCAGAGAGTGACAGAGAGTGAAAGAGTGTGTCAGAGAGTGATAGTGAGTGACAGAGAGTGTCTGACAGTGTCAGTGAGTGTCAGAGAGTGAAAGAAAGTGTCAGAGATTGTAAGAGAGTGAGAGAGAGTGTCAGACAGTGATAGAGAGTGATAGAGTGCGTCAGAGAGTGTCATAGAGTGTCAGAGAGTGATAGAGACTGTCTGAGAGTGACAGAGAGAGTCTGAGAGTGTCAGTGAGTGTCTGAGAGTGACAGAGAGCGTCTGAGAGTGTCAATGAGAGTCAGAGAGTGATAGAGAGTTTCAGAGAGTGATAGAGAGTGACAGAGAGTGTCTGAGAGTGTCTGAGAGTGACAGAGAGTGATAGAGTGTTTCAGAGAGTGTCATAGAGTGATATAGAGAGTCAGAGTGTGTCAGAGTGCGATAGAGAGTGTCAGAGAGTGATAGAAAGTGTCAGAGAGTGATAGAGAGTGACAGAGAGTGTCTGAGAGTGTCTGAGAGAGTCAGAGAGTGTCAGAGTGTGTCAGAGAGTGACAGAGAGTGACAGAGAGTGATAGAGAGTTTCAGAGAGTGTCATAGAGTGATAGAGAGAGTCAGAGTGTGTCAGGAGCGATAGAGAGTGTCAGAGAGTGATAGAGAGTGTCAGAGATTGATAGAGAGTGTCAGAGAGTGATAGAGAGTGTCAGAGAGTGATAGACAGTGTCAGAGAGTGACAGAGAGTGAAAGAGTGTGTCAGAGAGTGATAGTGAGTGACAGAGAGTGTCTGACAGTGTCAGTGAGTGTCAGAGAGTGAAAGAAAGTGTCAGAGATTGTAAGAGAGTGAGAGAGAGTGTCAGACAGTGATAGAGAGTGATAGAGTGCGTCAGAGAGTGTCATAGAGTGTCAGAGAGTGTCAGAGAGTGATAGAGACTGTCTGAGAGTGACAGAGAGAGTCTGAGAGTGTCAGTGAGTGTCTGAGAGTGACAGAGAGCGTCTGAGAGTGTCAATGAGAGTCAGAGAGTGATAGAGAGTGTCAGAGAGTGTCAGAGAGTGATAGAGACTGTCTGAGAGTGACAGAGAGAGTCTGAGAGTGTCAGTCAGTGTCTGAGAGTGACAGAGAGCGTCTGAGAGTGTCAGTGAGAGTCAGAGAGTGAGAGAGAGTGTCTGAGATTGTCAGTGAGTGATAGAGAGTGATAGAGAGCCTCTGAGAGTGTCAGAGAGTGATAGAGAGTGTCAGAGAGTGATAGAGAGTGTGTGAGAGTGTCTGAGAGTGACAGAGAGTGAAAGAGAGTGTCAGAGAGTGATAGGAAGTGACAGAGAGTGTCTGACAGTGTCAGTGAGTGTCAGAGAGTGTCTGAGAGTGTCAGAGATTGTAAGAGAGTGATAGAGAGTGTCAGAGAGTGATAGAGAGTGATAGTGAGCGTCAGAGAGTGTCATAGAGTGATAGAGAGTGTCAGAGTGTGTCACAGAGTGTCAGATTGTGTCAGAGTGTGTCAGAGAGTGATAGAGAGTGTCAGAGAGTGTCAGAGAGTGATAGAGACTGTCTGAGAGTGACAGAGAGAGTCTGAGAGTGTCAGTGAGTGTCTGAGAGTGACAGAGAGCGTCTGAGAGTGTCAGTGAGTGTCAGAGAGTGATAGAGAGTGTCTGAGATTGTCAGTGAGTGATAGAGAGTGGTAGAGGGCCTCTGAGAGTGTCAGAGAGTGTCAGAGAGTGATAGAGAGTGTCTGAGAGTGTCAGTGAGTGATAGAGAGTGATAGAGAGCCTCTGAGAGTGTCAGAGAGTGTCAGAGAGTGATAGAGAGTGTCAGAGAGTGAAAGAGAGTGACAGAGAGTGTCAGAGAGTGGTAGAGAGTGTCAGAGAGTGATAGAAAGTGTCAGAGAGTGATAGAGAGTGACAGAGAGTGTCTGAGAGTGTTTGAGAGTGTCAGAGTGTGTCAGAGTGTGTCAGAGAGTGACAGAGAGAGATAGAGAGTTTCAGAGAGTGTCATAGAGTGATAGAGAGAGTCAGAGTGTGTCAGGAGCGATAGAGACTGTCAGAGAGTGATAGAGAGTGTCAGAGAGTGATAGAGAGTGTCAGAGAGTGACAGAGAGTGAAAGAGAGTGTCAGAGAGTGATAGTGTGTGACAGAGAGTGTCTGACAGTGTCAGTGAGTGTCAGAGAGTGAAAGAGAGTGTTAGAGATTGTAAGAGAGTGAGAGAGAGTGTCAGAGAGTGATAGAGAGTGATAGAGTGCGTCAGAGAGTGTCATGGAGTGATAGAGAGTGTCAGAGTGTGTCACAGAGTGTCAGATTGTGTCAGAGTGTCTCAGAGAGTGATAGAGAGTGTCAGAGAGTGTCAGAGAGTGATAGAGACTGTCTGAGAGTGACAGAGAGAGTCTGAGAGTGTCAGTGAGTGTCTGAGAGTGACAGAGAGCGTCTGAGAGTGTCAGTGAGAGTCAGAGAGTGATAGAGAGTGTCTGAGATTGTCAGTGAGTGATAGAGAGTTATAGAGAGCCTCTGAGAGTGTCAGAGAGTGTCAGAGAGTGATAGAGAGTGTCAGAGAGTGATAGAGAGTGACAGAGAGTGTCAGAGAGTGATAGAGAGTGACAGAGAGTGTCAGAGAGTGTCAGAGTGTGTCAGAGAGTGACAGAGAGTGATAGAGAGTGTCAGAGAGTGTCATAGAGTGATAGAGAGAGTCAGAGTGTGTCAGGGAGTGATAGAGAGTGATTGAGTTAGTCAGAGAGTGTCAGAGAGTGATAGAGAGTGTCAGAGAGTGAAAGAGAGTGACAGAGAGTGTCAGAGAGTGACAAAGAGTGTCAGAGAGTGATAGAGAGTGTCAGAGAGTGATAGAGAGTGACAGAGAGTGTCTGAGAGTGTCTGAGAGTGACAGAGAGTGATAGAGTGTTTCAGAGAGTGTCATAGAGTGATAGAGAGAGTCAGAGTGTGTCAGAGTGCGATAGAGAGTGTCAGAGAGTGATAGAAAGTGTCAGAGAGTGATAGAGAGTGACAGAGAGTGTCTGAGAGTGTCTGAGAGTGTCAGAGAGTGTCAGAGTGTGTCAGAGAGTGACAGAGAGTGACAGAGAGTGATAGAGAGTTTCAGAGAGTGTCATAGAGTGATAGAGAGAGTCAGAGTGTGTCAGGAGCGATAGAGAGTGTCAGAGAGTGATAGAGAGTGTCAGAGATTGATAGAGAGTGTCAGAGAGTGATAGAGAGTGTCAGAGAGTGACAGAGAGTGAAAGAGTGTGTCAGAGAGTGATAGTGAGTGACAGAGAGTGTCTGACAGTGTCAGTGAGTGTCAGAGAGTGAAAGAAAGTGTCAGAGATTGTAAGAGAGTGAGAGAGAGTGTCAGACAGTGATAGAGAGTGATAGAGTGCATCAGAGAGTGTCATAGAGTGTCAGAGAGTGTCAGAGAGTGATAGAGACCGTCTGAGAGTGACAGAGAGAGTCTGAGAGTGTCAGTGAGTGTCTGAGAGTGACAGAGAGCGTCTGAGAGTGTCAATGAGAGTCAGAGAGTGATAGAGAGTGTCAGAGAGTGTCAGAGAGTGATAGAGACTGTCTGAGAGTGACAGAGAGAGTCTGAGAGTGTCAGTCAGTGTCTGAGAGTGACAGAGAGCGTCTGAGAGTGTCAGTGAGAGTCAGAGAGTGAGAGAGAGTGTCTGAGATTGTCAGTGAGTGATAGAGAGTGATAGAGAGCCTCTGAGAGTGTCAGAGAGTGATAGAGAGTGTCAGAGAGTGATAGAGAGTGTGTGAGAGTGTCTGAGAGTGACAGAGAGTGAAAGAGAGTGTCAGAGAGTGATAGGAAGTGACAGAGAGTGTCTGACAGTGTCAGTGAGTGTCAGAGAGTGAAAGAGAGTGTCAGAGATTGTAAGAGAGTGATAGAGAGTGTCAGAGAGTGATAGAGAGTGATAGTGAGCGTCAGAGAGTGTCATAGAGTGATAGAGAGTGTCAGAGTGTGTCACAGAGTGTCAGATTGTGTCAGAGTGTGTCAGAGAGTGATAGAGAGTGTCAGAGAGTGTCAGAGAGTGATAGAGACTGTCTGAGAGTGACAGAGAGAGTCTGAGAGTGTCAGTGAGTGTCTGAGAGTGACAGAGAGCGTCTGAGAGTGTCAGTGAGTGTCAGAGTGTGATAGAGAGTGTCTGAGATTGTCAGTGAGTGATAGAGAGTGGTAGAGAGCCTCTGAGAGTGTCAGAGAGTGTCAGAGAGTGATAGAGAGTGTCTGAGAGTGTCAGTGAGTGATAGAGAGTGATAGAGAGCCTCTGAGAGTGTCAGAGAGTGTCAGAGAGTGATAGAGAGTGTCAGAGAGTGAAAGAGAGTGACAGAGAGTGTCAGAGAGTGGTAGAGAGTGTCAGAGAGTGATAGAAAGTGTCAGAGAGTGATAGAGAGTGACAGAGAGTGTCTGAGAGTGTTTGAGAGTGTCAGAGTGTGTCAGAGTGTGTCAGAGAGTGACAGAGAGAGATAAAGAGTTTCAGAGAGTGTCATAGAGTGATAGAGAGAGTCAGAGTGTGTCAGGAGCGATAGAGAGTGTCAGAGAGTGATAGAGAGTGTCAGAGAGTGATAGAGAGTGTCAGAGAGTGATAGAGAGTGTCAGAGAGTGACAGAGAGTGAAAGAGAGTGTCAGAGAGTGATAGTGTGTGACAGAGAGTGTCTGACAGTGTCAGTGAGTGTCAGAGAGTGAAAGAGAGTGTTAGAGATTGTAAGAGAGTGAGAGAGAGTGTCAGAGAGTGATAGAGAGTGATAGAGTGCGTCAGAGAGTGTCATGGAGTGATAGAGAGTGTCAGAGTGTGTCACAGAGTGTCAGATTGTGTCAGAGTGTCTCAGAGAGTGATAGAGAGTGTCAGAGAGTGTCAGAGAGTGATAGAGACTGTCTGAGAGTGACAGAGAGAGTCTGAGAGTGTCAGTGAGTGTCTGAGAGTGACAGAGAGCGTCTGAGAGTGTCAGTGAGAGTCAGAGAGTGATAGAGAGTGTCTGAGATTGTCAGTGAGTGATAGAGAGTTATAGAGAGCCTCTGAGAGTGTCAGAGAGTGTCAGAGAGTGATAGAGAGTGTCAGAGAGTGATAGAGAGTGACAGAGAGTGTCAGAGAGTGATAGAGAGTGACAGAGAGTGTCAGAGAGTGTCAGAGTGTGTCAGAGAGTGACAGAGAGTGATAGAGAGTGTCAGAGAGTGTCATAGAGTGATAGAGAGAGTCAGAGTGTGTCAGGGAGTGATAGAGAGTGATTGAGTTAGTCAGAGAGTGTCAGAGAGCGATAGACAGTGTCAGAGAGTGATAGAGAGTGTCAGAGAGTGATAGAGAGTGTCTGAGAGTGTCTGAGAGTGACAGAGAGTGAAAGAGAGTGTCTGAGAGTGTCAGTGAGTGTCAGAGAGTTTCAGAGAGTGTCTGAGAGTGTCAATGAGTGATAGAGAGTGATAGAAAGACTCTGAGAGTGTCAGGGAGATTCATAGAGTGATAGAGAGTGTCAGAGAGTGATAGTGAGTGACAGTGAGTGTCTGAGAGTGTCAGTGAGTGTCAGAGAGTGATAAAGAGTGTAAGAGAGTGATAGTGAGTGACAGAGAGTGCCTGACAGTGTCAGTGAGTGTCAGAGAGTGAAAGAAAGTGTCAGAGATTGTAAGAGAGTGAGAGAGAGTGTCAGACAGTGATAGAGAGTGATAGAGTGCGTCAGAGAGTGTCATAGAGTGTCAGAGAGTGATAGAGACTGTCTGAGAGTGACAGAGAGAGTCTGAGAGTGTCAGTGAGTGTCTGAGAGTGACAGAGAGCGTCTGAGAGTGTCAATGAGAGTCAGAGAGTGATAGAGAGTGTCAGAGAGTGTCAGAGAGTGATAGAGACTGTCTGAGAGTGACAGAGAGAGTCTGAGAGTGTCAGTCAGTGTCTGAGAGTGACAGAGAGCGTCTGAGAGTGTCAGTGAGAGTCAGAGAGTGAGAGAGAGTGTCTGAGATTGTCAGTGAGTGATAGAGAGTGATAGAGAGCCTCTGAGAGTGTCAGAGAGTGATAGAGAGTGTCAGAGAGTGATAGAGAGTGTGTGAGAGTGTCTGAGAGTGACAGAGAGTGAAAGAGAGTGTCAGAGAGTGATAGGAAGTGACAGAGAGTGTCTGACAGTGTCAGTGAGTGTCAGAGAGTGTCTGAGAGTGTCAGAGATTGTAAGAGAGTGATAGAGAGTGTCAGAGAGTGATAGAGAGTGATAGTGAGCGTCAGAGAGTGTCATAGAGTGATAGAGAGTGTCAGAGTGTGTCACAGAGTGTCAGATTGTGTCAGAGTGTGTCAGAGAGTGATAGAGAGTGTCAGAGAGTGTCAGAGAGTGATAGAGACTGTCTGAGAGTGACAGAGATAGTCTGAGAGTGTCAGTGAGTGTCTGAGAGTGACAGAGAGCGTCTGAGAGTGTCAGTGAGTGTCAGAGAGTGATAGAGAGTGTCTGAGATTGTCAGTGAGTGATAGAGAGTGGTAGAGAGCCTCTGAGAGTGTCAGAGAGTGTCAGAGAGTGATAGAGAGTGTCTGAGAGTGTCAGTGAGTGATAGAGAGTGATAGAGAGCCTCTGAGAGTGTCAGAGAGTGTCAGAGAGTGATAGAGAGTGTCAGAGAGTGAAAGAGAGTGACAGAGAGTGTCAGAGAGTGGTAGAGAGTGTCAGAGAGTGATAGAAAGTGTCAGAGAGTGATAGAGAGTGACAGAGAGTGTCTGAGAGTGTTTGAGAGTGTCAGAGTGTGTCAGAGTGTGTCAGAGAGTGACAGAGAGAGATAGAGAGTTTCAGAGAGTGTCATAGAGTGATAGAGAGAGTCAGAGTGTGTCAGGAGCGATAGAGAGTGTCAGAGAGTGATAGAGAGTGTCAGAGAGTGATAGAGAGTGTCAGAGAGTGATAGAGAGTGTCAGAGAGTGACAGAGAGTGAAAGAGAGTGTCAGAGAGTGATAGTGTGTGACAGAGAGTGTCTGACAGTGTCAGTGAGTGTCAGAGAGTGAAAGAGAGTGTTAGAGATTGTAAGAGAGTGAGAGAGAGTGTCAGAGAGTGATAGAGAGTGATAGAGTGCGTCAGAGAGTGTCATGGAGTGATAGAGAGTGTCAGAGTGTGTCACAGAGTGTCAGATTGTGTCAGAGTGTCTCAGAGAGTGATAGAGAGTGTCAGAGAGTGTCAGAGAGTGATAGAGACTGTCTGAGAGTGACAGAGAGAGTCTGAGAGTGTCAGTGAGTGTCTGAGAGTGACAGAGAGCGTCTGAGAGTGTCAGTGAGAGTCAGAGAGTGATAGAGAGTGTCTGAG